>NC_138957.1:617500-667500 GCF_965226115.1 Aulonocara stuartgranti | reverse complement strand
GATGAGGATGGTAGAGACAGGGACAGATGGGAGACCTGGAGATGAAGAAAGCAGAGAGCAGAGAGAGCACAGAGAGGTGTGATGGTCTGAGCGACGGAGCTCTGAATGAATATGAACACAGAGAAAAGGGGAGGAGAGAGGGAGCGGGGGAGGAGGATGAGGACACTGAGAAGGTGGGCGGGGGGGGGGGGTTCTGGTTTTCCTGCCAAGTTTGTTCCACGTTTGCCAAACATGAAGAAACAGACAGACATGAATCACAGTGAAAACTGCAGCATTAAAGGGCCTTCCACAGTTTCACAGTCAGTGAGTCGGGCTAACGTTACACTCCCTCTGTGCTCTCACTCCCCACAAAGGATCAGCTCAGACCGTCCTGAAGGGAAAAACTCAAGTTAAGCTGCATTTCACAAAGAAAACACTGACCTGTGTTTTTCACACAAACATACAAAAATCACCAGGACTGTAAATACAATATGTTTGTTCATCAAATAAAGAGAGGCAGCGCAGGCACGCACAAACCTGTGTGTGCTTGTGCTGCACTGCTGTCACACAGTACTGGCTCCCCTCATTTGAACTTTCACTCACATGTTTCATCCACAAATATTCATAACAGACAAAAAGCAGTCTATAAGTGATGATTTCATCAGCCCTGCAGTGTTGGGGAGTAACAGAGTACATGTACCGCCGTTACGTATTTAAAATACAAAATATGAGTAACTGTATTCAGTTACAGTTACCGTTTAAAAAGGTGGTATTCAGAATACAGTTACTTTGCTGAAATAAATGGATTACACAGCGGTCTTCTCCTGTTTCATATGTTCGGCTATGTCCTCTCTGTTTTTGGTTTCCACGCTGGTGGAAACCCAAACAAACACACATTAAGAGGCTCTAATGTCTGTGCCTCAGTCTCAGGCCCACGTCACCTCTACTCGCGGCCGCATAATGACGTGAAGAAACATTTTTTAAAATAATTATCCAAAAATGATTTAATATGAAGGCAACAGGCAGAGTGTTACAGGCATCGCCCTGAAGAGTGTAGCCTGATGGGCAGTGAAGCCCAGCTGTGAGTAAGCTGTTAAGACTCGACTGTTTCCTCTGAAACAATAAGCTCCGTATGAGCAGCCTTTCAACGCCTCTCTCTGTCTCTCACTAGCAAAGTTGACCCAGACAACAAAGTGAAGCTAGTTTTCGGCTACGAGCCGACACGAACCCGACGTATTAGTCAGAGGCCCCTTTACTACGGCTCGGAGCCGCGGACCTGATTTCTATACGAGATCACTGCAAAAATGGCGAGTAACCTTCAGTAATAGTAATAAATCACAGCAACATTCATGTAGCTGTAAAAAGCATGATAATATATTAATTAAGTAATCCGGATACGTTACTGTCATTGAAATACATTTTGGGGCATGTAATATGTAATCTGTAGTGGAATACATTTTAAAAGTAACCTTCCCAACACTGACCCTGTGTGTAATAACTGCTTGTGTGATGTCAGTGATTCGTGTTAGCTCACTATTGTAATTCTACGGTGGCCCCTAGAGACAAAACACGTACAAACACAACAGAAGTGCTCCAGGACACTAGGGGGCAGTGTTGAGCTTTTGTACCCTCGTGGCTACACAAGCCAGGAAGCACCAACAACCGGATTTGGTGTGTGGTAGTAACAGGTAAATGAACATTTTTTTAAAATATTTGAATATATATGAGTGCCTGTGTATAAATACACAAACAATACACATAATTCTTAATTGTGTAATTTAAGTGAGGTAGGTAGCTCTGCTTTGGAAGTTCAGTTAACGCTTGAAATGCGTTTTGGAGTTTGTACGTGCTTTGTCTCTAGGGGCCACCGTATAACTCAGCCACACTGCATGAACGGCTTGTTTCAGCATCTCATTTGGACGCAGGTCCACACTTTGACTCAGCCACTACAAAACTTCCATGTGGCTTCTGATTTTTTGAGCCTGCTGCTAAACCGAAGCGTTTTTGAGCTTCAGGACAGGGACTGATGGTCAGACTTTCTCCTTCAAGCTTTTCTGTTAGAGAGCAAAAGCAATGGTCCAGGTCCTGAAGCAGCAAAGCAGCTGCAGACCACCACACTCCACCACACTACCTCACCGTGTTCGAGTGTATAACGTGCTGTGTTACTAACAGGACTCTTTTTGTCTCGTCCACAGAATATTTTCCCAGAACGTCTCGGGGACCATCGGGATGTTTTGTTGGAGCCTGTCCTAAATTAGGATTAGGATTCTAATTATTGTCGTTACACATGTTTCAATACAGAGTGATGAAATACTGAAGCCTTATAAACAGCTTTGTAACCCAGACTGATCATGAGTACTTTGCTCCTCAGCTCTTCTTCAGTTTTTTTTCTTTCATGGTATGATATATGGTTCTTCAGATCCTTCAGTTGTAATGATCACTGTACTAAATATTCTGCTTCGCTGAAGCTGCTTACAGAAGGATGACTATGTTAGTTTAAATGGATGAATCGTGCTGTCAGAATCCTCAAAGCACGGGCCGGGGAGGGCAGTCTGTCAGCCTTATATCACTTTTACATCGTTTGCTTACAGGTTCAACAGGTCAGTAGACAAAAGTGAGTATGGATCTGCACTGCATCCTGAAACACTGACGCTCCACAGACATGTGTAGCACCATCGTCCTCTAAACTCCCCAGCTCACTGTTCCAGCACCAGAAGGAAGTAACGCTTTAAAATAAATGGTTTAAAGCAGCAGAACAAACATCAGCAGTCCCACACACGCTCTCTTAGTTTGTGAATATCATCTGTCTGATCTCAGACTCTGTTTATTCTCAGCTCTCTCCAATTAGCTCAGTGAGAAAACCTGTTTAGGCCCAATGACAACAATCATTCATAAGTGATTTCAGCCACAGTCTCCATCTGATCAGACAAACATGCTGTGAATCTTTTCTATGTTGGAGAAAACTCAAACAAAAAGGACAGATGAAGAGTATCAGTGTTTACAGCATCCCTGCTGCTGCTGCACCTCCTCACATTCTTTTCATGTAATCAGACAAAATCTGACTTTTCTCACAATATCATCCTCTCTGTCCTGACTACATACACATATATATATTACCTCACCAACTTTATAATGGACTGGCATGAATTCAGTCAACGTTAACTGCTGGTTTACAAAACAGTGAACTTCCTTTCTGTTACAAACAAAATGACAACTAACCAATAATTGTGGGAAAACATTTCCAGAGGAGGAAATCAGACATTTAATTGTGTTAGGGAAACTCTGATTTCTCAGTTGTCCCTGAATACGTCATCTCCCAGCGCTGGTGACCTTCGCCAGGGACACGTTGACCAAATTATCTATGTTTTCGTCTCTCATAAAGACAGAAAGTCCAAATAAAGATGTGAGTTGAATGTGAATAATGCAGCTGCTGCCTGTACGTGTGTGTTCAGACAAGCCCAGAGCGCTTCCAGCCTTTGCATGTTTACTTAAATATTTTTATAGCATGCCCATAAATCAGTGAACAGTTCAGGTCCCAGATATTTATCAGAGCAGGGGTGTTTCTACAATCGTTTAAACCTGGGGGACAACAAAGGGGGACAAAAAGGAGCTGGGGGTGGGGGCATTTCCATGGGAAATAAACATTTTTGTTTGGGGAGTGGAGCAAGCAGCAGCAGACAACCTGCGATACAAAAGTTTAGTCTTAGTGTACATTTAAGTTGTTTACATCTTTATTTTATAGATTAATCACCTGTCGTTCAACAAAATATAACAAAGTGCCCCAGAAGTATAGCCTCTGTTTCAGTGTGCTAACAGTGCTTCCAGCTAGCTTAGCACAAATGCTAACTAGGCTAACAGTCTTGCTAAATAGACTGGTTCTTACATAGGGCCTTTATACTCTACCTGAGCACTCAAAGCACAGCATACAACATGCCTCATTTGCACATTCACACATTCATACACCAACAAGTGTTTTCTAGCTAACAACTCTGCTGGACGCTTCAGAGAAGCAAACATTTGAAGGAACACAGTATCTGTTTCTGGTTTGTATCTCTTCTGTGCACAGAGAGCTGGACAGTGTTTATAGCCATCACTTTCATTCAAACTATGATGTATCAATATGCTAGCAACCAAAGCAATCACAGGGAGGCAACCAGCAACCTCTCACTGCTGATGGTTCCTAGATGGTATCAGACCGGTCTGTAGATCTGTGGGATGGGAATCGAGACCCAGTTCTCTACAAGAACCTGTTCCCATTTCAGTTCCTTAGCATTGTCTGTCACTCCTGCTAATCAGTTCCATTTGCGCTACAATCAGCTGATGTCAGTTCATATGTTGGAGGAAATTACTCTGCGGTGAGTACATGGACATTTTCATTTTCATATTTAATTGCACACAAGGATGGGAGTGTGATGGTAAAGTGGAAACTGCATCCAGAACAGAAACAAACTACTAACACAACTTCAGCGCTTTGCAGGCATGCTAATGGATGCTAATGCTAAGCTAGTCAAAAGCCCAGAGTGAGGTTAAAGCTGAGTAAATGCTGACCCCAGACCAGCAGCCAGAGCCTGAACCTCAACAGGTAACAAGAGGATGAGCTTCAGCCTCTGTTTCTACCTGCTCGTGTTTCTACGGTAGCATCGCCGTGGTGATTGCTCTTTGGGCATTGGTGCTAGAAACTGCTACGAGAAAATCCAATCTCTAAGTTATATTGATAATGGAATCGCTAAATTCTTATCAATTCCCATCCCCTCCCTACCCTGGCACCATGTCTGTCTCTTTTTTGTAACTTTTCAGTGTTTTGCTTTTTATGAACCTTTTTTCCATTGAAGTGAAATCTTCTTCAAACCCATACTACTTTGAAATGGAACTACTTCAGCATACGTTCAAATTTTTAAACAGGTCCGTCTTTTGCTCTATGTGAATAATATAGATATCCAAATGTGGCTATGGTTGTCCTCTTTAAGAAAATGACCTTTCCAAAACGCAGCAATTCACAGAATGTAAACGAGGGCCCTGAGAGTGTCAGCAGTACCGTCAACGTCTGTCATTCACTGCAGTCTTAACTGCTGTCCTCTGTTGGGCGCAAAAGTCAGAATGGAGGCATTTTAAACTTCTCTGCTGATGTTAGTGTTACAGACACAGAAACACTCACAAGACCTGTTTATTTTTAGTGTCAGGTAATAACCACACAGACTGTGACCATGAACATGTGTGTTTGTCTGTGTCCATATTTGTAAACATTGTGCAGATCCATCGCTCAGTGCGAGAACCAGGAAACATCAAATTCATACTCAAAAATAAGATTTTAGCAGCGAACAAAAGGAGTTTTGAGAAAAGTCTGTTATAATGTGACATACTGATACACGTCTGTTAGTGATGTGTCGGTCACGAACGAAACGGCTCTTAGAGCCGACTCTTTGAAGTGACCGACGCGAGCCGACTCCTTATTGGGAGCCGTGGGTTTTTCTCTCTCTCTCTCTCTCACACTTTTTTCCGCTTCACTCTGCATGCCAGCCTTGTGCTTTATGCTGAGCAGAGGGGGGAGGGGCGGAAGTTACACTCACATTAGCACAGGAACAGAGCGGGAGGGAGAGAGAGAGAGAGAGAGCCAGGGACAACAACGCCACATTAGAAAGGTATAGTAAACATCCACAACTATTTTCAGCTGCAGATGATAAAGGATTCAGAAAGTTTATTCATGCAGGCCCATATGACAGAGAATGTGCATCTTCTTTTTGTTTTCATATTTCAATTTATATTTAATTGTGTTGTGGTTTGCAGTGTTTTGTGTTGTTTCACTTTAAATTTGTTTAAAGTAAATGTAAATAGTTGGTTTTTGTATTATATGATTTATTTATTACATTTTATGTGGAGTGAATAAACAAAAGTATATTTACGGTGGCCCCTAGAGACAAAACACGTACAAAACACAACAGAAGTGCTCCAGGATGCTAGGGGGCAGTGTTGAGCTTTTGTTACCTGGTGGCTACACAAGCCAGGAAGTACCAACGACCAGATTTGGTGTGTGGTAGTAACAGGAAAATGAACATTTTTTAAAATTATTTGAATATATATGAGTGCTTGTGTATAAATACACAAACAATACACATTTGCTTTCAATTGTGTCATTTAAGTGATCTAGTAGCTCTGTTTTGAAGTTCAGTTAATGCTAGAAATGTGTTTTGGAGTTTGTACGTGCTTTGTCTCTAGGGGCCACCGTATATATTTATATATAAACATTTATACATATAACCACTTTTTTTTACATTAGTAATTCCTTTTGTGTATAATTTTATATTGTTAATAATAAATTAATTAAAGCAACAAAACAACCTGAAGAGCCAGTTCGGAGCCGAAGGAACCGGTTCTTTTTAGTGAGCCGAGCCGATTCTCTAAAAAGAGCCGGAAATCCCATCACTAACGTCTGTATTCATAGACGTCAGCGTTTCCCTCGGCTGAGCCTCTGTGACGTTTGACAGTTTGAACAGACCCACAGACCCTCTCCACACCTGCTCACTGTAAATAAAACTAACAGCAGATATTGTGCTGATAGTGGAGCTCCTGTTGTTAGGTGTACAAGCTGTTGGTGCTTTGCTGTTAAGAGCATCAGCCTATGAGGTCTCTGAGATCAGTTCCAGGCCTCCACCTCAAACAGGTATGTTGTTATTTCACTGTTCCTGCCTGGTCCTGTCTCCCTCTCCTCAAACCTATTGTCTTCTTCACGTTGAGCGATGGCAGGAAAAAGCCACAGCTGCAGCTCGTGTTTCCACCACAGCATCAAAGTCAACACTGATCTGCTCCATATCTTCAGGGTAAAACCTGCAAAAAAGAAAAGGCCCTTTGTTTTCTGTTTGCAGCTGGATGTTGAACAATAGACTCTGGTTTCTATCCTCAGCTCTCAGGGAAATCCACTGCTCGGTGACCTCACTGCTGATGTCAGACACGACCAAATATGGAGGTGTGTAAGGAAACCTGTTCATTTGTTCCCATTCTGTTCAGCCTCCAGACGAGATGTAGCTGCTGTCCTTTTACAGAACCACTCCCACTGACCAGCAGAGGGCAGCACTAATCAGAGAATTTACTCTTAACAATAAAAAAAAGTGTAAAATGTTTTTATTCGCTTTACCAGGAGTGTTAGCGAGAGGAAAATATGAGATATGACAAAATACAAAGGAAATTATTTTAGTAACACTGCGATAACAGTTCATACTTTCCCCCCCAAGCTTTGTGCTGACAGAGGCAGCTCTCCTCTCCATAGCTACTACAGTATTATTTGCTGTTACTATTATTTCCATTAATAGTTTCTCAAATGATGTTGCCTCATTCAGTATCACTACATCTATCACTACGGCCGTCTTCCTCTGCCTGTCCACCACCACTATGTCGGGTTGGTCAGCCACCACCATTTTCTCCATCTGGAAGTCCCACAGGATCTTAGCTCGGTCATTCTCCACCACCCTTGGGGGCGTCTCCCATTTTGACGTCGGGACTTCCAGGTTATACTCGGCACAGATGTTCCTGTACACTATGCCGGCCACTTGGTTATGGCGTTCCATGTATGCCCTGCCTGCTAGCATCTTGCACCCTGCTGTTATGTGCTGGATTGTCTCAGAGGCATCTTTGCACAGCCTGCACCTGCCCATAAGACCCCAGCCTCTATGGATCCTGTCACAGAATGAAGAGTTATCATACAGCTTTATAGAGAATGCAGATGCTTCCTGAGGTGTTCTTTATGGCAGCGAGATTAAATCAGTGTGAGGGAGAAGGAGCTGTGTAATTGTGTTGTGGTTTGCAGAGTTTTGTGTTGTTTCACTTTAAATTTGTTTAAAAGGAAAAAGCTGAAAATTTAAATAGTTAAAAGTTATACTGTGAATAGTTGGTTTTTGTATTATATGATTTATTTATTACATTTTATGTGGAGTGAATAAATAAAAGTATATTTACGGTGGCCCCTAGAGACAAAACACGTACAAAACACAACAGAAGTGCTCCAGGATGCTAGGGGGCAGTGTTGAGCTTTTGTTACCTGGGCCCTATTTCAGGAAGCCGGTTTAGTGCAAACTCTGAGTAAGTATACCCTGAGTTAACGGAAACTCTGGGTTTTCGGTTTCACAAAGCGAGTTTAGATGAAGCCTCAGTGAGTCACTATGACGACACACTCCGTGAAGCTAACCTGCCCCCTAGCAGGTTTACTTCAACTAACCCTGACCTTCTCCGCCTCTTTGTCAGAAACCTGACTGTAGGAAGTGTCAGACATGGCGTGCTCCTTCCTTGAAGAGCCAGTAGATGTTGAAGCCCAAATTCTCCGCAGAGCTCTCCGCCGGGAGAGAGTGATTAGAGCGCGTTTGGACATTTTATCATTTCCTGATGATTTCCTGTGTGAACGTTACCGTTTTTCAGCACAATCTATAATTTGTTTGAATAACATCCTCAGGCCTAATATTGCTCATGTGACACATCGCGGACATGCTCTCAGTTCATTACATATTATTTGTATTGCACTTCGGTTTTTTGCAAACGGGAGCTTTCTGTATAATATTGGTGACGCTGAGCACGTTTCCAAGGCTACCGTCTGTCGGGCAGTCAGGAATGTTACAGTTGCACTGAAACGTCTCCTGTACTCGTTTGTGGTGTTACCCGGTCACAGACCCACAAGATTTATCAAAGAGGGATGCCACAAAATTGCAGGTATCAGGATGAACGAAACTTAATTCATGATGTGGTGATATTTGAACTACTACTTAAATTTTACATTTATTCTCAGGGTTCCCAGGCGTGATTGGCTGTATAGATGGCACTCACATTCCAATCATTGCTCCTTCAGTAAATGAAGGAGACTATGTGAACAGGAAGTCTTTCCACAGCATTAATGTACAGGTACATAGTTCCCTGTAGCATTTCAAACTAACAAATTATCTCATTATAGTAATGGATGCTAATTTGTGTTCTCTGCACTGTGAAGATCATATGTGATGCTGCCAACATTATCACAAATGTGGAAGCCAACTGCTCAGCCTCTGTGAGTGGTGGTGGCGGAGGACCCCCACCTGTTTTTCAGGCCTCCGCTTTTTTTTTCTGTTGGCTATAACGGGTCACATTTGAGCATACAGAGTAAGCAAATATGTACTTGTAATGTGCTCAGATAATTTCAATAAGTGCTTACAGAGGGGAAATTAATGTAGCCTCTAACTGCAATTGATTTACATCGGACAAACAGACCAAGCACTATGGCTCATAATACAATTACACCTTACCTGTTTGGACTATATTTTTATATTTCATTTTTACTTGCTGCCAGGAACGTTTGGGGCCTGTTGGGTTGCACCTGCGCTCACATCACATCACAAAATCAAATGTATGAAATAAAAAATAAAATATAATAAAATAACGTGTTAAATGGGTGGAAATCCCTCGATCAATGTTTAAATTAACACTCACGCATTGACTCTGTCGGCTATGTTTTGCCATGCATGCTCCCTTTCTTTTGCAGCTGAGGCTGTGTTACTTTTTTTCCGCAAAATTTGCATGTTATCGGCATATGCTGCCATCAGAATTTCGGCCTCAAGCGCTGTAAGATACATTGACCGCGCCTTCTTTCCCTCCGTCTCCATGGTGACTCGCTTAATCTGTGCTCCACTAATCAGGGCTTTATGTATCCTCGTGCGCGCGTTTAACTTGGGGTTAAAGCAACTCCGCGTTGACTGAACTAATTGTTATCAGCCTTTCTGAAACCGAATATTCCGAGTTGGACAGTTCGGGGTTACTCAACCCTGCGTATCGTTTTTCACTCTGAGTTTTCTAAACCGGCTTCCTGAAATAGGGCCCTGGGCCCTGTGCTTCGTACGTCGCTTACTACATCCAAGATCAAATGACACATCCAAGACCAAACCATCGCGCTAACCGTGAGCTCGCTAATCCGGTTCCCCGAACACACCTGCTGTTGACGATTAGTACAGCTGGACGCAGTAATGTGACATCACTGGGTGTCGTAAAAGGGGCTACGCATCGATAGTAGAAACATTGATCGGCAACCCTCTGATTGGTCGGCGAAAATGTCGACGGAGCGCGCTCGGCTCGGTATTTTTCGGCAGCAGAGCAAGAACTCTTGAGTGAGGGATTTCAGGAGTTTCAGAGTTTAATCAGAACGCAAGGGAACACTGCAAAGGCTGCAAAAGCAAGGAGAGAGGGCTGGCAGGAAGTTGCTGACAAATTAAACTCGTAAGTAATTCAATAATAACAATAATAATGGAGTGGATTTATATAGCGCTTTTCAAGGCACCCAAAGCGCTTTACAATACCACTATTCATTCACTCTCACATTCACACACTGGTGGAGGCAGCTACGGTTGTAGCCACAGCTGCCCTGGGGCAGACTGACAGAAGCCAGGCTGCCATATCGCGCCATCGGCCCCTCTGGCCAACACCAGTAGGCGGTAGGGTAGATTTATTATATTACACTATATTATCCAATATTATATTACATTATATTATAATATGTTATATTTTATCCTCTTTCACATTAGAGCCACAACAGGACCCACTAGAACATGGGAACAGGTAAAAGTGAAATATAGGAATATTCTACAGAATGGTAATATCTATCACTTATATTGCTTTTCGTCTCTTGGAAAGAGACCCTGAAATAATCTGTTTGTTTATAACAGCAACCAAGAAAAGGGCAGAGCAAAAAAAAAAGACAGGTGGTGGTCCTGCACCCCCTCGTCAACAAGTTGGTTAAGTGAATAATACCCTCACGGGAATATCGATATCTCTCTATGAGCACACTGTCGCGCTGAGCTAAAGGATCCTGTCTGTCCCGCAATATACGCTGAATTCTGAGGACTCTCCTTATCAATCTTGCACCTTCCGCAATGGGCTGCTCGCGTATACGGACAGGACATGGCTGCGACAGACTTCCCAAATCCACCTTCGCTTTTATAGCCGTGGTCTCTCATCTTGATTACACGAAGTAATTTACAATTACTACTCTGAAATATGAATTACATCTGTAATAATCACATACATGTAATAGAATGTTAATAGTACATTTCCCTTTTTTAGGAAATGACCTGTATGTATCTGTGTGACATCAATAAATGGATCAGGTGCTGCATTGTCTTTAGTTACATTGATGTTATTTATTTATGGTGAAACAGTGGTGGAATATCGCTGTTGCTTTCGTATGAATGACGCGGACATACCTGCGTGGCCGCGATCTAATCCTGTTTACATAAAGTAAACCTGCTCCCCAGCAGGTTTACGCTTACGGCTCTGTTGCTATGACAGCAAGTCCCGGATGGGCTTCGGGGAACCGAACGATCCAGGATCACGCGAAATCGTCAACAATCTCATCCAGCTAACTCACTTAGCGCGGTACGAAGAACAGGCCCCTGGTGGCTACACAAGCCAGGAAATACCAACAACCGGATTTGGTGTGTGGTAGTAACAGGAAAATGAACATTTTTTTTAAAATTATTTGAATATATACGAGTACAAACAATACACATTTGCTTTCAATTGTGTAATTTAAGTGATCTAGGTAGCTGTTTTGGAAGTTCAGTTCATGCTAGAAATGTGTTTTGGAGTTTGTACGTGTTTTGTCTCTTGGGGCCACCGCATATATTTATATATAAACATATATAAATAAAACCACTTTTTTAAACATTAGTAATTCCTTTTGTGTATAATTTTATATTGTTGTTAATAATAAATTAATTAAAGCAACAAAACAACCTGAAGAGCCGGTTCGGAGCCGAAAGAGCCGGCTCTCTAAAAAGAGCCGGAAATCCCATCACTAGTCCAAACCGACATCATGACCAGCAGCTTTACAGCTGTGGCTCCAGCAAACATCAGCTGATACAAGAAGGTAATATTAAATAAATTCTAACAACAGCTGATCAAGCTTAAACGTGCTGCTGTTGTTTAGGGGGAGAAGAGAGAAGAAAAGGCAGTCGTGCAGCAACAACACAGAATAACTCCAGCTTTGTGTCTTTTTTTCATTCTAGCTGAATTGGTTAATCCACCACCTTTCATTGTTTATACCATTACAAAAACAAGCAAACATAAAAATGAAAAACCACCATCGGCCCACCGGGTAAATGCCCGGTGGGCCCAATGGCCAGTCCAGCTGTGCGGTCAGCTGGTGGGTAACAGGCATCTCCAAAAAAGTTAGAGCACTTTTGCAAATATGTGATGTCTTGATGAATCGAGCAGATGTGTTTATTCACCATTTTAGTTATTATTAATCTCTCTTCCACAGTGTGGAAACTGAAGGCACTGAGGTACTAACTTAGATGACCATCGTCACATGATTGGTGCTGCTGTGAGAGATGGGTTAAGTCAGATTAAACTAGCAGCCTGATTTGTTTTCTTCCTACAGCATTAAGAGGTTTGTCCAGAGGAAAATTACCTAGCTGGGATTAAAGCTGACCTCAGATCAGCTGGAGCTGTGTGCAGACCTGGGCTTCGGGTCACACGATTTGGCTTTAATTATCTGAGATTTGGAGGTTTTATCCCTGCGAGGCAGCGAGGATTATCACATTAAAGGCTGGAGCAGCATTTAGAAGCAGAACATCAGTTTGTCTCCAGAATCAACTAATCTGAGCTGCTCTGATCCACTTCCTATCGTTCACCCTCTCAGCAGACTGCATGCTGGGATGCCATTCACAATGCTATGTAGAGGGATGAACATGCTAATAGATGCTAATGGTTCTTGTAATCGACGACCGGCAGCTGCAAGGGGACAAAAGCAGTGGGGTCTGAGGGGACTTTCAGGCCTGCTCATTCTGAGACATGATGTGAGATAAAGCACAGGAACAATATTGAAATGGTAATTTGTTTTGCTTATTGTGCACCAAACGCATGTGAGGTCACAGCAGCCAACACTTGAGGATGCAAACGTGCGAGACCACACAAGCTCAGGCTCACAACAAAGTGACGATTTTGTTGTGTTCATTTTACCCGTGTGACTCAGATGAAGCTGTTAGAAACAGGAAAATATTTGGAGCGTTGCTGCTGCAGATGAGTGACTTTCAGGCTGTTTTCACTTCTTCATTCTAATACATCAGGATCAAAGGCTCAGTGTAGCTGCTGAAATGCATCGTGGGAAACACAGCATAAGCAGGATAAAGCCACCCAACAACAACCATTAAAACCATGCAGCAACAAACTAAACACTCCTGTCTGACACATACACTCACACACCAGCTACAAACACACAAACACCTGAAACTGTGCAGCGACGAGAGCCAATCAGTTTATTGCAAAATAAAAATATTAAAATAATGCAATAAAAATTAAACAGAAGGTGAAATGATTCATACCCAGGTAAAAAAAGAAAGTATGTATACAAATACGCACACACAAACATTTGTATTTATATATACACACACACACACACATATATATATACACACACACATATATATATATATATATATATATATATATATATATATATATATGTGTGTGTGTATATATATATACACACACACACATATATATATATATATATATATATATATAACAGCAGGGTGCAAGATGCTAGCAGGCAAGGCATACATGGAACGCCATAACCAAGTGGCCGGCATAGTGTACAGGAACATCTGTGCTGAGTACAACCTGGAAGTCCCGAGGTCAAAATGGGAGATGCCCCCAAGGGTGGTGGAGAATGACCGAGCTAAGATCCTGTGGGACTTCCAGATACAGACGGACAAAATGGTGGTGGCTAACCAACCGGACATAGTGGTGGTAGACAAACAGAAGAAGACGGCCGTAGTGATCGATGTAGCGGTTCCGAATGACAGCAATATCAGGAAGAAGGAACACGAGAAGCTGGAGAAATACCAAGGGCTCAGAGAAGAGCTCGAGAGGATGTGGAGGGTGAAGGTAACGGTGGTCCCCGTGGTAATATATATATACATATATATATATATATATATACATATATACATATATATATATATATATATATATGTATGTGTGTGTATATATATATATATATATATATATATATATACATATATATACACATATATATATATATATATATATATATATATATATATATATATATATATATATATGTATGTGTGTGTATATATATATACATATACATATATATATATATATATATATATATATATATATATATATATATATATATATATATATATATAATTTGTGCACCAATTCCTCTGACATCGTCTTATTAATCGTTAGCTTACTATGCAAACATGACAAGTGAAATCTCCCGCAGCTTAAACATGTGAGAGGTTGATCGCGCAGAGAATCGCTGAGCTTATGTGAGTGAGTGTGTAAAAGCATTTCAGTTCTGCTGAGCCAAATAAGACAGGTCAGTGTGAAGAAGTGACAGCCAAAGAAAAGCTTACCACAAAACGGAGAAGTTATGACAAATCAGACTATAAGGCAAAAAGAAAGTGCAGCTTTATGGTTTCATGGACAAAAGAATTTCTGTGGCTGCAATATGACGAGCTATATAACCAGGGCTGCACATAAGTGGTCCGCAGGTGCGCATTCACTGTCAAAATAAAAAACACGCACAAGGGTTAGGGTTAAATTTAAAAACTGTACTTTTGAGTTAAAATATATATATATAATTTTAATAAATGACAAATTAAAAATGCATGAACATTTTTTTGTATCGAAAAAATATCGAACCGTGACACCAAAGTATCGAACCGAACCGTGAATTTTGTGTATCGTTGCACCCCTAATATATATATATATATATATATATATATATATATATATATATAATTTGTGCACCAATTCCTCTGACATCGTCTTATTAATCGTTAGCTTACTATGCAAACATGACAAGTGAAATCTCCCGCAGCTTAAACATGTGAGAGGTTGATCGCGCAGAGAATCGCTGAGCTTATGTGAGTGAGCGTGTAAAAGCATTTCAGTTCTGCTGAGCCAAATAAGACAGGTCAGTGTGAAGAAGTGACAGCCAAAGAAAAGCTTACCACAAAACGGAGAAGTTATGACAAATCAGACTATAAGGCAAAAAGAAAGTGCAGCTTTATGGTTTCATGGACAAAAGAATTTCTGTGGCTGCAATATGACGAGCTATATAACCAGGGCTGCACATAAGTGGTCCGCAGGTGCGCATTCACTGTCAAAATAAAAAACACGCACAAGGGTTAGGGTTAAATTTAAAAACTGTACTTTTGAGTTAAAATATATATATATAATTTTAATAAATGACAAATTAAAAATGCATGAACATTTTTTTGTATCGAAAAAATATCGAACCGTGACACCAAAGTATCGAACCGAACCGTGAATTTTGTGTATCGTTGCACCCCTAATATAAATATATATATATACACACACACACACACACGTGTATGTGTATATATATATATATATACATATACATATATATACATACATACATACATACATATATAATAATTTAACTAAATTAAAATAAAGACAATGTAAAAGGTGGAATAGCTAAAAGTGTGAGCTAAAAATAATGGATTAAATATTAAATATTGTAGGAACTGACGTTAACAGACAAATGGTTCTAAAACAATTACCGTATATCATCATTATCAGCTGTTAGCTGCAGTGCTGCTAGTTCTATCACACAAGCCACACTGCACACATGGGGACATTTAGCCGAACTTACCTTAAAAACTGAATCAGGTGTGTTCAGGTGAACTCTGAACCCTGAACGTCAGCTTTCGGTGGCTCTAGACTTCATAATTTAAAATCTCTTATTGTACTTTAGAATACAGTTAGCATAGTTTATAGTAAAAAAACTTTTGATTGTTGGTGGGAGCACTTAAAGCTTCAAAGAGCTTAAAAGTGCATTATTATTTTTATCATTTGTATGAAGTATTGATGGTTCCTGTGGTAGAAAAACATCTTAAACAGGCCATTTCAGTTTTTAACAGCCCCTGGCTCGAGGGCCGGTGTCCTGCAGGTTTTAGATCCCACCCTGGGTCAACACACCTGAATCACACGATGAGTTCATTACCAGGCCTCTGGAGAACTTCAAGACATGTTGGGGAGGTCATTTAGCAGTTTAAATCAGCTGTATTGGATCAAGGGCACATCTAAAACCTGCACCCTGGACTAGAACAAGGCTCAACAAACACAGCCATCACTGCAGAGCTGACCAACCTACCCTACCAACATTTTAAAGTTAAGCTGTGAAATCCTGTTTTAAAATATGTTGGCCTTCTAAATAATGCGTTTCATATGTCACAGGCTCATCGGTCCCACACGGCCTGTGTCACATCATTTAGAAAGGCTTGTCTGGCCGGGTCATTCTGATCGATGTGGAGTCGCAGCTGATGCTGACTCGTTGTCTTTAACAGCTGCTCACACCTAAGCCATCCCTAATGCGAGAGCTGTGCTCTGCTCAACTTTCTTTGGAAATTTAATGTTAACACTGCCTCAGTTTGCCTTCTCTTTCTTTGCCAACATCAACAGTTACATTGGGACAAAAATGTATTTAGTCGGCCACCAGTTGTGCAAGTTCTCCCACTTAAAAACATGAGAGGCCTGTAATTTTCATCATAGCTATACCTCAACTATGATGAGAAAAACAAATCCAGAAAATCACAGTCTGACTTTTAAAGAATTTATTTCCAAATTATGGAGGAAAATAAGTATTTTGTCAATAACAAAAGTTCATCTCAGTACTTTGTTTTATACCCTTTGTTGGCAATGACAGAGGTCAAACGTTTTCTGTGAGTCTTCACAAGGTTTTCACACTGTTGCTGGTACTTAGGCCCATTCCTCCATGCACATCTCCTCTAGAGCTGTGTTGTTCTGGGGCTCTCGCTCGGCAGCAACTTTCAACTCCTCCAAAGATTTTCTATGAGGCTGAGATCTGTAGAGTGGCTCGGCCACTCCAGGACCTCCAAATGCTTCTTACAAAGCCACTCCTTCGCTACCTGGGTGGTGTGCTCGGTATCATTGTCATGCTGAAAGACCCAGCCACGATTCACCTTCAGTGCCCTCACTGATGGAAGGTTTTCATTCAAAATGTCACGATACATGGTCTCATTCATTCTTTCCTTTACACGGATCAGTGGCCCTGGCCCTGTGCAGAAAAACAGCATGAAGCATGATGTTTCCACCCCCGTGCTTCACAGTAGGTATGCTGTTCTTTGGATGCAACTCAGCACACAACAAGTAGTTTTTAACAAACAGTTCTATTTTGGTTTCATCTGACCATATGACAAATGCTCTGTAACAAACTTCAGACGGGCTTGGAGATGTACTGGCGTGAGCAGGGGGACACGTCTGGCGCTGCAGGATTTGAGTGAGTTACTGACGGTGGCCTTTGTTTCTTTGGTCCCAGCTCTCTGCGGGTCGTTCACGAGGTCCTCACGTGTGGTTCTTGTGATCATTTTGACCCCACAGGGTGAGATCTTGCGTGGAGCCCCAGATCGAGGGAGATTATTGGTTGTCTTGTATATCTTCTGTTTTCTAAAAATTGCTTCCACAGTTGATTTCTTCACACCAAACTGCAGATGCAGTCTTCCCAGCCTGGTGCAGGTCTACAATTTTGTTTCTGGTGTCCTTTGACAGCTCTTTGGTCTTGGCCACAGTGGACTTTGGAGTCTGACTGTTTGAGGTTGTGGACAGGTGTCTTTATACTGATAACGAGTTCAAACAGGTGCCATTAACACAGGTAACGAGTGGAGGACAGAGGAGCCTCTTACAGATGTTACAGGTCTGTGAGAGTAAAAATTTTGCTTGTTTGTAGGCGACCGAATACTTATTTTCCACCATAATTTGTAAATAAATGGTTTAAAAACAAAACAAAAAAAAGACAATGTGATTTTCTGGGTTTGTTTTTCCTCATCGTGTCTCTCATAGTTGAGGTATAGCTATGATGAAAGTTACAGGCCGCTCATCTTTTCACAATTGGTGTCTGACTAAATCCTTCCACTGTACCTGGTTTACAAATGAGCTGTGCTGGAGTCCGTGAGGGACGATTAAACAGCTGTGCATTATTTGTAAGGGTGAAAGTCTGTTCTTGTTTTAGAGTGTTGCTGCTGCGTGGTCGTGGAATAACCAGAAAAATGGTCCCAACTGGGAAAACATGAATGCAGAGTCGATTTGTAAATGCAAACCTATATTTAAACAGGACAGTGGAGGCCAAATAATCCTCAAATCCTTCCTATGATGCAGCTCAAGACTGCCCTTGGGGGGGTGGGGGTCGCTGCCTTGCTCCAGGGCATGCTGGGAAAGTGGTAGTGTTCCCATGGTTTCTATATTTGATTGTGACAACGGGGACATTAATGCAGCTGCTGAGGTCAGCGTGCTGCTTCTTTGTACCGTTTCTACATCAGGACAGATTTTGGTCAGCGTCACATTAAATTGACAAGTATGTGAGTGGAGTTTGGTCTGGATCCTCTCGAGCTGATTTCACATTAAATCAATCAGGATGATGTCATATTAGCAGAGATGTGAACAGACTTCCTGTTCTGTGTCACACGGCGCTGGGTCACGACCTCTGTGTGGACATAGGACTGAAGTTTGTTTTCAAACAGCTGAAGACAAAGGAAAACAACTTCCTGCCAACAATATCCTGAACAATGCAGTCGTGTCTGCTCCAACCAGAGAAGCAGCAACTTCAGTTTTCTCCTTTGTTACTGATCAATAAAAGCATTAAACAGTCCTTCAGCAGCATTTCTTTATTTCAATACAAAAACATCCCAATCATTCTTTTCAATGCAAAAGTAACAGAACAAAAATGTTTTTAGAAAAGTCGTCAGTACTAGATTTTACTCATGACAACCTCTCGTTTACATGATGAGACTGTGAGGTTTTTCCTGCCGTTGTACAGCCAAGGATCAGTAATACTGATCAGCTTCTCTCTTATCAAAGTGTGGGCAAAAGGTGTGTTTGTAGTGTTCGTCATGGAAACCACGAAACGTATCCTGGTCAAATGTGACGTACTACAGTCTGACAGAACACTCCACCTCCTCCTCCACCCGTCTGTCCTCCTCCTTTACCTTGGACAGTTCCACTGGCTCTGATCCTGGTCCCGGCTCTGGTCCTCCCGTTTCCGGAGGCTGAATCAGCACCGTGGTTAAAGCTGTGATCATCTTTGCCATCTCCACCTGATCGTCCATCTGCTGAAGGCTACACACTGAGGTGAAAGACCTGCAGAAGAAAAAGCAATACTGCCATCACACAGTCACATGACATACAGCTGATGTCAAATACCCTCCAGCTATACCTCAATCCAGGCATTCCCACCTGTGCATGACGTGCTTCTCCGAGTTGAGCGTGGAAGAAAATTCACTGAGCCAACAGGCCAGAGTCAGAGCCAGCTGATCCAGACCCAGACCATCCAAACCCCCAGTGGACACCAGCTGAATCCACTGGGTCTGTCGAGACCACAAACACGTCAACGACACATCAGAGGGGCGGACACGGGGCCAGAGTCGCACAGGTGAGCTTACCTGCAGGAAGTCCCTAAGCACCCGTGTCACACAGACGTCGAGCGGCTGCAGACGGGAGCTGCACCCTGACGGGATGAAGATGACGTCTGTGCAGACCGATGACAGAGCACGCCTGAACGCATCTGTCTGGTGGCCTCGATGGACATCCGCTATCAAGAGACAACTGCTGTTACGCTGCGAGGCCACACAGGGGTGCCACACCTGCAGGCAGAAAAGCAGGAAATCACATCATCTGCAACAGTTTCTGGTGACCCAATGCTCCTGCTTGCACAACAAACTAGTGTCAGACCTTTTCAATCCAGATGCGCAGGCGGTCCTGATCCGTGAATCCCTCTGCTCGAGCCTCCAGCACCACATTCTCAGGAAACCCTTCAGGAATATCAGGTGCAGCTCCCGTAAAGAACAGCAGGGGGGGGAGGAAGCCGCCATCAGACAGAGCAGAGATGATGACGTCAAACACGGGCCTGTCTTCAGGCAAACCGTACAGCTGGAAGGAAGCTGGGCTCTGGCTGGAGAACTTGTCTAAATCGATGAAGACGGGGAGCTCGTCCATGCAGCCCAGAGAGTGAGGAGACCGACTCTGCACAGTCCGAGAACCAGAACGATAAACGCCAACGACTAATCAAAGTTTGGTTGGTGCATTTCAATCAATAAACTGTCGGGCCTGATACCTGTGAGCGGAGCATGTCGATGAAGCGGCGGCTTTTGTCGTTGAAGCTACTCGACACA
Source organism: Aulonocara stuartgranti (assembly GCF_965226115.1). NCBI lineage: Eukaryota > Metazoa > Chordata > Actinopteri > Cichliformes > Cichlidae > Aulonocara > Aulonocara stuartgranti. The sequence goes on along the minus strand of NC_138957.1, from coordinate 647,326 downwards.
TTTCTGTTGGTGGTCTGCGGTCCAAGGTCGTGTCTCAGCATGAAGTCCACGGTCCAGCTGTACCAGTCCTCCGGCCGGCCATCCCCTCCCAGAGCTGCCCTCGCTGCCAAGAGCAGCAACTCCTCAGTCACAATCTGCTGCTGCTCCCACCGCTCCAGCACCCACTCCGCCATCTCCTCCGTCTTCCAGCTCCACAGCCGGTGTCTCAGGCTGCGCTGCTGCTGTCGGATCCATGAACGGATCGTGGTGGGAGACGTGCAGTTATGATGAGCTGCCACTGTGACGCCGTGGCACAGAGAAGAGAGCACGATGGAAAGCTGGGAGAGCAACAGAGGGACCGGAGCCTGAGAAGTAAGAACACCACCTTCATCATCATCATCAGAGTATGGCTCTCTCCCACAGCGAGTCCTTGTCCTGACGTCCTCCGGGTCATATGTCCCACCACCTACATGCTAAGACATCATAACCCCCCCTTTGTGCACATTGGTAAAGTTATACATGTGATCTTCCACAACATCCATAGATAGCACATGCAATGAGAGCTGGCAACCAACCAGTTATGCTGTGAGAACATCAAAATCCCCCAAACATCATAACAAACTGGTGGTCAGAATCTGCACGAAATCCCAGCTGTCCACAATCGATGATGAAGAGCAAGAGAGTGGACGGATCAGTGCATTAATGCAGTGTCGGGGCTTTCTCTTTCAATCTCAAGTGATTTAAGGAGCTTGTTGTGATTTGGTGATAAAATTAAACTGAATATAAAACTGAACTGGATGGATTGAATCACACAGTCGCTCTCACCTGACCAGGGACTGAGCGGGGCCCCAGGAACTTGATGGTCATCGCGGGTTGGGAGGAGAAGGAGGAGGAGGAAAGAAGGGGTCTGACTGACAGCTGGGTAGAGCTGGAGGGGAGGAGATGGATGGGGATGAAGGCTCCGCCCTCACTGCCAGAACATGTCGTGCTGCAGGGTTAATATTTAAAAAACAAACATGAGGGAAAACAATGAAAACCTTTAAATAACAAAAATAATTGAATATCGTTTTGCAGATATACTTGTCTCATTGCACTCTGAAATCAATAGTGCAAATAAGCAATTTGAGTCAAAACAGAAATCACAGAATCCGTTTATAGACCAAAGACCTAAATAGACCTTTGACTCATCAAAGTGGCCACCTTTGTCAGATCCAGCAAACATCCCCAGACTATCACACTCCCTCCTCCATGTTTGACAGCTGATGCCACACACTGTGGACCCGTCCTTTCACCTACTCCACGGCGTACACGGATCCTGGGTGATGAACCCAAGATTTCACATTTGATTCATTAGTCCATAAAAGCTTCTTCCAGTCTTCAGTAGCCCAACGGTGGTGTTTCATGGCCCAGACAAGCCTCGTCTTATTCTGACGTCTGGCTTTCTTGCTGCAGCTCGTCCTGTCAAACCTGCACCTCGAAGTCTTCACAGTAGAAACTGAGACTTGCTCACTACGGCCACTATTACCCAGTTTGCCCCAGTTTCTGAGCCTTTGATGGTGAAGGAAACTGTGCTCACTGACAATGTGACTTCCTTCGCAGTCTCTCTGTAGCACAGACCTACATTTATAAGTGATGGTCTGTCTCTCTTCCATTGTTTATTGCTTTTGTCTTGCCATTTCTGTAGCATCACACTACTTTCTGCAGTACGGTACAGCTGTAGGAGTCAGTAGCACCTCCATTGCTGCAGAACAGCTTTAAACTGTTAATCTATGTTGATCCTTGACAAAGGCCTTTTTGTATAATTCTGAAATGCACATCATCTTTCAGTTTGGTTTTTTTAACCTCTGGCAGTTCACCACTTATTTTTGTACCATTTCAAACTATTCACTTGACTTGAATTACAATAAATAACAAATCAGGGTGTTCTAAAACTTTTGATCGTGTGTGTGTGTGTGAGAGTGAGTGTGAGAGAGACGATGGAGGGAGATTAGCTGACTATCAGAGGTGCCTAAGAAGTACAGCAAGCTGTCCATACCTGAGGCCTTGGAAACTGCCAAGCAAAGACTCACAGCCTTGGCCAGCTGCTTAAAGGAGGTGCACCAGAGAGATAGAAGGCAGGAGAATAAGCGGTTCTCCACAGAACCAGCCAAGGTGTACTATCAGTGGCAGGGGAACAATATGAGAACAGCACCACCAAGGCTGGAGATGGAGCAATACTGGAAGAGCATATGGGAGAAGGATGCAACCCATAACGGCAATGCTCAGTGGCTAGAGGATCTGAGGGCAGACCACAGCGACCTCCCTGAACAGGGTCCAGTAACCATCACAGTGGCAGATATCCAAGAAAGGGTCTCCAGTATGAAGAGTTGGACAGCACCAGGGCCCGACATGGTTCACGCCTACTGGCTGAAGAAGCTGACTGCACTCCACGAGCGTCTGGCAGCACAAATGAACCAGCTGCTAGTTAACGAGAGACACCCGTAATGGCTAACTGAAGGCCGGACGGTCCTGATCCCCAAGGACCCCAAGAAGGGACCGGTCCCCTCCAACTACCGACCAATAACCTGCCTCAGTACTACATGGAAGCTCCTGTCAGGCATCATATCGGCTAAGATGAACAGGCACATGGGTCAATACATGAGCGGGACACAGAAAGGAATTGGCAAGAATACCAGAGGCGCAAAACACCAGCTACTGGTAGACAGAACAATCAGCCGAGACTGCAAGACCAGACTGACCAACCTGTGCACTGCCTGGATTGATTACAAGAAGGCCTATGACTCAATGCCCCACAGCTGGATACTGGAATGCCTAGAATTGTACAAGATCAATGGGACCCTAAGAGCCTTCATCAGGAACTCAATGGGGATGTGGCGTACAACACTAGAGGCCAACTCCAAGCCCATAGCACAAGTCACCATCAAGTGCGGGATCTACCAAGGAGATGCTCTGTCCCCACTGCTGTTCTGCATAGGCCTGAACCCCCTCAGTGAGATCATTAACAAGACTGGCTACGGATACCGACTACGGAACGGAGCAGTTGTCAGCCGCCTCCTGTACATGGATGACATCAAGCTGTATGCCAAGAGTGAACGAGACATCGATTCACTGATCCACACTACCAGGCTATACAGCAATGACATTGGAATGTCGTTCGGACTGGAGAAGTGTAGTCGGATGGACATCCAGAAATCCTACCAGTGGCTGCACTGAAAGACTGAAAGCACAGAGGCACTAATACTGGCAGCACAGGAACAAGCTCTGAGCACAACCGAGCTAAGATCCTGTGGGACTTCCAGATACAGACGGACAAAATGGTGGTGGCTAACCAACTGGACATAGTGGTGGTAGACAAACAGAAGAAGACAGCCGTAGTGATCGATGTAGCGGTTCCAAATGACAGCAACATCAGAAAGAAGGAACACGAGAAGCTGGAGAAATACCAAGGGCTCAGAGAAGAGCTCGAGAGGATGTGGAGGGTGAAGGTAATGGTGGTCCCCGTGGTAATCGGAGCACTAGGTGCGGTGACTCCCAAGCTAGGCGAGTGGCTCCAGCAGATCCCGGGAACAACATCGGAGATCTCTGTCCAGAAGAGCGCAGTCCTGGGAACAGCTAAGATACTGCAGGACCCTCAAGCTCCCAGGCCTCTGGTAGAGGACCCGAGCTTGAAGGATGGACCGCCCACAGGGGCGAGGGGGTAATTTATTCATTTGATAAAGAGTGTGTGTGGTTGGTTTTTCTGATGTTAATTTGCCATATTTTAATGTAAACATCTTTTGTAGCAACATGTTTTCATATATACACACACACACACGCTACCTGTCAGACTGTGATTGTGTGTCGGGTCCACTCTCTCTCGGCTCTGATACAGTTTCATTCTCATAAGTCATCCCACTCTCTGAAAGAGGAAAAGAGTGTCAAATCTGGAAGATTCCATCTTTATCATCTATCAGGGAAAACTTAAGTTAGCTTCATGAGGTGTGTAACAGACTGGGGAGGTTTCCAGGCATGTGACAGCTGTGATAGGCTCCAGACACAACCCTGAGTGGAGTAAGTGTAAGAAAGTAAATGGAGTGGATAATCGTGATTAAAACTCCAGGTTCACATTAACGTAGTCCACTGAATTCAAATGGAGTTCTGCCCTTTATTTAGCTCCATCCCTGATAGAGCTGATTCACTCTGACCCTCTCACAATCAGGGTGAGTTATTTTGCTGTGGTGCCCCCTTGTGGTCACATCACGAACAGCTGTGCAGGACATGGAACCAGTTCCTGACAGAATACTTTAAATCATTTCAAAATAATCATCGGAATCAGGCAGCAGTGTTTTTTTGACCCATGCATTTACCTCCCACAACATGAAAACCTTTTCCTTTTCATGCACTATACCTTGAGAGTGTGCGCTTCACCTGTGTACATTACCTGTGTGCGCTAACGTGATGCAGGTGTGCTTTGGCTTCTCTGTCAGATGATTGGCCATCAGGTCTCCTCTGCAGGTTAAGAGTTTGCATGTCACACACATCAACATGTCTGGCAGCCTATAAACACACACGAGAGCAGGTCAGGTATTCAGGTATTCCTGTTCACCTGTAGATAATTGATCACACTGATCTGATTCTGCTGGTCTGGTTACTTGGGGTCAGACTGGAAGATGGTTTGGTACGGCGGCACCTTCTTGCAGGTCGCATGGTTACTAAAAACAAAAACAGTCGCACAGTTCAGGAAAACAAACAAACAAAAGAGACTGTGAGATGACCAATCAGAGGCGCATACTTGATCATGTGGTTGGCGTAGGAGGTGGAGCAGCAGGTGATGAACCTGCAGAGCGAGCAATGGACCAGAGAAGGGTAGTGCGTCCTGAGGTCAGGAACTGAGTTCAGACACTCGAGGCAGCGCTGAAGCGGCCGAGACAGCCTGAGAGGAAGTGAGGGAGTGAGAGAGAGGCTGAACAACAAAGGTTTTGTGCAGTGGCGCCGCCCTGCTGGGCGAAGCTGTCAGCACAGTCTGAGCCAGAGATATAACATGTAGAATCTACTCTGCTCGACTGGGTGTTGGTACGTTTTCACTACAGTTGACACCCACATACTGTGCATGGGGGGTTGTTAGAGCACTGCAGCCGGGAGTCCTGTGACGTCATTGGTATGTGACTTTAACGTCACAACAGTGGAGCACTTCCACGTAAATGCGGTGATTCGTGTACGGCTTTCTGTCAGTCTGAGTGGACCACAGTGTTTTTTTATCCAACCATTTCCTCGACTGCCACGTGAAAGATACGCTCTCGTGACTCAACGAGTGACGCCACTGACCAGCCAATCGGTGGCACACAGTCTCTTGATGTCACATTTTGGCTTGCCTTAGATTGCTTGGACCCTCAGCTGAGCAGTACCTGGTACAAGGTGCGACTCTCTAATGAAAACCCTTAAACAGAGTCAAGCCGACCCGAGCAGGTACTTGTGGCTAATGAAAAAGTTTTCTTCTACAATTCTGTTGGGGTTTCTGCAACATCTTTATCTAAACAAGTGCTTCTTACAACTCATATGCGAGTAGAATATTTTAGGTATTAAACAGCAGAAATGCTTGTTTTTTGAAGTTTCCCCACACATCCCACAGGACCCGGGGAACCCCAGCTCTGATACCTGTCCGGGTTCAGGCTGAGCAGCAGCAATCCCAGCGTTTCCACTGGTTTCCTCTGAGGAACTTCCTGCGAAGACGTAGGAAGAGCAACATCCACCACCTGGAGCAGAAAAAGAAAACGTGAAGAACATGAGGAGGGAAAAAACTTTATTCACACATACACCCATCTCCATATGCTTCTGCATTTTTGGGTAAAACTACAATCAGTAGAAAGCTAAATGAAGGCAGAGGAGAAAAAGAATCCATTGAAAACATGGAGGATTTCCTTCCTTCCTCTGCAGCAGCCTAAGCACAGACGCTCAGAGAAGCCCAGACCCCCAGCTCGTCCAGGGGAACGCCAAGGCCAGCCGAGAGATTTAATCTCTCCAGGGTGTCCTGGGTCTGCCCCGGGGCCTCCCCCGGTAGGACGTGCAAAACACCTCAGCCAGGAGGCGCCCAGACTTCGAGGTAGGGCTGGGCGATATGAGGGGATATTTAATATCACAATATTTTTTGGCTACATTACGATATGTTTAAATAACCTCCAAAGACAAATGTTATTTTCAATCATATAGTGTCTAAAATTTCACTGCTTAACTCATTCAAATCGACCATTTAATGTTTTTTTCTGCTTTGAATCTAAAATATCTGATGTGACACATTTTATTTTATTTATTTATTATATTATTTTTATTTTAACTGCTCTTTAACCATCAGGTGCGCACAGAGGATTCTGCCACAGAACGTCTGTGGTCAACACCTTTAACAAAGGATCAAAAAGGACATCCAGCAAGAATTCATGACACAAAATAAAACCATTGAAATTTAAAAGGTGCTCTTTCGTGAACATATAAAAATTAGTGCTGTCAGCGCTGATCTCGTTAAAATGACGTTAGCGCCGTAACTGCATTAATGCGGCAAATCTCCATTAGCGAGTTATCGCAGATCGTCCCGTGCGTGGGGCTGGCCGGCATCCATGCCTTAGCTCGTTAACGCGGTTAGCTCGTTAACGCGGTTAGCTCGTTAACGCGGTTAGCTCGTTAACGCGGTAGCGCCGTCCAGCCCCACGCACGGGACGATCTGCGATAACTCGCACAGACACATAATAGTCACAGCTGGTTCATGTAACGTGCTCTTTGGTGTGCACACAGACATTTAAAAGACTTTGCAGTGGATGACTTCAGCTGGTTGGGAGGGGGAATTAATGATGCAGTCACAGCGTGTGGGGAGCAAACAAACATGCAGACATCCAAATGTTACCATGGCAATTTATACTCTATTGTTACCATGAAGCCATTTCAACCATTGTACATGGAAAAACTCCTGATACATCGAGTATATTCAATATATCGCTCAGCCCTAATTGGAGGCGCTGAATCTCTTTCCTGCCGCAGTGCGAGCTGGAGGCCGTCACTCGAAGCGAATAGAACCACGAAGAGCAGAGATGAGGTTCTGGGGCTAACAAGTGGCTAATTTCCAGCTTTCTCCACTTTCTGCAACAAATGATTTATTCTAACATCTTTGCACTTACCATACAGTGCGTCTGTGTTAACGTGTCAGCTGTTTCTAAACAAACCAACCACCTTTTGGTTGATTTTCTGTCTCTAAACAGGAACGAACTAAAAAATGGTCTTGGATGGGAGAGCAGATGATCTGGATCTGAAAGCTCAGGCAATGAGCGTTTCCATGCTGCTCACCTTGCATGAAGCAACAGTTGTCTTAGGTCCTTCACCTTCAGATTCCCCAACTACAGAATACGCCCTGACCGTCACCTGCAGACAGAGAGATACTCAGTAAAGGTGAGGCTTCTCCAGCAGGAGTTTAATTATCTTTCAGGGGTTTAATTGTGTTTATTAATTATCTGTAATTATCTAAGGATATTGGTTCCTACCTTGGTTCCAGGTTTGAGTCCGCTGAGCTGAGGTGGTCTGATGTGCGTCCTGTGATACAGAACTCTGTGCTCAACCAGCTCTTTTATGTACAGGAAGTGGAGACGACATTTATCGCAGCCAAACTCGCGCTTCTTCTGCAAACATGCACCAACACACAGAATTAAACTCCACCTCAGCGCAGATGATACATTGCTTTACAACAAGCCCGTTCCTCTTCGGTCCTCTCCAAACCCTCAGTACCTCAGACTTTAGCTCCAAAAACAAAAGCTGGTATCTGTCCAGTTCAACAAAGCCAGGCTTTCTTTGCATTAACCTAAAACCCCAGTCAGGGATAACGGGCATCGCACCAGTGGATGTCAGCTTTCTCTGTTAAGCCGGGCTTCCTGTTTCAGGCTCTGTGTGTGCTCACATAAGAGGGACGTTACATTGAGGGAATTGGACTCCTGGCTCCCTGCTCGCATATCTGTGAAGCCAGACAAGGTTACAGAGGTTTATCTGCAGGACGAGATCCTAGAACCTACTGGAGGGATTATATCCTATGTGGTCTTATGTGGTCTGGAAGAACATTTGGATATTCCAGGAGAAACGGGGATATATCAACTACAAGGACAGCGATGGTGTTCCTCCTAACTCACTCACTGGTCTCCTTCCTCTCTACATCTCCAGGCTAAAAACCCTGGAACGTGGAGTTTCAGAGTCTAGACCAACCCTTTGGAAATCTCTCTACCCAAGGACCCACGTCATCATGGTGTTAGTCCCATAATCACACAACTGGCATAGTAACTCCAACTTTAATGTAGGGCTGGGCGATATGGCCTAAAATCCATATCACGGTATAATTTGAAGCATGTGCGGTAACGATATATTCTTTTCTTCTGTATATTGTATTTTCCACACTATAAGGCGCACTTGAAATCCTTTAATTTTCTCAAAAATCGACAGTGTGCCTTATGTATGAATTCTGGTTGTGCTTACTGACCTCGAACTGATTTTATGTACACGGCGCACAGAAATACGAAGCTACGAAGCCGCACCGCTTGATGGATTGTTGGAGCATTATGGCTGCCGTAGTCAGGAGCCTCACGGAGTAATCTGGGTCCTAAACTCCGTCCATTTCAGGTCCCAAAGTCAAACGAACACTGCAGCATCACTGAGAGTTAAAAACTGTCTAAAGTCTTTCATCTTTAATAAAATGATGAGTGTTGCTGCTTTACCAGGTGTAACAATTAAGTTTAACATTCAGGCATCCATTATTAAATTTAATGGAGTTAGAAGTTAACAGGAAGTTAGCTCGCTAGCTTCCACCTAAACATGTTAAAGCATGTTCTGACAGAGATTTCTGAAACATTCAAACGTACAGCTCTGCTATCACTTCCAACATAAATGAAGACAGGAAACTAAACAGCAGTGACGTTTGTAGGGTTACTGAAGTTGGGCTAGCTGGTATATAATGTTGTGCTACGTGATCGCTAGCGACACAGCTATGTTAGCATAACATAAACACAGTGAAGCTGGAGGATGAACGCTAACACTTTTCCACTCAATAAAAGTTAATGTGAGGGTTCCTGATGGTCAGGGACAAATGCAATCGCATAGCAGGATGCTATACACGGGCCAAACTTCAACTGAGATAATCCATCCACAATACGAGGTTAGTCATTAATATACTGCAACAACATGGGAACAGAGCAGCTGTGAGAGAATTCAACTTTACTGAATCAATGGTACAGAAGTGGAGGAAGCGCAGTTTTTGGCTTTCCTCATATTCCAAAAGTGCTTCATCTCTTTGCTGTGACTGTCGCCTGGAATATTTTGCAGATGATGTTTTTAGCTGCTGCAATGCTTTTGACCAAAACGGGCGCAGCTTAGAGCGGTATAGTCAAAATCTCGACCGCTGGCCAAATTTATACCGTTTCTACCGTATAGCGTTTATACCGCCCACCCCTACTTTAATGGTCGCCTTCTTTCGTACAACCACAGAAAACCTGACATTCCAAACTTCTACTGCCCCTTTCCCGCCTCTGCGTAGCCATGCCCCACCCCCACTGGACACTAGTGCAGTAGGACACACACATCTTAACAATGGTAGTTCCAGAAAACCTCTCTGTGCTTTAGATTTCCTTTGATTTAACTGCGTAACACATTTTAACCTTCACTTCAACTCTCGCGGTTCTTCTAAGTTAAACCCTTTAGCTGTATTACCTGCAGCAGTTACCTACCTGGTGGCGGATAAAGTGCTGCTGGTAGCAGGTGTTGCGGCGCAACACTCTGAGGCAGTATTGACACATAAAGTTTCTGGTGCTGGTGTGACACTCCTCAAAGTGGAACCACACATCTGAGTAGAAGGACGACCTGAAGCCACACTCCTGCAGACAGAAAGCGGGGCACGTAAACTCTCGGGCCACAACGAGCACTGACGAAGGTGAGGGCAGCTTTCTGGTGCTCGGAGTCGAACCTGGCAGATGTAGGGCATCTCTCCCGGTTTGTGGGTGGTCTTCATGTGCCACAGGAAAGCAGGTTCACTTTCAAATGCCAGCTCGCAGATCTTACACGTGGCTGCCAAGGCAAACGAGAAACAAATCCATCACTGCATGACAGACACACAAACCTGAAGCATCCTTTTTACAGTGGGAAGCACTCGGGATCAGCAGGCCATCCTGTAACCGCTAACCAACCAAAGGGTAACCGGTTATGCTGTCACAGACCTTTGGACTCGCACTGATTGTGGACGGCCTCCACGTGACTCTGCAGCTTCCCAGCAGACAGGAAGTGACGGGAACAGTGTGGACACGAGAACGCAGAGTCCCACTGAAATATCATGGACACATGCTGCTGCATGTGACTCATCAACCTGCAACATATACAAAGAGTCACAACTGAAGACACAAACCAAACATCTAATGACTTGAGATCATGTCAGGCTATATTCAATAGGAGAGCATGAATTCATGAGAATGGCCCATTCTCTTTTTGTATAAGCACAGGAGGCACATCCTGCTGCTCATTTAATAGAAGGCAGGTTTAAGACAATCTCCAGAGGCTCACTCGATGTTGTTGCCGAGCGTCTTGGGGCAGTGGATGCAGCGGTATGGCTCGCTGTACTTTGCGCCCATCAGGTTGCATTTCTTAGGGTGTTGTCCGGGGGCGGAGCCATAATAAAAATCCTCCACAAGGATCACGAGTTTGCCGTGAGGCGAGCTGGGCAGGGATCCAAACAGATCTGGCTCAGAAGGGTCGCAGAGGGACGGAAGGGAGGCGGAGGCGCTAACCTGGCTGGTCAGGAGATCACCAGATGACCAGTGAGCCCTCTGAGAAGGAGAAACACCTTTAGACTAAGGAGACACACAGGAAGGAGAATGACGTCACATCACATGACAAAGGTTCATCGGGTGACTCTCTTGGAGTAGATCCTCATTGATCAGCAGTGTGAACTCACAGCAGAGGGTCCTGGTCTGGTTTTGGACACCCTACTGTTGGTTTGAGAGTCTCTGCTGGGTTTCAGGGTTCTGATTTTGTCCCTGCTCCCCCTGTGGTGTTTGCTTTTCTTCTTCCTCTTCAGGTTCCTCAAACTCTGCATGATGGCTGGGCTGCACATCTGAAGATGGGGAAGAGGGTTTTAATCAGGCTGTGTGATGACACAGGTAGAGGTGTAAAGAGGCGGCTGTGCAGGACTTACACACATGAATCCTCGCAGCTCTGTGATCAATTTGTACTGCGATGTGCAGACGAGGCAGTCGGGGGGGCGCACGGGACCCAACTCACCTGAGGGGGGGACACGACAGCTGAGTACATATCCAAGTCTACACCTTAGCAGAATTCCAACCTAGCAGACCTGCACCTGAATCCTTTACAACACAGTCCACCTCACCTGAACCCTAACCACAGCCCTGAGTCCACGATAACAGCACTCAGAGCTGAAGCCCCCACCTCACCTGAGTCCTAACCTCATTCCTCAGCATCCGTGTTCCCTCACACCTGTGTCTTCACCTACGTCCACATCTTCATCCGAGTCTGAATCACGAAGTCTTATCACAGGGTTAGGGGTCATCTTTGGGTTTGTGTCAGCTTTTTATCAATAATGAAGCTGACTAAATCACCATGGTAACCTAACGGTGCAGGTAAAGGTCTACTGACAGCCTGACAACTGACCAATCAGATCACAGGACTGAGAGACGGAGGTACCGTAATCTTCAGAGGTATGTGATCAGGACCTAACTTTAAAGTTAAGAACTTTCTTTTACTATGTTAGGGAGTTTTTATTGTTTTATTCGATTATGCTTCAAATGTTATGTTACACATATTTCACCAGACACAGTTTTCTGTAGAAACAGGAAGCTGACCCTGTGACACTGACATTTACCGCAAGAGACTAGTACAGAAATACATATCCGCAGAAGTTGACTTGCATTATATTATTCTTAGAAATTGACTTGCAACACACATACTTTGTGACACACACACACACACACACACACACAGACAGCATCAGGACCTGCGTAACAGGAAATGTGATTATATTTGCTTATTGACGATGTAACCTATAAAAATAAACGAATGCTGCAGTACGTTGTGTCTCTCTGTCTGAGATTCACCCGTGCCGCACGTTATCAGTATCAAGTGTCTCAGTGTTGTTTATTCACCCGACCGTTTGTTAACTGTAAATCTCTGACATACTATAATGTGAAAAACATGGATGCTTGATAAACAGCAATTTGTTATTTTCAAGGTTTAGACGACACACAGTTTTGGGGCCAGAGAACATCTGCAGGAGAAATCCGTCCAGCCTGACACTGTAATCACACGCGCTGCATCAGAGCTTTGAAAACATTCATCCAGTTCCATAACAGGAAAAAACTACCATTCACTGATTTTAATTCTACTTCTAATATGATTGATCAACGTTTTGTTTGTTTTGTGTAGGAAACTGGACCAGCTGAAGGTACATTTCTTAATCAAGCATCAGTCTTTCAATACATTTAAATGAGCTCTTTCTGAAATACAGGCCAGCAGTAGAAGGAAGCACTGGCTCAGCCTTTCTGTGTACAGATGACTGTGTGAGCTCAAGCAGTCTTCATTCACAGGTAACTCTGGTAAACGGGTGTAATGACTGCAGACCCAAAGAAAAGCTCTATCAGCAACTGTAGCCATGACAACCGCCTGGTTACTTCGTACCTAGCAGCTGTGAGAGAATCCATCAACATCTCTAGAAACACGTTTTCTCCATCTGTCCATCTGATCTCCTCGAGGACTGACAGTCAAGTGTAAACCTCAAATGTATTAATATGGTTCAAACAGGAAGGATAACTGGAACAACAGCGCTCCTTACGTCCAGAGACAGTCCTGTTCACAGTTTTTGTTCTGATCCTTTACATGGGGCGACCGTGGCTCAGGGGGTTGGGAAGCGTATCTGTAACCGGAAGGTCGCCGTTTCGATCCCCGGGCTTTCTGCCCTGGTCGTTGTGTCCTTGGGCAAGACACTTTACCCTGCCGCCTACTGGTGTTGGCCAGAGGGGCTGATGGCACGATATGGCAGCCTCGCTTCTGTCAGTCTGCCCCAGGGCAGCTGTGGCTACAACCGTAGCTTGCCTCCACCAGTGTGTGAATGCGAGAGTGACTGAATAGTGGCATTGTAAAGCGCTTTGGGTGCCTTGAAAAGCGCTATATAAATCCACTCCATTATTATTATTATTATTATTATTATTATGAGTTAAACTCTTACGGGCTTCCTTTCTGTAAGAACAACCGCTAACAACATAAAAACCAAACCAAAGAAGATCAAAAACAAGGACAAACTAGGAACACTGTATGATGAATAAAGGAAGTGAACCCTGACATCTAGTACTAGTTAACTCTTTGGTCGTGTTGGATTAAGCTGAACACTGAGATTTTACTTACTGTACGTACACAGAATGACTTCACTTGATTTACAAGCATCTGTAGTAAAAATAGGGGTAAACGAGCAGTTTTACCCAGATGATACAGCTTTTATGATCACTGAATTCAAACTGGGGCTGAAATTTAAATGTTCTAACTCTGTATGGTCTCGTCTCGCTTAGAGTCATGGCGATGAGTTCAAACCGCCTACATACTGAAGTACGACAGGATGTATTTGGCTTGCTCTCTATCATCTCTGCAGACTTGAGCACACAGACGAGTTGTCAAACCTTTGTGCAGCAGTGTGTGCGGTGCTGCAGATCTGCTGCTCGGACGCTTTTTGGTCCTGCCAGGTGCTGGGGGGGGCGTGGCCTGCGATGAGGTGAATGGTGATGCCGCAGCAGAATGTTGATTCTTTAACCCGGTCGGAGGGTTGAAGTTCACGTTGTGGTCGATCAGAACCTTCTGAGCTGCTTCACCACAGATCACGCCTGGAGCACAGAGAGTCTGCGTTAGCCTGAGGAACACCTGAACTGCTCCACATCTGCTGGCGGAGGGATTACCTGTGATGATGGGTGTGGGGGCAGGAGCAGGGGAGGCACTCAGAGAGGCAGTGGTGCTGATGTACTGGATCCCTGCAGGACTGTGAAGGGTCAGCGTGACAGGGATCTGGACCGTGGTGAAACCACTGGCTGAACCTTCAGGATGAGCGCGCAACTTCAGCTTTGCAGTGCCCCCTGCAGGATAGACGCAGAAACACATGACACACACAACATGAGCCGTTTGATCAAAACAATCAAACCATTTTTAGGATTTCAACCCTTGAAATGCCAGTTTAGACCTTTTAATTATTCATTATTTATGGCAACCACTCACAGAAAAACAGTCATTTTCCATATAATAAATAGTATGGGGGACATCGGTGGTGATTAGTGGGGGTGGGTTTCAATAATTGATTTATCAATTCACATCGATTTTATCTTTAAAGTGATATCGATTCATTAAATCCTGAATCGATTTTTAAATATAAATGTATTTTGCCAGAACCTCAGGTTAAAGTTCACAAAACTGTTTCAACAACCACCAAACAGCTAAAACAGCAAATGAGAGCACAAAGATATAAACACAAAGCGCAGACCTGACGAATTAGTACTGAATGATCACAATTAAAACATTTCTGACTGTTTCAGTCAAAACTTCCCAGATTCAAATCGAATCGGTTCTAGAAATCAGTGACGATACCCAGCCCTAGTGATTAGAGCAGGGCTGGGCAATCTCAGGCCTTGAGGGCCGGTGTCCCTGCAGGCTTTAGATCTCACCCTGGGTCAACACACCTGAATCACACGATTAGTTCATTACAGGCCTCTGGAGAACTTCAGGACATGTTGAGGAGCTAATTTAGCCATTTAAATCAGCTGTGTTGGTTCGAGGACACATCTAAAACCTGCAGGGACACCGGCCCCCGAGTTCTGAGATTGCCCAGCCCTGCTGATTAGAGTCTTGGAGAAAATCTTTTGCCTCTCGACACCTTTTGGACAAAAACGCCACATTTATTTCCATTGAAACCACATGTTTAATCTCTCTGCCACTACAGTATAAAACCATTTGAAGAATAGTCGTGATATTTGACATTTTTACTCTATTTGCCTGGATTCAACCTTTTTCCTGTTGTAGGCCAATGCATGACACTTGTATTACTGCAAGTTATACGATGGAGCCGTGAGACCACCATGGAGGCCCCAGAGTGATTTGTGTGTCTGAAACCATTTTCTAATCAAGATCTGAGTCATCAGTGGAAACAGTTATTATGCAAACTTCAACAACAAAAGATAAATATAACAGAACATATGAACTATGAAGTAATATTCAGGCTATCCAGGAAAAGAATTGTTTTTGTGAATTATTGTAATAAATACTTAATTCAAATGTTTAAATTGGCATTTAAATGATTAAGATAGTGAAAATAATTTAATGTTTTATCATTTTGAAAAGGTCTCCAAGTCATTAAGTGATTTATGAAAAAAAAGAAAATAGTCGTATGAGGAAAAAAAGAAAAAAAATTTCCCCCAGGGATCAATAAAGTATTCTGATTCTGATTTTATGGCAATTTTGTGTGTGCACATTTTTTTTGTGGAGGGCACAAAAGGGTCAAACATGAACACAGAGCTCCAGGGTCAATGTTTAGCGGCGACTGACTCACAAGGGCAGATTGTATGAACTACAGATGGCACGATACCAGTTTTTTTTATGTCCGATACCGATATCATAAATTTGGATATCTGCCGATACCGATATGAATCCAATATAGTGTTTTTTAATCAATAAAACTGTTTTTTAATATCTTGCTGCATTTTGTAGAAGTTCATACTCAAGTTTAACTAAACAACAACACTAAAGCTATTCTGTTATACCTGTATGTAAAAACACACTGCACCCAAAATATTTCATAGTTCAGCAAAACTGATCAATCTGATAAACGTAAACCTGCTCCATCCTCCCTACTCTGGTATTTTAAAGAGTACTTACCAGAAATATTAAACAACCTAACTAACAGGGCTGCAAACTCCCAGCAAATAAAATAAAATAAAAAAATAGGGAACCACCCCCGCCCTCCACCTCATGATGCTTAATCAACGTAATCAACTTTAATTTAATGCACATGTAAAAAAAAAAAATGCACAGAAATCAATTATTTTTCAAGAATAATTAAACAGATTCAACATCTTTCTTCAACAGAACTGCAGACTGCACAGATGGTTCCCAAAGGAAAAAGTACTATAGCTTACTAGGGTATATTAGACTTAACAGTTACTATATACAGTAATGGACTTCTATACATTTTACCAGAGGTGGGACCAAGTCATTGTTTTGCAAGTCTCAAGTAATGTCAGGCAAGTCAGAGTCGAGTCTCAAGTCACTGGTGTAAAAGTCCGAGTAAAGTCACAAGTCTGAAATTTTGAATTTCAAGTCCTTTCGAGTCTTTAAAAAAGAAAAGAAAAAAAAAAGAAAGAAAAATGTTGCAGTTATGCTAAATGTAAATATTAGACCATGTAATTTTTAAATCTGTGTTTTTCTCAACACATGACAAAATAGTGAAGTTAGAAAATATACACAAATTGTGAAATTGCACCTCTTTAAAATGCAGCTCAATTAAACCTAGCTCCAAGAATAATTTTCACCGACAGTTCTGAGATAAGCTGCATGTTATTCTTGGATGCGGTTGTAGGACCAGCTTTAAAATCGCATGACAAAAATATCATACACATTTAAAAAAAACTGCATCACCAACGTAGCCTGGACAACATTTGCTAGTTAGATGAAGTCAGCTATCTCATCTTAGCAAGAGAGAAGCACCACCTCCTGTTCTTTACAGAACTTCAACTGTCGGACAAAGTTGAAGTTGTTCCATCTCTGTCTGTGATTCTCTTCTTGCATGTTTTGCATATTGCGTTTCGGTTTTTTGTTGACTACTTCATAGTTTATGTACCTGAAAAAAATAACTCCTTGCAGCATTTTTGAGGGTTTTTTTCTTTTCTTTTTAAAAAAAAATCTGGTTAATTTGATTGGCTGTGCTACAGCTCACGCAGACATACGTATGGAGTGTAGTTTGAATAAATGAATTTAATTAATGGTGCACACTTTCTATATAATATGAGTGTTAAATTTTATATTTGGGGTGAAATATCAAGTCTCTTCAAGTAAACCGGTTCAAGTCCAATTCAAGTCCCAGGTCATTGGTGTAAAAGTCCAAGTCAAGTCAAGTCTTAGAACATTTTTTCAAGTCAAGTCTAAAGTCATAAAATTAATGACTCGAGTCCAAGTCACGTGACTCGAGTCCACACCTCTGCATTTTACATCAGATTAAAACTTTGGGTGTCAGATTCAGATAATTATTTATTAAAAGCTCGACATTTTAAATGAGAATAAGAAAGAAAAGTATGTCTCTGTGCCCCCCTTTCCCTGTTAATGCCCTATCGGCCCCCCTGGCTAAACTTTGCTAGATCCGCCCCTGCACAGTTACGTCAGCTGTAGAAAAAGATCCTGGTGTAGAAAGTAATATTAAATACATTCTAACAACAGTCAAGCTTAAACGTGCTGCTGTTGTTCAGCCGCTGGTTTCCTCTTTCTGGCGCAAAGTGGGCCAAAAACGAACAAGAGAGACGATCAGCTGATCATTGATCAGTTTCATGACTGAAGTAGCATGCTGTATGTTTGCTTTACAAACATTCAGAGATGAACTTACACGCTTGCTTTCTTCTCTCTGGGATCACTTCCTCAGAGATGAAATGCCGGTTTGGTAATGAGGCTACCAATGGTCAACCAGAGCGCCGAGAGGTCCCGCATGCCACAGCCGCTCTATCACGTGAGCATACCGCTCCGACGTGCTGCGGTTATGAGCAGAGTTACGCCGTGTCGCAGGTCTTGTGAGGTGCTTGTGTGATATTTAATGGATCGGATTACATCTTTTATTTCTCTCTGATATCCGATCCAGTAATTTAGGTCAGTATCGGACCGATACGTAATATCGGATCGGTCCATCCCTAGTATGAACAAAGATATTAATGAAGTACTTCTACTTGAAAGTGTTTGGGACTGACCTCCAGGCAGCAGGGGGACCAGCTGACCGTTGACCCTGAAGCTTAGAGAAGCACCTGCAGACTGAACACATCACATGTTTGAAATGTTGCAGATGATCTATAATCAACAACCAGCAGTCGATCTATAATCAAAAATCAACCAGTACCTCCATTGCGCTGCTGTCTGTGAGGGGCCCGCAGCTGTTCTCTGCATTAGGCTGGACTGGGAGAGGGATGATATGGACTGGTGGGGGGTCAGCGTCCTCCTGCAGACCTGAACACGACACACACACTTAATCAGCTGACTGTCTGATCACAACAATCAGCCAATTTGAATTTAAGAGGAAACTCTACGGTCACTTTGCTTTTATCAGGTGCTGAACTTTATCCAAATGCTAACAGCTTCCTACTGAAATCCTATAGACTCAATCGTATTTGGTCTATTTGATCTGAAGGCCTTACTGATGTTAAATTCCAAAGCTTTTGGCTTTTGGGTGAAGGCCGCGTCCGTGGTGCCACGTTAGTGGACTAATCATCACAATTGGTGCGAGACTTACTCGTCATTTAAAGGGGACATGAGACGCTACATATATAAAGACTAATTTACGTCATGGAATAAAATGTCATCATTGCTGGTCCTTCGGACCTCTGCAGAAAGAGTAGGAGGGTGTAAAGTTTTTCAGCAGCCTCTAAAATCTTTGCGCTTCCCTGATGAGCATCATTAATAAATACAGATTCTTAGACACGGCCGTTAGTTAAGTGAATCGAGATAATGGAAGGATAACCTGCATATGCTGAATTCATTTCATTGTAAAGAATTGTTTGTTTGGGGTTTTTTTTAACCTTCATCATCCTTTTCTTGCAGGACCTCTTCCTCCTCTTCATTACATTTCATTTCCTGGTCAGCTGTGCCTCCTGCTGGCCTCTCCACCTCTGTCGTCATCTCCTTGCCTGCTGGAAGGACACACCTGTGAGACAAACCTGCACAAAAACTAGAGGCTCCAGCTAGCAGCTAGAACCACCTCCGTCAGTGTGCACCCATCGGCCAAACATGCCTCTAAAAAATGCAAATATTAAGCATTAATCCAATTTGAACAGGTGAGTTATAAAAACATTCACCAGGTACAGTTGTTCTGAACAGGGAAATTATCTATAGAGACCTCCTTTTTAATACAGTCTAATAAATCAACTCTGCAATTCAAACAGGACATCAGTCAAAATAAGCTTTATAAAAGCATTTCACAGGGGTTCCTAACAAAGAGCATGTGGCTAATTATACCAATGTTATTTTTGAACGCAAAAGGAAATCTCAAACTAAAATTATTTCCTTCTGGCTTAAATCTTCGAAAACAAATTTTAAAAACCTAATTCAAAGCTCAACGAGTTTAGTGTTGCAGCTCTACACAGATCTGAACCTTTTTCATTCATAAATATGTCAGCTGCTCTGTATGAGCATTCTGCTAGTGGCCATCTCAAAGTTAGCAGTGCCAACTTCATCAATAAGGAGCTCGTATTAATATTTTATTTTCAACAACAAAGAGATTTCATTAGTAGCTGATAAAGGGAGTAGCTCAAAGTTGTTATAGGTGACCTTAAACTCTATTAGAAGTAACAGAGCTTAAAAAACATTAATACATTTAGTTCATGAGCAAGTTTCAAAACTCAATTAAAACACATTCAGTAACCACAGCTGCAGCTTAGCATGCTAAAGATCAACGACGTGTCACTTACTGATTTCTAACTACTAAAAGTTGAGTGATAAAAACAAATCTATACACCATTATCTTTCCCTACAGTCTCTCCACACTGTAGCTTAGCATTGAGCTAACTATGCTAACTAGCCGAGCTGCTAACTCAGAGACTTCAATAACTCTGGATGACATCCATTGAAAAAGTATACCAACCAGACACTTACCTTATCCGGACATTTAATGTGCAAAACAATTATATATTCCGTTAAAATTCCGCCTGTGAACAGTGTGCTTTTCCTTTAGGAATAAAATGAATAATGTGTGGTCTTCACACACACGTTGGAGATGTCGTTTGCTCCTGCTAGCACAACCGTATCCCTCCGCCAACAACCTCCCGTTTGCGCTGCTGTTACGGGACTACATTCAGACGGAGCGGAGTGATACCTCTCCGTGGGGCTCACAGCAGCTGTTTTGATATGTGGCTTATTAAATGTTTTCTTCCTCGTAACCGGATGTTTTTGCTTATCGACGATAAATACGCTCAGTTTAAGCACCACACTCTGCCAGTTTAAGTAGAGTTCAGCGCTATGTCGGCACGCTAACAGTTGTGGCATGCTTCTTATCTTTGGCATGCTAATGCTAAGCTAATTATTAGCAACACAGAATTAATCAGTTTGGGACTGTTTTTATTTACAGAGTCTATAAACTCTGATTAAAGACATGAACGGCGACCATCAAAGGCTCTAATGTAACAGCTCCGGAATCTACCTACCTAAACTTTCCAGCCCAAAGTGTTAGGATGGTGTGGCGATTTCTAACACAACAACCAACAAAATGTAAAAAGAAATCAGTAAATATATTTACATGTATATTATTTGCATGTAAATATATATGTTAACGAAGACTAGTATTTGTTGTTGTTGTTTTTGGTATAAATAAAGCATTTCACGAGTGGAATTGTGTAATTTACGTTTTTCCATTTTAAAATTCTGACTGAAGGATGTTATTCTACGTCAGCCTAAAAGGCAATATCAACGTGCATTATTATTATTATTATTATTACTATTGTTATTATTATTACCAGTTTAGAAAAATCTCTCAGAACCCGATGACGCAAGCAGAGTGCGTGCGGCACGTGACGTCAGGGACCCGGAAGGAAGTTTGCGCCAGTGTTGTTATAGCAGCTCCGCAGGTAAAGAGACGAAAAAACCCTCTCTGCAGCCGCTGCTCTTTGTTTATTTGTTTTTGTTTGTGGTCTCTGAGTGTCGCCATCATGAATGTGACGCTCGCGGTGAAGCAGTACATCTCCAAGATGATCGAGATCAGCGGGCCCGGGATGAAGGTGCTGCTCATGGACAAGGAGACGGTGAGGACCGACCCAGGACTGTTAGCGGTGCTGGTGCTCAGCAGTGTTTACAGCAACGTTACTGTGTCTGATTGTGTGTGTGTGTGTGTGTGTGTGTGTGTGTGTGTGTGTGTGTGTGTTCAGACCAGTATAGTGAGCGTGGTGTACACTCAGTCTGAGATCCTGCAGAAGGAGGTTTACCTGTTTGAGCGGATTGACTCTCAGAACAGGGATAACATGAAGCACCTTAAAGCCATCTGCTTCTTGCGGCCCACCAAGGTACAAACCGCCCTCTGAGTAACTCTGTGTGTCTGTGTGTGTGTCTGTGTGTGAGGTAACACCATCTGCAACTGTGTGTTTGTGTGCTTGCTGCAGGAGAATGTGGAGCACCTGATCCAGGAGCTGAGGAGGCCCAAGTACAGCGTCTACTTCATCTGTAAGTTTCCACAGTGACAGTTAGGGCTGGAGTGAGAGGAGAACAGGGTTGCTGGTTTGACACTCGTCGTCCTCGGACAGTTCAAACATAGTTCGGAAGCTAAGATACACAACTGAGTTTAGCTTTGCTGCAGAATCCTAGAGATCAGCGATCTTATCAGAAAATTCGTTATACACATTGAAGAGGGGCTGCTAAAAGCGAATCCTGCTGCTTTTAATGACGCCAGTCTGATTAAACAGGGTGACACTGTCATCAAATGTGAGGTATCTTTCACTTACAGCTGTGGACTTGTCAGCTGAACAGATATCAGAGACTTCTTCTCTGGAGTTTGGTTTGGGGCAGAAGTTTGTTTGTACCTGAAGTCCATCAACTGACTGCTGTGTGTGTGTGTGTGTGTGTGTGTGTGTGTGTGTGTGTGTCTGTGTCTGTGTATGTGTTTCAGACTTTAGCAACGTGATCAGTAAGAGTGAGATCAAGGCCTTGGCTGAGGCTGATGAACAGGAAGTGGTGGCTGAAGTCCAGGTGAGTGTCAGGACCTCCGAGGAAGCGTGGGGGTTTAATATTTCTACATGATGTAAGATCTCTCTGTCAGTCATGGCGGCTCATTCTTAGCTGAACTTGACTCTGCCAAAATACGTCTTAACAACATTAATATAATAATATTAGTCCAGGGTCTTTTTCTGTCTTCACCTCCTTGTTGCAGAGAGAGGTCAGCTGATGCTGCAGGGTTAAATCTTTGTGTCATCTTCTCATTGTTTCAGTTTCATTAACCAGCATGAATCCTGTGAGCTCGACCGTTTGCTCCGTCGGGTTGTTCTTTTCAACTAATTATGAGGTTTGAGTCAAAGGAGCAACTGAGCGTGAGATCAGGAGCAGAAAAACAGCTGTTGGCGTTTCCATCTCATCAGTGAACGTAGTGATTTGGGTAACGGCGGCACGTTTGTGATTTTTAGGCTGGATCCAGTTAACCGTGATTCACGTCTGACATGTGGAAACCTTCAAGCTTTGGACAGATCATTATTTCACTGATTAAACATTTCCTCTAATAATACAACAAATACTTGTTTATAATCAGAGTTTAAGTTGACTAGAGCTGAAAGTGTTCCTCTGTGACGCCTTCATTTGATGACATCAGTAACATGTAGCCCAACATGCTACGGTTATGTATGTAATATGAAAGAATTCCTTGCTATTAACATCCAGCTTGGCCTGCATGACCATCAGTGCTACATCATCATTTCTCCAAGTGTCAGGTGAGATGCTGACAGTCACAAATGGAGGAGGAGCTTACTATGGCGGTTTGGTCGGGCCGAGCTGTTTGATCAAATTTAATTTTAAAGCAGACACAGAACAAAACTGTGCCGAGGTCTGAGAATTCATAGGATGTCCTGGCAAGCTGTCGTCCTGCCCGCGTGAGCATCACGAGGACAAACTCGGCGCCATGTTTGCTGTGAACACAGTTCTAACCCTTTACACACCTGAGTGACATCATCAAAACCAAAGTAGCAGAAGTATAGCTTACTGTGTGTGTGTGTGTGTGTGTCTGCATGTGTGTGTGTGTGTCTGCATGTGTGTGTGTGCGCGTGTGTGTCTGCAGGAGTTCTATGGAGACTTCATCGCTGTGAATCCTCACCTGTTCTCTCTGAACCTGCAGGGAGTCACTCGGGTAAGAACCACATGGCCCTCAGCTGTCAGAGCTCCGCCCTAAAAAGCTCCACATGCTGCAATCACATCACCTGTGTGTGTTTTAGGGGCGGAGCTGGGAACCCTCTATGTTGGCACGCTGCACTCAGGGACTGACCTCCGTCCTGCTTGCTCTGAAGAAATGTCCGATGATCCGCTACCAGTTGTCCTCAGACATGTCCAAGCGGCTCGCGGAGAGCGTCAAGGTTTCCACAGCAACATCATCACACACGTCATCACACACTCACTGAAAAGTGCTTTTAATGCCACTACAGGTTATTTTAGCACCGAGTGTCCTGTTGGCTGGTCAAAGATGATGTCAGCTCTGTGCTGTAATCTGAGCACTTGGGTTTAAACACTTGAGCCTCAAGCTGTTAACACTTTTACTCAAGTAGTGCTCTGAAGAATAAAAGTACTACTCAGTATTTTATTTGTTTGTTGTCAGCAAATCATCACGAAGGAGTACGAGCTGTTTGACTTCAGGAAGACTGAAGTTCCTCCTCTGCTGCTTATCCTGGACCGCAGCGACGATGCCATCACGCCGTTGCTCAATCAGGTGACCGCTCGCTGTCCTCTGTGACATCATTTTGCACTTTTAATAATTCTGTCATCTTTCACACTGCATCCTCTGCAGCTCATTTGTCACTTTCATTTGATGGCTGTTGTGTGTACAAAATGAGCAAATCATAAATTCACTGGTTGTGTGTCTGTGTGAAGCGCGTGCGTGTTTACGAGCTTTCGCTGTGTTGCAGTGGACATACCAGGCGATGGTCCACGAGCTGCTTGGCCTCAACAACAACAGGATCGACCTGTCCAGAGTGCCCGGGATCAGCAAAGACCTGAGAGAGGTGGTCCTGTCAGCTGAGAATGACGAGTTCTACGCCAACGTGAGTCTCACACAGCAGCACATCTGCTCACATCTGTCAGCATCTGTGCTCAGCGTTAATAGGATTGAAACGAGTGACAGAAACAAGCTGCGCTCGTCATGTTGGTAGGTTTCTAGCAGACTTTAAAAATGTGATGTTTCAGCTGCCCCTTCAGTCCAGGTTACAATGGTAACTCTCAGAGCAGAAACGAGTCCTAACAGTCACTAACCTCGCTCTCTCATCTCCTCGTTAGAACCTGTACCTGAACTTTGGAGAGATTGGCACCAATATAAAGAACCTGATGGAGGATTTCCAAAAGAAAAAGCCAAAAGGACAACAGAAGCTGGAGTCCATCTCAGACATGAAGGTCAGGCTCCAGCCAGGGCTCAGCTTGTTTACTGATACAAGTTTAAAGGTTTTACTACACGAACATCGACCCCAGCGCTGGAAATGTGAGTTCCTCTGCAGTCCAGAGGCTTCAGCAGGGAGTCAGTCCCCTTAGACTCCTGTGTTAAAATGCAGAAATAATCATGTTTACAGCCTGATACACAACTGGTTTGGCCTCTGTAGTTAATTTCCCCGTCATAGCAACTGCTGAAAAATGTTGGAATGCTCCCTCTGGATTGGAGGATGGAGGTCGCCACAAGCAAGAGAGTTGAAATGATGGGGAGGTGGAGCGTGAATCGGGCCAGCGAGTTGGTGTCAGCAGGAATGTGGGCGTTGTATCGGACTGTCGTGGTGAAGAGAGAGGTGGCCAAAGTTCTTGATTTACCAGTCCGCCTACATTCCAGCCCTCAGCTGTGGTCATGAAATCTGAAAGGCAGCTGAAATGAGGTTCCTGTGCAGGGTTGCTGAGCTCAGCCTTACAGATCGAGTAACTCAAACCTCCAGACGGAGTGGAGCCGCTTCTCTTGTGTGTTAAAAGGAGCCAGCTGAGGTGGTTTGGGTATCTGATTAGGATGCCTCCATGGCACCGTCCGTTGGAGGCGTTCTGGGCACAGGGAGGAGATCCCAGGGTAGACACAAAAACCCTTTGACTAGCCTCAGAAGGCCTCGTAGCTCCCAGGAGGGAAAGTGTAAGGCGGGGGGAGGATGTCTGTAAGAACCTGCTTACCCACCATGACTCTGCTTCAGAAGAGGATCTCCAAAAGTTGACTCTGTTCATCTGGACGTAGCGTTTTGTGGGAGAAACGTTTCGTCATCATCAGGTGACGTCTTCAGTCTCAGCTGACTGCAGGTTTCAATCTTATAAACAGGACATTTGCATAATGACTGAAACCAGCCCACTGAAGGAACAATGGGCTGGGAGGTCAGGTCCTTCATCGTAATTATGCAAATTCTCATGGCCACTGATCAAAGCCCTGATGGAAATCTCACAGTCTAAGAAGGCTAACCTGCCACTTTTCATATCCTCCCTGATTTATTTGATGAGTTAATGTGATCTGTGAAATGTGGTACGTCCTGAGATTGGATTTTCACCCAGGTGTCATCCACATACCTGAACCAATGGCTTGGTGGTGTTCCAGGGTAGGATAGCAAAGCCCTCTTTTCCACTTCTTCCATGTAAAAATTGGCCACGATGGGTGAAACTGGGGAGCCCATGGCACACCCATGTTTCTACCTGTAGAACTGACCCTTGCATGTGAAGTAGGTGGAATGAAGACACAGTTCAAACACACTTGGTGGATGCTGACGGTGATCCTGTTGCTGAGGTCATCCTGTAGTCTCTTATGAACTACCTCCAACGCTTCCATGACTGGGATGCAAGTGAAGAGAGATGTAACGTCGTACGAGACCAACAGTCAGCTGAGACTGAAGACGTCACCTGATGATGACGAAACGTTTCTCCCACAAACGCTACGTCCAGAACAGAATCAACTTTTGGAGATTTACTTACCTGGATGATTGAGCATCAAGACATTCAGAAGAGGATGGTTGGACGTAGAGCAGGGCGATATGGCCAAAAATATTTATCACGATATATATTTGAAAATTTGCGATAACGATATAACTGACGATATAATTGATGCGAGACAAAATACAACTCCACAACATTACTAGCGCAAAAAGACAACCTTCCATTTATTTTCACGTAAACAAGAAGCTGGTTTTTATGTACATTAAAGCTTTATAAAAATGTAACAGTGCAAATGCAAATTCCTTGCTGAAAGTTTAACCAAAAGGCATTTCCAGTAGAAATGGGCTGACATATCCTGAGCATAACCATGTATAATATCCACTGAAGTTAAAAAGAGGTGCTTTGCAACATTAAACTGCAGTGTGCAGTACGTATTTTTTGGACCATAAGGTGCACGGGATTATAAGGCACATTAAGCGAAACAAAGCAGTCAGATAAATCAAACTTTATTAAACTCATTCTTCTTGCTTCCTCCACTTCTGTACCATTGATTCATTAATGTTGAATTCTCTGGCAGCTGCTCTATTCCCATGTTGTTGCAGTATATTAATGACTAACCTCGTATTGTGGATGGATTATCTCAGTTGTTCTTCTGACTGAAGTTTGGTCCGTTTACAGCATCCTGCCATGCGATTGCATTTGTCTCTAACCATCAGGAACCTTCACGTTAACTTTTATAAGTGGAAAAGTGTTAGTGTTCGTCCTCCAGCTTCACTGTTTATGTTATGCTAACATAGCTGTGTCGCTAGCGATCACGTAGCACATCATTATATACCAGCTAGCCCAACTTCAGTAACCCTACAAACGTCACTGCTGTTTAGTTTCCTGTCTTCATTTATGTTGGAAATGATAGCAGAGCTGTATGTTTGATTTTTTTCAGAAATCTCTCAGTCAGAACATGCTATATCATGCTTAGGTAACTAGCGAAACTAGCGAGCTAACTTCCGCTAGCTTCCTGCTAACTTCTAACTCCGTTAAATGTAATAACTTTTGTTTTCATGGATGCCTGGAAGTTAAACTTCATAGTTACACCTGGTAAAGCAGCAATGCTGATCGTTTTATTAAAGATGAAAGAATTTAGACAGTTTTTAACTCTAAGTGATGCTGCAGTGTTGTTTGACCTGAAGCATACGGAGTTTAGGACCCAGATTACTCCCAGATTTAAGAGCATCTTAGTCCGACAAATACGACAATAACGACGGCCGCTTGCATGTTCTGCAAAAAAATGTGCTTTGTCGTGTTGCACCATTTTTACAAACCAATTCTGGTTCATCTGTTTCACTCAACAATCGGCCATGTGCGTATGAAAACAAAGGCACTGCGCATGCGCGCTTTACTCCCATTCTATCGCGATATTTCATTTTCCTATCGTTGCCTAACATTATACCGGTATTACCGTGAACGGTATAATATGGCCCAGCCCTAGTTGGACGGATGAAATTGAATGGATAACAACCGTAAGGCTTAAAGATTGCGTTGTTGGGGCGTGGCCCAGAAACGTGCATTTCCTAACTTGTGATTTGGAGTCTCCTGTGTTTAAGACTTTTATTTGTACTCATCACCCAGTGAGTCGCTGAGGTTGATGTATTTAAAAAGTTATCCAGTCAGGGCCAACAGGGTGGATGAGATGTGACCCGAGGTCCCTAAATCTGGTTTTATGGACCACAGCTGTGTCCGTCTGTGCACGGAAGTCAGACAGCAGTGCAGTTTTCCCTCACCCGAGATGCGCTCCCTGCAGCCCTCCTGACTGCTGGTTGTTGGAATCAGATGACGTGAGCTGCTGGATGTTGATTGGCTGACAAATGGGCCAGAATAGAGCAGGGAGAGTTCCCTTGGAATGGGAGAACCGTCCCGCTTTAGCGGGATCACACTCCTCAGCCTCTATGCCAGGGTGATGGAGAGGAGAGACCATCTGTTATTCAGGGGGAGCAATGTGCTTTTCATCCTGGTCAGGGAACGCTGGATGAGCTTATATGAGTGTCCGTTTTTCCTTCCCAACGTTGCCGAAGTGCTGCTCATAGGGGGTCATATGATTGTTGGGTTTTTCTCTCTATGTGATATTGTAGGGTCTACTTTACAGTATAAAGTGCCCTGAGGCGACTGTTGTTTTTGTAATTTGACGCTTTATAAATAAAATATAATTAAACTGAATGTTGGGCGTGTCCCTGGGAAGAGGGCTCAGGCCAGACCCAGGAAGGCCTGGGCTTCTGTGCTCAAACTGCTGGACCTGGAGCAGAAAATGGATGGAAGGAAAACTTTTACATGTATTTTTTCTTGTATTTGTGGAATGTTTGAATGTTTTAATTATGTGATGCTTTGTAAAAAATGTTGATGATTTGTGTCCTTTGTCACCCACTGTAGGCATTTGTAGATAACTACCCCCAGTTTAAGAAGATGTCGGGGACCGTGTCCAAACATGTGACGGTGGTGGGCGAGCTGTCCCGACTAGTGTCGGAGCGGCAGCTGATGGAGGTGTCGGAGGTGGAGCAGGAGTTGGCCTGTCAGAATGACCACTCGAGCGCTCAGCAGGTAAATGTCAGCTGTTCCGTCCTCCTGAGCTTCACGGGTTTTTTTGAATGTGTCATAAATGAAGGTCATTCTGGATGCGTTGTGTTGACTTCCTGTCTTCCTTTCCTGCTTGTTTGGGCCATAACACAACATCTTCTTTCAGAATGTGCGGCGACTGCTGCAAAATCCACGCGTGTCTGAGCTGGACGCCGTGCGCCTCGTCATGCTCTACGCTCTGAGGTACGAGCGCCACAGCAGCAGCATCCTGTCATCTCTGATGGACGAGCTGAGCAGAAGAGGAGTGTCTGAGCGTCACCGCAGGGTAACAGACAGCTCTCCAAACGCTCGTGCTAGGATAAAGGCTCGTACTTGACAAAGCTTCGGTCTGCAGAGGGGCGTTAGACAGGCCTGTCTGCTTTCTGATGGTAAATGGTAAATGGCCTGCATTTGTATAGCGCTTTTCTAGTCCCTAAGGACCCCAAAGCGCTTCACACTACATTCAGTCATTCACCCATTCACACACACATTCACACACTTTCTCCCTCACTTCCTGTCATTTTTATCGAGCCACTAGTGGCAGCAATCTGACCAAACGTGGATGTTAAAGGAGTTCATTATGCTAACGATGTGTTTCCTTAGGAACTCACGAACCTCAATATAAAGACGATCACACTTATAGATAAGTTCTCATCCATGTCAGATGTTCTGTCTCTGAGTTGTAAATACCACCAGCAGTCAGGTAACATCGGATATCCAGGTATAAATGTTTCCACCAGGCTCTCAGACCTGGTTGATCATAGAACAAGCATTATGTGTTAAAGCAAAAATCTCTCCTCTGCCCTTCATAAGCTCCAGTATTAAGCATCATAACTGCTTTAAAAGCCATAAACACCCGCTGACCGCCTGGTAGGTGCTTACTTATCCCAGGTAAACTAACAGCCATTGGGAACAATCAGATCATTGTGGCATGAAAAGGGATAAAAAATACAAGATGTTTATTTCATTTAAAGAAGTTGTACATTTCTAGAATATCAGCAGCTGCAACCGATAATACAGGAAAACTTTAACTACAATCAGCTGAATGGAGAAATACCTACTTGGGGAACAAAATGTTGAAATGTCTGTGCCCCCCGAGGGTTAACAACAATGTCTAAGCTATTTTTTGAAATTGATGAGCCAGTTTTCCTCCCAACTGTAACGTAGGAGCAAAATCTTTCCATCAATCCAGATCCAAACATCTGGACACGAATATGCTGAAACGTCTTCACAATGACACGTCTGACTGCTTCCCTCGGGGGCGGAGAGTAGGTGTGTAGGTGGGGGGGGGCCTGGGTGCTCGCACACACACACACACCGTCATACAACACATAACTCGCACACAGGATGTTGGGCCATTCACACGGCTTTCGTGGCTGTACTGCGCAGTAGCCCTCCCCTCCTTTTTAA
>NC_138957.1:537500-610000 GCF_965226115.1 Aulonocara stuartgranti | reverse complement strand
TTGAACTAAGAACCTAAATAAAATCCTTCTGCCCTCCAAAACACAAACAGTACCGTTTGCAACAGTTTGTGCTCCAAAGGTTTTCTCTTTGTGTGTATTGTGCATGTTTCTGAAGATATTTCTGTACAAGCACATCACAGGTGAGAAATAAAGCAGTTAGTGTTTGGTTCCATATTGTACCAGTGATGGATTCGCCACACGGACAGGCTGGGCTAAATAAATAATGTAATTATTGATCACAGGGTCAGATCAGACAAATCGCTGGATAACAAAGCTCTGTATGCTTTGGCCCGGGTGAGCCACAGGTAGTACTGACACGGAGCAGAATACAGGATTAAACACAGTCAAATGTATTGTGTCTCTGTGTTCTTCTGTTATTGTGTCACTAGGACAGTTTATTCTGTGTAGCTGTGAAAGTGAGCGAGTGTTTAATAGGCTCAGAGTCACTGAAGAACACATGTGAAAGTCACAGCATGGTGTCCACCTGCTGCCTGTCTGCTCTGCATTTCCACACCTTTCATGTTGACCGGAGGACAGGCCCTCAGTCTCACCAGGTTAAAGCTCTTTGTAAAAATATAAGAGTAGAATACAAAGGTTTGGGGACGCTGAAGCACTTAGAATTATTAAAGCATTGTTTCTCCCTGGTTCTAGCAGCCAGTCTCTACTTCTCTACATTTTTCTGCCTTTTTGACCTTTTTCCTTCTAGTCGCTGCCTTTGGGCCATGTGTGAGTTTAATGCCTCAAACAACAGAAAGCTCACAACACTTGCTCGAAGGCTATCTCAGAGTAATGTCTAACAAACGTTTCCACGTCACTCTCACATGTATCAGAGGGAGAAAACATCTGAAAGGTCGTTGACTCTAATAACAATAATATTAATAATAATCAAACATTCGTTTTGGCACCGTTTCCTGTCACAGCAGGAAGAACAAAAGAAGCTAACATGTTCCTTTCAAATGGCACTACACACTTCATACTACAAAAACACTTTTTTGGTATCACATTTGTTTCACAGCTTTCATCTGCAACAATGGAAATGAAGAGAAAAGCCTTATTTCTTCTGGTGGTGTGAGCAAACCTTTGACACTCATGGGGTCGACTGGTGAACCTCGAGGGAGGGAAACCATTATCGTTAACGTGTCAGAGTCAAAGCTGGATTTTCCCAGTCGTTCTCGAATCACTGGGATTGCAATGCAAAAGGAAAAAAGTGATAATGTTTGCTTGCAGGACATTGATCGTCCTACGATATGCGTGTTCATTTTGACACAGTAAGAAACTCGTGTGGGTTTCATGACACAGCCTACAATTAAATAATTTCATGCAAAGAGCCAAACTGTAAGTAAGAACAACACAAAATCACAGTTTTCTTCTGTGGCTGCTGATATTCTTCTGAACCGAGAAAGAAGAAGACTTATGAGCTGAAAGCATTTCTTCACACTGCGTCTGCCCTCGAGGTTCAACCGCTGCTGGCTTTTACATATTTGTGCTATTTGGTCACATATTTCTTCAACATATTTGGCAAAAACTCAGCTAAAAAACAATCAGTATTCCTCATGGACATACAAAATTATTCAACATATCTTACATCTTCATATAGAGACATTTAAAAGTTAGAATCAGTGAAATCTGTGTCACTCCGCCTGGAGAGACTCGAACAAAAGCAAGAAAACAAACGATGTTTAAAGCACAGGTGTCCCACTTCCACGAGGAACAATCCAAAACTCAAAGTAAACCTATATTCTATAGTAAGTTTGAAATGAACACAAAGAAAACCATGAAATCTTTATATCTTTGGGTTTCATTCATCTTGGTTTTCATAAAAACTTTTTGGATAGGCGGCCAGTGTGAAACGTGGCGCTCGTCTGTGCATCCGGGCATGTGGCACAGTGAACGTCGGAGTCACTGAAGTCCCAGTTGACCAATTTGGCATCTAGAAAGTCAGCTTGGCAGCGTGGCCTCATCATTTTTTGGATTCAGTTATGCAGATTAACAAAGACAAGCTTCCCGTTTTGCTCGGTGGAGAGAAAAAGAGGACGCCTGGGTTGTTTCATCATGTTGTCCATGACATACTTCCAAATATGTCTTTGGAGGAAAAGCACGAACATCTTCTGATGTCACAAAAATGGAGAAATTCCACCAAAAGCATAAGAAGCTGAGGCTTGATGGAGGCTGAGACTGATGCTGCAGAGCTCCACATGCTCCTGCACAGTTCGGTCTGTGACTCACACCGGTCAGGTGTGCTCACTGACCAGAAGCCTTTACTTTTGGATGAGGTAGACTAGCATTAGCAGGCTCGGGCTAACTATAGAAAAGATGTTCCCATCAGAGTGAGGTAGCTTTCTTTGGAAGTGAGCAGCTTTGGGTGGAAGGAGCTGAGTTAACTGGTTCACACGACTCTTCCTAATGGCTTGTAATAGAAAATAGTTTCTCATCACACCGTCACCTCTGGAAGGTGTTCACAAAGGCCGCTATGTTTCTTTTTTTCCTTACTGTAGAGGAATAAAAGGCAAAGTCAAGAGTTTGTCACCACAGAGTGACGAGACCGTCTCCGTCAGGGTCGAGTTTTTGGCTTCATGCGAGGTTTAAAGTCCACATCATCACGTGTCAGTTTATCAGTGGCGATCTGAGAGGTAGAATATTTTGGTTTACGCCTTCCACTGAAAAAGTAACAGAAATGTTTGTGGTGCGAGACAGGACACAATCTGTGGTGACAACGGTTTTCAAAGGCTTTCTTCACGTGCACAGGCACGTGCACAGGCAATAAAGGCAATAAGCTTTGGTTTGAGGGAGGGAGTGGCTACTCTCAGGTTATTAGCAGCAGGTCTGGGGACACTAATGGTATGACTGAGCCTAACAAACCAAAGGTGGTGCTCTTTGGTGGGAGGTTCCTAGTGAATGGCTGACTGCTGGAGGACAGGGCAGGGGTGTGGCTGTTATGACATCACTGACCAGTGTTAGCCAGTGCCTGAGGCGTGCAAACCTGACGAATGTTGATCAATGATAACCTGGCAGACCACCTGCTCACAGGACAGAAGAGCACAACAGGAAGGGGACAGAAGAGGACACGTCACAGATCAGAAGCATGCATGTGCACTGCATCGCTGTGAGGCTGCACAAACAAGTCAGGTTTTCTCTTTGAGAACTAGAATCATTCAACAAAGTCTGGCTAAACCTTCTGTTTAATGTTTGTAACTCTTTTTGCACAAGAAGCTTTTCTCCAAACGTTTTAAGTAGAATGAGAAAAGCTATTGAGCAGATGCTATTTTTTAACTGGATCCATGTGTTTCCATTCTGTGTAAGGATGAACCAAACCAGCTGCAGTCAGTGTGAAAGCTTCACAGTGGCAGCTGATCTAGTCTGCAGTCACGGTTCCACAGCTGTCTCACGAACTTTACACTTTATTAGGAAACCTCGTGACTTTGAAGAGGGACAAACAACTCCTCTTCATGTCAGCTGAGTTTGGTAGTTAACCTGACTCAGCCGTCTGTGGTGGATGATGGAGTTAAAAGCACTAACATGTGAGCACCTTTAAATGTGTCTTATTATTATTATTATGCATGAGGTAAGATAAAGCGTGTACCTGAGATTCTCCTCTGGGGAGGGCCTCTCCATCTTTAGGGATGCCAGTGTGCACTGGTTGGATCCTCGATGGAGACCAGCTGTCCTGAGTCCCTTTACTGCAAAACAGACTGCAAACCAGGCCCAGCTGTGAGTGCGTATGCTGCACTGAGCTACATGTGATCATCAGTTAACAGGGATGAACTCTATTTATAAAATGAGCCAAAGAAGAACAAGAGAACGTGCACAGTGCATGGATGCATACTTGCGACGGTATCCAAACATGAGGAAGAGAACACAGAAGATGATGCAGGCGGTGCCGATATGGATGCCGATGACAATGCTGCCCAGCGAGGCCTCTCCATCCCTGCACTGACACAGACGGTCTCCTCCTGGAAACAAACCAAATATTACTGATGAACGTCC
The DNA here is from genome assembly GCF_965226115.1 of Aulonocara stuartgranti. Lineage (NCBI taxonomy): Eukaryota > Metazoa > Chordata > Actinopteri > Cichliformes > Cichlidae > Aulonocara > Aulonocara stuartgranti. Next base: position 606,016 of record NC_138957.1, on the reverse strand, counting down.
TCGTGGCTGAAACACAGCAGAGCCAGGTTCTGCCTCACTATCACTGCGCTCTTTGACAGCACCGTGAGCTCACATGTTTTTCAACTTAACCTGTCATAAATCATAAATCCTCATTTTTTCCTCGTGGTGCATCGTGCTTGTATTCTCATGAAGATTTGTCATATTACACGTTTATTTTGTTGTAGTTTGTACACATCCATGAATTAGTGCTGCAGGGTTAGTGGTGTCATTAGTTATTAAAGCTCGTTCTACCATTCAAATCTCTCACCAAACCCGCTTTTTTCAGTGTGTTTCCACAAATCGATTTTCATTTACTGATAATCGTTTGCAGTGTCTGCAGGAGCTGTTTGTTGCTGGAGTCGCAGACGTGTGCCGACACTCACCGGTGCTTTGGTCTCTCGCGCCCTCCTCTGCGAGTGACACCAGCCTCTTGGAGCAGTCGCTCTCTCCGTTCCCATTATAGGCAACCAGTTTGATTTCATACACTGCACCCGGTTCTAAAACAGATTCAGACGAGCTCAAACACAACGTTGTATAAAACTGAACAGAGGGAATAAAGGGACTGATGATGGACACAGATGTAAGACAGACAGGGCGGGACATTTTCAAAGGTGAGGACTGCTCAGAGTTTCATTTAATGTTGGATCTGGCTGTTGCTGAGTCGTGTGTTAGTGAAAAGTCTTACTGGTGAAGTGGTTAGTTTGCAGTACTGTGGTTACAGTGTGTCTATGTGCACACTTACCCAGGCTCGACATGGTGTGGGCATTAACGTAACAGGGCAGCTGAAGCGGGCTCTGGTACTCAGCGTGGGGGACCCTGCGGTACGACAGCCTGAAGCCCTCGACCATACCGGCCTTAGTGGGAAGTTCCCAGAGGACCTGTACGGCGCTGGAATTTAACACCTTGGTGAAGTAGGTAGGTGGAGCAGGCACTGCATGGAGGCAAAAGGACAGTGGTCAACTGGAAAAAGGCATTACTCACTGTGCTAAAGAAATGATAAAAACCAGTTTGGAAGACTGATCCCTGCTGGTCTCACTGTTTGGTGGTCTTACCGCCCCCTAAAGTAGTCACAGTCACAGTATGGGACTGCTGACTGGCTCCCATGGGCGAGTAGGCCTTCAGGTAAAGAGAGTAGGTGGTGGCTGGCTCCAGGTTGGTAACGTCGTGCTGAAAGTTGCCTTTACTGATGGCTTCCTGCAGCTCCAGACTGTCAGCCTCTAAATAACACACACACACACATTATGAGACTTAAGATCATAAGTTAATGGCAGCATGTGTGTGTGTGCTCACACTCACCTCCTATCTTGCGGATGTGCAGCACGTAGCCGATGATGCTCTCAGTGACGTTGGTGGGCGGCTGGTCCCAGCTGATCTGCAGGGCGTGCGTGGACACGGCTTTGGCCGTGAAGCCTCCTGGGGCATCGGGCAGATCCTTACCCTGCGCCACGGCCAGGCGGGCGCTGGCCTGGTTGGTACCGGCACTGTTCTCGGCAATGCACTGGTAGATAGCCTCGTCTTCCGAGCCGATACGGGTCAAAGCCAGAGTGCTGTAAGGACAACATACCCAACGAGTAAGCTGCTGTTACTTCACTGCGTGGGAAATGTGATGGTTCAGCAGTGAAAGCAAGTGTTAAACGTACTGCAGCTCCATCTGCTCTGCATCTAGCTGCTCTCACCTGTCAGTATTACTGTACTACTATATCTCTTGTATCTTCTCCATTGCAGAGTGACCACATGACTGCTAACACTGTGAGAAACACAACTTTGAGTAATGATTCTGTGTCCTGGAAAAATGCTTTAAAATACATTTAGATGAGGATGCAGATGAGCCTGAAGGACTGCACGTCAAAAGGTTCCAGTCAACAATCACAGAGGATTACGTTGGGATTTTACTCCTGGAATCAGTGGTGTTTATGGAAAATGTTGTAGTCTCCTGTGATGTTTCTGACACACTGTGACGGGGCTGAGCTCGGTGAGCGAGGACGGCACTGTCGCCTCACAGAAGGAGATGTTTTTGGTTTGAATGTCTCTGCGTGGAGACGGCACGTGCTCTGTATCTTTATGTGATCTCACTGTGACCGACACACACCGATCACATGAAGACTTCGGGGTCAGACGCTCTGGACACAGCGCTGTCACTCTGTGGGTCAAGTGTTAAAGCTAAAAAGGTTGAAGTATATCACAGATGGCGTTTTTGCACTCCCTGACTCACATACCTGTTGTTATTGGTAAGCTTGATGTTGTGTCCAGGCATCAGGACCTTGCCATTCTTCAGCCAAATGAGATGAGGCTCAGGGACACCCTGCGCCACACAGGTGAACACAGCACTGCCCCCTGCTGGTTTGGATACAGACTGTGGCCACTGCAGGAACTCAGGAGGAGCTGAGGTGGAACAGACGGAGGTGAGACCGAGAGCAGACAGCAAAACAGAATCACAGCGTAAACCTGAAGCACATCCCGTCCACTGTATGAATGCACATCGGACTGCAGAGGAGCATCTGCCAGGCTGAAGAGCGTTTAAAGATCATTCTGCTTCATTACAATCTGGTTCTTATTTTATTAGCCTTAATGCACCGCACAGAAAAATGCTGCAAAAGCACACAAAACCAAAGGGAAGTGTTCGTGGGGAGATGTTAGCGTGACGGAAACCAAAACATGTGAAGGACGGCCTGAGACACCCTTTAGAGAAGCGGACGGTGCCGTGACGGTTCAGGTATCACCCTGTCCCTGTGTGTGTGGGGGGGGCATGCCTTACATGCCCAGTTATACTGAATAAACTTTATCAACCACCTGCACAGCTGTATTAACAGATTTACTGTTTGCTTATTGTTTTTCACGCGTTGGCCACTTGTGTGGTGTCCCGTTCCCTCCTGTTAACAGCAAACCTGATGTATGTGCACTAAAACATCACACCTTGCTGTTGTTGCTGTCCTGATACTTTATGCCTTCTACATTGTTAATTATGCTTCCAAGTAATGAGGAACATAACGCACAGGGACACATTTTATTGAAAAATGTTAAGGTTAGTGGAAGCGTATTTTTTACTGCTGCTCTGCTTGTAAATGACTTATTCTGTCTCCTTCTGCCTCTCTGCCCTCCACGCCTACTCCTCCATCCAACTGTTTTCAGAGACATGTGTCCTTATTACTCCGGTCTAGGTCATGGGTCAAAGATCGCAGGTCATTCCCTCCCCCTTGCAACCCCCACCTGCCCCCTGTATTGTTGTCCTGCACGTTTTGTTTCCCCATATGTGGTCTTTGTCCCTGCATCCTGGCCACAGAACAACAGCTGATTTCAGCCGGACGATGGAAAGATTCACACATTTAAACTCCTCAGCTGACTCCACTATCACAAACACTGCAGACGTTTTCCAAAAGTGATTTTAGTGGAAACAGAACAAACTGAATTACAAACTAAATAAATGAATGAATACATCAGAGATGATGTATTGATAAATGATTTAGAGCGATGTGGAGCAGACAGAGCAGCTCAAACTGGCTCCAGTAGTAGCACAGTGAATATTTAACACACTATATTTTAAAATTTGAGAGACAAAAAGGACGTGAATACAAACACTGGTGTTTGAAAATGATACTTGTTAAAGACGAGGCTTCACGGCATGTTTAAACCTTTCTGAGAATACAAACCATCAAGTTTTCATTGTGTGTTAATTTGGGTTTTTTTTTAATTAAACAACTTAATTGATCCGAAAATAACTGAATTCAGTTTTTTACTTAATTCTACTGATTGACTTTTATTTTCCCAAAGTTTCATTTTCAGCAGCCTGTGACTGAGAACAGCTAATGAGCATCATTAGACTCAGAATATGGACACGTGCAGGGTGATGGATGAAAGCACGTCCACCCCCAACTGCAAGTCAGTCGGCCTCGCTCAGTCCCTCCCCCACCAAAGAGCCGGGGGCACAGACCCCCCCCCCCTCACGCAGGGACAGGAGCCGTGCTAACTGAACACATCTTAGCTCACATATCTTACAGCTGGTTAACAATAAGTGTGACCACAGGTCTGAGCATTTATCCACATTACCTGTCATGTAAGTGTAACATGTAAACTACTTTCTAAATGCCGATCATAAATCTATCTGTACTGGACACAGACTACCTACTACACAGACACCTGACAGGCACAGTGAAGAAGTGTTGGACAGTCAGCGGTCAGTACTGAGGGGTGGGTGCTAAAGAGCACGTCAGCGGTCCCCGTACATCCTCACCTTGTACCACGAGGCGTCCGAGTGCAGTGCGCCTCATCCTGGTGCCGGGCCGGTTGGCAGCGCACACATACACACCAGAGTGCTGCAGGGATACGTCTGAGATCATCAGGTTCCCTGTCCCGAGAACCTGGATGCCCTCCACCCCAATGGAGCGCCCGTCTGATGGACACACGGACACAGAAATAGTTCATGAAATCAAACCTTTGTGGCTTGTCAATCTTTTTTTCACATTCTGCTGGGATGCTACAGGGCTACCTAGCCTGCTCCAGGAAACAATGGGCCTTGGGTTTCCTGTGGCGATACACTCCAAGATGGCGGTCTGATGGACCGTGATGGTCAGATTCTGAGGTCCTGACAGGATCACGGGCTCCTTGTAGGTTCTTGGAGTCCCACCTGGAAGGTGAGGAGACACAAAAAGAGAGTATGGAACCAATGACGTCGGGACGAGGAGTGTATAGTGTGAGTGTAATACACAGCAGTAGTATACAGCTGTGTTTAGTATATAATGCACTGGTTTTACTCCCAGTGACTGTTGACGTAGCCAATCAGCAGATTCATGTGGAAGTATCACAGGCAGTGTATATGTGATATACGGTAAGGTCCCTACCATCACAGCCACGTGGAGCGGTCAGTGAGTACTTACATAGATGTGGGATTGTCCTTGTGGCTCTAAACTTGCAGCTTTGACATCACTGCATAAACCCTGCAGCACTGTTAACAGTGGAAGCGCCCTGCACACCTCAGATGTTATGAAATGTAGCATTAGAAACATTAGAAACATTAGAAACAACGTCGTGTTTGGGCTGAGGGCTGTTGCTGGGAACGACTCAGGTTGTGGTGACAGTTACATGGACACTCGTGTGATTGGAGTTCTACAGTCTCTGGTTACAGATCAAAGATGTGATCATGTACTCTTGGACTGTGCTCATGCAGGCGCTAACCCCCGCCGCTCATATCCCAGCCGTACTGTAACAGCTTGGGGATCACGAGTCCACCTACCAGTAACATTGAGCGTGGCTTCGTGGCTGTAACGAGTGTTGGCGATGTTGGTGGCAACACAGCGGAAAACCCCTGCATCCGCCTTTCTCACACCTGTCACCTGGAGGATGCCCATTGGTAGGAGAGTGTACCTGGACAGGTAAGAGAAGCTGAGTGAAGCTGAGGCACTAAACATCATTATTAATTACTGTCTTGTCCTATACAATTTCCTATTCTGTCAAATTACAAAAGAGGTGAAAGGAAGAAAAAAGCTCCCCGTCTTTCTTCTTAGAAGGAACGTCATTTATCTTTCCAATGAATTCTGCTTACACATGAACATTAGATGTAATGTGACTCAGGCTAACAGAAAAGCTACCAGAGCAGTTACATGTGGTCCTTTACACCACATATCACAGTCCACGATACATGTGTTGGTGTGTGTTGAGTCTGAGTTTACCTGCTGTCAGTGGTGTTGAGCAGCACTCGGTCTTTTTCCCATGTGATTCTGGCTTCAGGTACTCCATTGATCTGACACTGGAATCGAGCGACTCCTCCCTCGTCCACAGACATTGATGCAGGGTGTGTGTGGAACTTAGGAAGAGCTGGAGAGCCAATCACACAAAGAGAAAAACAGTGCACACAACTGTTGAACATCTGTAAAGTCTGTGGGGAGTCAGGCAGCAGGACATGTGTGGACTGTGTCTGTGATTAGAAATAGCTTTATGATCTATTTAATGGTTTTTCAGCCTTTCTTACTGTAAGACTGACCTTTTCACATGCAGCTTGTATGCTAACCATGTTCCTGTGAGTAATATAAATTTGGTGCCCACACACAACCATGCTGGGCTGCTTTGAAATGGGGCCATAACCAATAAGGCGGAATTCAATAGATATGCCCTGTAAATGAGATAGCATCACCATGGCAACTCCTTGCATTAAAGCAAGACCACCTCAAGATAATAAGCTATAATTCTGCTGGTTTAACCATAAACTCTGTGTTTACTGGTTAGAACAAAGGCGTGAGCTCCAGGAGGAGGAGTGTACACTGATGCACGATGTGTGTGTGTGTGTGTGTGTGTGTGTGTGTGTGTGTGTGTGTGTGTGTGTGTGTGTGTGTGTGTGTGTGAGTGTGTGCATATGGGACAAAAAAAGTCAAAGTACCTTTGACAGAGAAAGGTCAAAGTGCACTGACTGCAGCAGAGCCTCCGACGTTCACACTGAAATTCTTGGGTTTTCTTTCCTTCTCTGACTGCTTCGCTTTAACTAAGATACATTAAACCAGCACTGCAACAGCTGGGAAATCTAATGTGACGTTGGGTGTCTCAGCATCTTATCAAATACATCAACATTGCTGTGTAACACAACATTAGTGGTCTTAAAAACCTAAATCTGGGTTGCTTTGTTTAACCCGCCAGATCAGAATGCTCCTCCTCAGTGAGCATGCTCAGACCACCCAGCACCACCTTATATGGTAAATGGTAAATGGCCTGTATTTATATAGCGCCTTACTAGTCCCTAAGGACCCCAAAGCGCTTTACATATCCAGTCATCCACCCATTCACACACACATTCACACACTGGTGATGGCAAGCTACATTGTAGCCACAGCCACCCTGGGGCGCACTGACAGAGGCGAGGCTGCCGGACACTGGCGCCACCGGGCCCTCTGACCACCACCAGTAGGCAACGGGTGAAGTGTCTTGCCCAAGGACACAACGACCGAGACTGTCCAAGCCGGGGCTCGAACCGGCAACCTTCCGATTACAAGACAAACTCCCAACTCTTGAGCCACGATCGCCCTTCCTGCACCTAAATGTGTTTTCCTAACATCTCAGCTGCTAAAGCTGTGTGTGTTGCTGAAGTATGTGGAGGTTATAACATTCTTGTCACTTACATGCGAGGTGGACTTTGGCCTTGCGGCTGACGAGCAGGCCGTAACGGTTCTGTGCAGCGCAGTCGTACTCGCCCATGTCTGCATCGCTGCCCTCTCTGCGTTTCTGGAAGCTCTTTATTAGCAGCGTGCCATTCTCTTGCACTCGGACCCGTGGGGTACTGGGTACGGGCGCTCCGTTCTTGCGCCACGTAATTGCGATGGGTTCCTCACCCTGGACCTGACAGTCCAGCATGAGTGGCCGATCCCTCACCGCAATCACGTCCGTGGGTTCTACCAAGAAAGAAAGCTCAGAGGCCCAGCAGCCGCCTGCAGACAGAGGAAAGACAAAGCTTTTACTGTCATTTATTTATTCTGTAAATAAAATGTATTTTAACTATAATTTCCAACCCAATACATATCCTTTGTGGATGTGCTGGGAAGTTTTAGAGGGGCCAAAACATCTTATTTATATTTATACAGACGGTCCTCTGAGGTGGGCTCACTGTAGTGCATTTTTATGACATTGTAACAGGAAGCATAAAAGAAAATAAAGTAAACATAAAGTGAAACTATCTGGATGCTGGTTTAGCTCCGTGTGTGAGCAGGTGATCACCTGCTGTATGGCTGTAAAGCAGCGTCTTTCCCAGTCATCTCTACTTACTATCAAAACAATGTAACTGCCTCTGGATGCAGGCTGGCTGGAGGAGAACTGGAGGTCTGATGGTGTCCTATTGTAAACTATCTGAAACAGAGGCTGTCACCACTTCCTGACTCGAATTATAGCTGAATAATATCCAAATGATCACACACACAGCTCTAACTCGATAGATGACAGATGAGGATTTGTGGCCTGTGATGATTTTATTGCAGTCACAGTGGAGGCTGAATGCCACTGAGCTGTGGAGGAGAACACTGGTGGGGTCGCTGGGGTCAAGTTGGGAGACCCTCCATTGAAGCAGGGCCCAGTAGAGACAATGGCATTGTGACCATGCTTATTTGCACCCAACCCCCAGTTATTTCTTCTTGTTGGCCAACACACAACCAGGGCACCATCTGCCCTTCTTATGCTCCCCTCCACCCATCGACTGTCATTCATATCTGTGTCTGAGGTGACTTTCCCATGCTCCCAGATCTCCTTCCTCGCCGTGTCCCGTCTCTGCGGTGACCTCGGGAAACCTCAGTCTTTGTTGTTTTCTTTCAGCCTTCAGAACATTGAACCCTTGCATTGGCTGCCCTCTGTCCGGCTGTGAAGCATTAGCATTAACTGCACTTGAACTTGCAACATATCTCATCATTGTCACCGAGGATTCTCGTAACCGGCTGGACTAAACATGCAATACAACCGGCCACAGTGACAGCCCACACAGCAGCCTGAATTTGAACTTTAGTCTGTTTTGGTATTTAATTGCAGTTCAGTGTGTTTAATTTGTCAGTGTACGTTTATATTCTCACAGATTTTGAGTTTTCATCTAACACAGGTAACATATAAGTGCAGAAAGCTCTTCCTGTCTATCATCATTCAGCAGATATGTCAAAAAGAAGAAGCTGCAGAACTCAAGTCTTTACTCGTTTATTCAACGTGTAACGTCCAGCATCTGCACCTTGTAGTGAGGATGAGTCACAACAGAAACTCGACATCACTAAAACAGAAGACGAAAAGTTCCCAGTGTCCAAGCTCAGACTGTGCGTCCACTGTGGGATCGTGTTTGCGTCACGTCAGCGTGCTTGAATGTAACCTGCAGTGGGAGCATTAACGTGCTGTAGCTAACATGACTGACTCTGTCCCAGGTCACTCAGTCACTCAGTCATGACCTCGGGTCCTGTTCACTGAAGCACAAACATGTCATAGACTGTATCATAACATAGTTTGGTAATATTACATATAAAGTGGACATGTTTGCTGCAGTTCCTCTGCACATGAACAACCCTGTGATGTTACTGGCGTTCAGGTTTTATCAGAGTCAGATTTTAAACCTTCCACGGAGCTGCTGCCCGTCCTCATGATCTCTGTCGCTGCTCTGACTGATGTGCTGAATCCAGAAACGAGCGTCCGCCCTCATGCTAATGAGAAATCTCTCCCTCAGCAGATGCTCTTAGCAGATACGACTGTGGCTCTTCGGGTCAGCTGTCTCGGGGGGGTAACAGCCCCTCTGAGATCCACATCTCTCAGGCCTAGTGGGGGCTCGCACCTTCTGTGGGTTTAATTATTGAACACAGTGTCTGAGGCTGTGATATCTAATAGTAAGTATTATAAGCTATGTCTTAATCAGACTGCTGAAGGCCTGTCACAGAAGACCAATGAGGAGTGCCAACAGCACCTGAGAACATGTGTATGAAAGTGATCAGTGTGGGGTCAGCGACCCACTGTGACAGGACTAAACTTTATCTGAGCCTCGACCAGAAGACGCCTGAGTCTCACACTTTGGTCAAAGCTGAGTTTTGATCTCATCTGTGGGAGAAAAGTCTCCGAACGTTGTCTGTTCGTTTGTTCACAGTCAGTGAGTCATAGACCACAGCGTTTCCACATGCAGTCTCTGTGCTGTCGTCACAGAGACAAACCCACTGTAATCATCTACCTGAGGTGGTGACACCTCCATGTGCTGTTTGTAACCTTTGAAGCATCCGAGTCATCAGCGACTCATCAGCAGCTGTCTAACTTCGTGTGGTCCGGTGTGCACCAGCAGTGTGCACCATCACCAGCAGCTCTTTATGAATATGATGGTAAATAGTGTCCTGTGTTTGTCCAGCAGACTGGTCTCTCCTTTATACCAGAACAGCCTCAGTCTGAGGTGAGCATGCCCCCCCACAGGCATCATCCAGCCCCCTTAATGTCACCTTTGTGTCACATTGTTTCACACTGTACAGTTAACATGAGGTCTTTGTCCGTGTGGACGTGACAGAATATCAAATACAGTAATATTTTGTATAAACTGTTATTAGAAACATGTCCATTGTTGTTATTGAGCTTCATATCAGCAAGAAGCTGGATAAATATCACCTGATCATCTGTCGAGAAGGAAGTGAAACAGGATTCAATAACTCTTTTTTTTCACTCCTCGATACGTAAACCAAGTCACGTGGAGCCAAACGGCCTTTTAATAGCATTTCCTACACGACCTTCTGTATATCGTTTACATTATGAACATAAACTGAACAAAACAAAGAAAAGTAAACACGCTTACATCATCACAAAGAGACGTGAAGCACTGAGCTGACTGAACCAGAGGATTCATATGAGGTGAGCTCTGTGCCCTGAGCGGCCGACACACAGAAGCAGGACGATGAACTACAAAGACTTTAATAATTATAAGATGAAGGCTGCAGTCAAACTGAGGTCGCAGCATCACAGACTGCTGAGTTCAATCTGTGAACTTAATGAGATTTTTTAAGGGAGGAGGTTGTCCAGCAACCCCCACACTAGCACCCCATACTTGTGACCTCAAGCCCTTCAAGGGCTTGAGGTCACAGAGAGTCAGAGGTGCGGAGGATGGATATGTAGATGAGGGTTGGGGGGTTGGTACCCCAGCCTGAGCGACCCACCCGGCCTTCTGCTGCTATTGTTTAACAAGACTGCTGCCCCTGAACTTCACACGTCTCTCACCAGCCCCCCAAAGCCTCCAAACACTGACAACATGGATTTTACTAGATGTGACTGCAGGGTTTTTAGGAACTGTTCCCCTCAGATGCTAAACATGAACATGCTGAGGCCTTTTTCCTTCATCACAGTGAAGCAGACATAAAATCTACAGTGCACTCCAGCTGTTGTTGTGATTTGGCACTATATAAATACAACTGCATTCAAAGCCTTGAGTTTGTATTTAAACTGTGGTTTTCCAATGTTGTTTAAAATGTGAGGCCAAAAGAGATGTTGGTGGAGTCCATCACTGAGTCAGAGGGCGAGTCTGTGTGAATGACACATGGTGCAGTAAGAGCTTTGAGGGCATATAATTTACCAAACTCAGCAACACCAGAAGACGAGCAGAGGAGACAGCTAGAGTACGATCACAGAGCAATCCACAGTTCAGCAGAACAGCCTCACAACATTTAACCGAGTGAGGATCGGCGTCGACGTCGTGAATCAAAATGTTCTCATATAACCTCAGTGGAGTCCTTAAACTCCACTCAGTGTACGCTTATGTGACATGAAAAGTGTCTAAACCGTACAGTGGATTTCAAAGTTAGCACCAGATTAAATTAACCTGCTGAGGTTACCTATGTGTAGCCTAATCCTGAGGCCTCTGCATCCAAGGGCTCGATTTTTAATAGGAAGTCAATCAATAAGCTTCAGCTTGTAGTCACATTTGATAAGCTTTGTGTTCACACATGAAGGCTGCAGTAAGCTTTGTTTACTCCAACACAACAGTGCTCATCAGACTGAACACGATGATGATGATGATGATGCACCTCTACAAAATAAATGCATTCTTTGATTTGAAATCAGGAGACTTGAAATACGCAGGAAGCTGAATCTCCTGGTTGTCCTGCTTCGTGTTATAAACTCGACACAAACAGAAATGCAGTGACGTGTTTCAGCTTCAGCAGCTTCATTCACATCTGTGGATATCTTCCAAAATGATTGTGTTTTAGACAGGAAGAGATATTTTACTGTGAAAGGGAGGATTAACTGTATAACAAGAGGTACGTGTCAAGTCCATCGTCTGAGCTGAAAACATCAGCAGCAGATCTGATCCAGGAGCAGCTCGACAGAGACGAGGGACAAAGCTTTTTAAAACCTCATTATGGCCCAATGTCAGGCTTTCAACTGAAGCTGCAATGACGCTGTTTCATGTCATGATGCACAGACACACGACCTGCTGGTAGAAAGAGTTTGTGTGCTCGTTACAAGCAGCTTCTCACACGGCGATGCTGAAGCTGAAAGACGACTTTGCAGCCTTTCATCTGCTGTCTCTGAGACTAAGTGGCACAGCTGTGCTACTGTACTGCATAGAAATATGCAAAACAAGCCAACCAGTAAATGAGACTAACTGGGCCCACGAAGGCGTCCGTGCACGGTGGCAGGGCACGCTGCGGTGCTGTAAACATTAGCCTGAGCTCTCCAGAGATTGAGATGTTAACATTTGTATGTTTCACTTCAGGAAACAGAGCCACCGCACACCCATTGTTGTGGATTAAACCAGTGGGAGCGTGAGGGGGTGGAGGGCGGAGGAGGATTACCTTATAGTCACATATCTTTAATAAAGGCTCAATGTGAGCGCAGACTGCTGCAGTGTTATGGAGATGAAGGTGTAGGGGTGAGGTCAGTGAAGACTGAGCACTTCTGGAAGGCTATTGTCCTTCTGCACCCCCCACCCCCTCACAGACTGCTCTGGTGACCCAGAAAGCCGACCCCCTCCACAGGGTCAGAGGTCACTGACTCTCAGCTCGTTCTGTGTCTGAGTTAAGGACAGAAATCAAACTGCTTTGAACCTGCTGTGCTTTCCCCAAAAGCTCTGCAGGTTTCTGCATCACGACTAAATATCAATGAAAACTTCATTTTTTCTTTTAGATTTTCAGTTTTATTTGAATGTGTAGAAAAACAGATGTGTGACATGTGTGTGCTGTGAATAGAAAGAGCTGATGTTTGTTAGTGGAATATTAATAATCACACCCAAATTACTCTGCAGAGTGGAGACGAACCCCATTAACCCCACCCCCACCACACCACCCAAACTGATATCCATTCAACGCTGAACCATCAGCATTGAAAATGTGTTGATTGGAGGAAAAGTGGGATAATTTACATCAAATCTGAAACAAGTTTAGTTATATCATCGGTTTATTATCGTCTGACAGGCTCGTGTTCCACAACAATACAGATATTTACTGTATTTATTATAAAGGATATTAATATTGTGATGTTTTATAAAATGCTGTCGATCTTTTGCATTGAGTCACTTCCACACTCACCAGCTTTGAGTGGGATAATCCACCGGTCTGTTTCCACACCGTGTGACTCTCGTGTCCACCTGCAGCCTGTGCAGGTCTTTATGAAACTTAAGGACAAACTAACAGCAGCACTTACCGATGAGCATACTTGATTATCAAATGACAAAATGTTCTGCCCATTAATCACCATGAAACTGAACTAATATCAGTGTACAAACTCATAGAGCAGCAATCACACCATAATGTGTGAATATGTGCCAGTGCAGGTGAAGAGAGGTCTACTCACTGAAACTGTAGAAGGCTGTGAGCCAGCTGAGGAAGGTCACTAGTTTCATTCTGGTCTCCAGCGTCCTCGCTGTTAAAGCTTCTCACCCCGCGAAACCCCAAAATCCAAAAGAGGAAAAAGTCAAGCGGACAGCCAGTTCCTTCTGTGCTCTCCTGCTCCGTGTGCTCTTTGGTAGCATAAACGGACACGTTCTGTGTCAGATCATTGCTCTTCTTCTGTCCTTCTCAGCATTCAGCCTCCACAAGGTTCATGTTCAAAGCTACTCTGAGCATCGGGCGAGGAAGAGACCTCAGCGTGGACAGAGCTCATTAGTTATTCTGCTTCATTGTTGTCAGTGAATGGACACTGACACCGAGGTTTGTGGCAGGTTTGCGTCCTACCAACCAATCACAGCCCCAGAACAACAGAAGGGTGGTAGCTCAGCCCGGGAGCCGTGATTGATAATCGTTTACAGAGAGCTCTTCTGGTTGGCCGCTGCCTGATGGACCAGCTGTGGCCTGAGCCGGAAACCCCTCGCAGGCTGGCTGGAGTTGTGATCCTGGGATACTTCCACCGGACATAAAGAATCGAGTGGAAAATACTCACAGGATTCACAGAAAATATTGTTCCCATGACGAACATGTTTGTGCAGACTGGAAACTTTTAGCACACGACTTTTTTAATTGGCTGAGCTTTGCTCGAGTCAGGCTACAAACATATTAGGTGAAATGTGACAGTTGTTACTTCGACCTTTACAGTTTTTTTTAATTGGTTTGGCGCAGTTTTCACAAGCAATTGGTACATTTTCAAAACTCTTAGTACTTATATCACAACAGATCATCAAAAGTGCACGTTTGTCAAACATTTCAGCATATTTTCAATTGTGTCAGTACAATACACATTATGACAAAATATCCTTTTCACTACACAAAATAAGTGTTTCATCTAAATAAATGTTTTGTTCACAGTTACTGCTTTTCATAATGTTATCACTATCAAATTTTTGATTTGCATCTCTTATTATTCAGTTTAATACATTTGTCTATCATTTAATTCAACTGATCTTAATGTTCGATCAATTAATCATCCATTATGTCCATGGATTTTCAACTTGACTGATTGTTCTCTGGTCATTTGTAAGTTACACATTGCTGCAAGAGCTTTCAATCTAGAAACACTAATTGCTAATTGTTTCCCCCGATGATCACAATTAGTTACCATATAAGTAGAACTGTGTTTGAGACTTTGCACTGTCCAAATATGGAGCAGGATAGACTCGTAGGGAGAGGAAACCTTCATCGAAGAGGTGGTGGTGCTGCTCCTCGACAGAGAGGTGGACACAGACAAGGAGAAAGAGGTGGTGGTGCTCCTCGACAGAGAGGTGGACACAGACAAAGAGAAAGAGGTGGTGGTGCTCCTCGACAGAGAGGTGGACACAGACAAGGAGAAAGAGGTGGTGGTGCTCTTCGACAGAGAGGTGGACACAGACAAAGAGAAAGAGGTGGTGGTGCTCCTCGACAGAGAGGTGGACACAGACAAGGAGAAAGAGGTGGTGGTGCTCCTCGACAGAGAGGTGGACACAGACAAGGAGAAAGAGGTGGTGGTGCTCTTCGACAGAGAGGTGGACACAGACAAGGAGAAAGAGGTGGTGGTGCTCCTCGACAGAGAGGTGGACACAGACAAAGAGAAAGAGGTGGTGGTGCTCCTCGACAGAGAGGTGGACACAGACAAGGAGAAAGAGGTGGTGGTGCTCCTCGACAGAGAGGTGGACACAGACCTGGAGAAAGAGGTGGTGGTGCTCCTCGACAGAGAGGTGGACACAGACAAGGAGAAAGAGGTGGTGGTGCTCCCCGATAGAGAGGTGGACACAGACAAGGAGAAAGAGGTGGTGGTGCTCCCCGACAGAGAGGTGGACACAGACAAGGAGAAAGAGGTGGTGGTGCTGCTCCTCGACAGAGAGGTGGACACAGACAAGGAGAAAGAGGTGGTGGTGCTCCTCGACAGAGAGGTGGACACAGACAAGGAGAAAGAGGTGGTGGTGCTCCTCGACAGAGAGGTGGACACAGACAAGGAGAAAGAGGTGGTGGTGCTCCTCGACAGAGAGGTGGACACAGACAAGGAGAAAGAGGTGGTGGTGCTCCTCGACAGAGAGGTGGACACAGACAAAGAGAAAGAGGTGGTGGTGCTCCTCGACAGAGAGGTGGACACAGACAAGGAGAAAGAGGTGGTGGTGCTGCTCCTCGACAGAGAGGTGGACACAGACAAGGAGAAAGAGGTGGTGGTGCTCCTCGACAGAGAGGTGGACACAGACAAGGAGAAAGAGGTGGTGGTGCTCCTCGACAGAGAGGTGGACACAGACAAGGAGAAAGAGGTGGTGGTGCTCCCCGACAGAGAGGTGGACACAGACAAAGAGAAAGAGGTGGTGGTGCTCCTCGACAGAGAGGTGGACACAGACAAGGAGAAAGAGGTGG
Source organism: Aulonocara stuartgranti (assembly GCF_965226115.1). NCBI lineage: Eukaryota > Metazoa > Chordata > Actinopteri > Cichliformes > Cichlidae > Aulonocara > Aulonocara stuartgranti. The sequence continues at coordinate 590,315 of NC_138957.1, read as the reverse complement.
TGGTGCTGCTCCTCGACAGAGAGGTGGACACAGACAAAGAGAAAGAGGTGGTGGTGCTCCTCGACAGAGAGGTGGACACAGACAAGGAGAAAGAGGTGGTGGTGCTCCTCGACAGAGAGGTGGACACAGACAAGGAGAAAGAGGTGGTGGTGCTCTTCGACAGAGAGGTGGACACAGACAAGGAGAAAGAGGTGGTGGTGCTCCTCGACAGAGAGGTGGACACAGACAAGGAGAAAGAGGTGGTGGTGCTCTTCGACAGAGAGGTGGACACAGACAAGGAGAAAGAGGTGGTGGTGCTCCTCGACAGAGAGGTGGACACAGACAAGGAGAAAGAGGTGGTGGTGCTCCCCGACAGAGAGGTGGACACAGACAAGGAGAAAGAGGTGGTGGTGCTCCTCGACAGAGAGGTGGACACAGACAAGGACAAAGAGGTGGTGGTGCTCCTCGACAGAGAGGTGGACACAGACAAAGAGAAAGAGGTGGTGGTGCTCCTCGACAGAGAGGTGGACACAGACAAGGAGAAAGAGGTGGTGGTGCTCTTCGACAGAGAGGTGGACACAGACAAAGAGAAAGAGGTGGTGGTGCTCCTCGACAGAGAGGTGGACACAGACAAGGAGAAAGAGGTGGTGGTGCTCCTCGACAGAGAGGTGGACACAGACAAGGAGAAAGAGGTGGTGGTGCTCCTCGACAGAGAGGTGGACACAGACCTGGAGAAAGAGGTGGTGGTGCTCCTCGACAGAGAGGTGGACACAGACAAGGAGAAAGAGGTGGTGGTGCTCCCCGATAGAGAGGTGGACACAGACAAGGAGAAAGAGGTGGTGGTGCTCCCCGACAGAGAGGTGGACACAGACAAGGAGAAAGAGGTGGTGGTGCTGCTCCTCGACAGAGAGGTGGACACAGACAAGGAGAAAGAGGTGGTGGTGCTCCTCGACAGAGAGGTGGACACAGACAAGGAGAAAGAGGTGGTGGTGCTCCTCGACAGAGAGGTGGACACAGACAAGGAGAAAGAGGTGGTGGTGCTCCTCGACAGAGAGGTGGACACAGACAAGGAGAAAGAGGTGGTGGTGCTCCTCGACAGAGAGGTGGACACAGACAAAGAGAAAGAGGTGGTGGTGCTCCTCGACAGAGAGGTGGACACAGACAAGGAGAAAGAGGTGGTGGTGCTGCTCCTCGACAGAGAGGTGGACACAGACAAGGAGAAAGAGGTGGTGGTGCTCCTCGACAGAGAGGTGGACACAGACAAGGAGAAAGAGGTGGTGGTGCTCCTCGACAGAGAGGTGGACACAGACAAGGAGAAAGAGGTGGTGGTGCTCCCCGACAGAGAGGTGGACACAGACAAAGAGAAAGAGGTGGTGGTGCTCCTCGACAGAGAGGTGGACACAGACAAGGAGAAAGAGGTGGTGGTGCTGCTCCTCGACAGAGAGGTGGACACAGACAAAGAGAAAGAGGTGGTGGTGCTCCTCGACAGAGAGGTGGACACAGACAAGGAGAAAGAGGTGGTGGTGCTCCTCGACAGAGAGGTGGACACAGACAAGGAGAAAGAGGTGGTGGTGCTCTTCGACAGAGAGGTGGACACAGACAAGGAGAAAGAGGTGGTGGTGCTCCTCGACAGAGAGGTGGACACAGACAAGGAGAAAGAGGTGGTGGTGCTCTTCGACAGAGAGGTGGACACAGACAAGGAGAAAGAGGTGGTGGTGCTCCTCGACAGAGAGGTGGACACAGACAAGGAGAAAGAGGTGGTGGTGCTCCCCGACAGAGAGGTGGACACAGACAAGGAGAAAGAGGTGGTGGTGCTCCTCGACAGAGAGGTGGACACAGACAAGGACAAAGAGGTGGTGGTGCTCCTCGACAGAGAGGTGGACACAGACAAAGAGAAAGAGGTGGTGGTGCTCCTCGACAGAGAGGTGGACACAGACAAGGAGAAAGAGGTGGTGGTGCTCTTCGACAGAGAGGTGGACACAGACAAAGAGAAAGAGGTGGTGGTGCTCCTCGACAGAGAGGTGGACACAGACAAGGAGAAAGAGGTGGTGGTGCTCCTCGACAGAGAGGTGGACACAGACAAGGAGAAAGAGGTGGTGGTGCTCTTCGACAGAGAGGTGGACACAGACAAGGAGAAAGAGGTGGTGGTGCTCCTCGACAGAGAGGTGGACACAGACAAAGAGAAAGAGGTGGTGGTGCTCCTCGACAGAGAGGTGGACACAGACAAGGAGAAAGAGGTGGTGGTGCTCCTCGACAGAGAGGTGGACACAGACCTGGAGAAAGAGGTGGTGGTGCTCCTCGACAGAGAGGTGGACACAGACAAGGAGAAAGAGGTGGTGGTGCTCCCCGATAGAGAGGTGGACACAGACAAGGAGAAAGAGGTGGTGGTGCTCCCCGACAGAGAGGTGGACACAGACAAGGAGAAAGAGGTGGTGGTGCTGCTCCTCGACAGAGAGGTGGACACAGACAAGGAGAAAGAGGTGGTGGTGCTCCTCGACAGAGAGGTGGACACAGACAAGGAGAAAGAGGTGGTGGTGCTCCTCGACAGAGAGGTGGACACAGACAAGGAGAAAGAGGTGGTGGTGCTCCTCGACAGAGAGGTGGACACAGACAAAGAGAAAGAGGTGGTGGTGCTCCTCGACAGAGAGGTGGACACAGACAAGGAGAAAGAGGTGGTGGTGCTGCTCCTCGACAGAGAGGTGGACACAGACAAGGAGAAAGAGGTGGTGGTGCTCCTCGACAGAGAGGTGGACACAGACAAGGAGAAAGAGGTGGTGGTGCTCCTCGACAGAGAGGTGGACACAGACAAGGAGAAAGAGGTGGTGGTGCTCCCCGACAGAGAGGTGGACACAGACAAGGAGAAAGAGGTGGTGGTGCTCCTCGACAGAGAGGTGGACACAGACAAGGAGAAAGAGGTGGTGGTGCTGCTCCTCGACAGAGAGGTGGACACAGACAAAGAGAAAGAGGTGGTGGTGCTCCTCGACAGAGAGGTGGACACAGACAAGGAGAAAGAGGTGGTGGTGCTCCTCGACAGAGAGGTGGACACAGACAAGGAGAAAGAGGTGGTGGTGCTCTTCGACAGAGAGGTGGACACAGACAAGGAGAAAGAGGTGGTGGTGCTCCTCGACAGAGAGGTGGACACAGACAAGGAGAAAGAGGTGGTGGTGCTCTTCGACAGAGAGGTGGACACAGACAAGGAGAAAGAGGTGGTGGTGCTCCTCGACAGAGAGGTGGACACAGACAAGGAGAAAGAGGTGGTGGTGCTCCCCGACAGAGAGGTGGACACAGACAAGGAGAAAGAGGTGGTGGTGCTCCTCGACAGAGAGGTGGACACAGACAAGGACAAAGAGGTGGTGGTGCTCCTCGACAGAGAGGTGGACACAGACAAAGAGAAAGAGGTGGTGGTGCTCCTCGACAGAGAGGTGGACACAGACAAGGAGAAAGAGGTGGTGGTGCTCTTCGACAGAGAGGTGGACACAGACAAAGAGAAAGAGGTGGTGGTGCTCCTCGACAGAGAGGTGGACACAGACAAGGAGAAAGAGGTGGTGGTGCTCCTCGACAGAGAGGTGGACACAGACAAGGAGAAAGAGGTGGTGGTGCTCTTCGACAGAGAGGTGGACACAGACAAGGAGAAAGAGGTGGTGGTGCTCCTCGACAGAGAGGTGGACACAGACAAAGAGAAAGAGGTGGTGGTGCTCCTCGACAGAGAGGTGGACACAGACAAGGAGAAAGAGGTGGTGGTGCTCCTCGACAGAGAGGTGGACACAGACCTGGAGAAAGAGGTGGTGGTGCTCCTCGACAGAGAGGTGGACACAGACAAGGAGAAAGAGGTGGTGGTGCTCCCCGATAGAGAGGTGGACACAGACAAGGAGAAAGAGGTGGTGGTGCTCCCCGACAGAGAGGTGGACACAGACAAGGAGAAAGAGGTGGTGGTGCTGCTCCTCGACAGAGAGGTGGACACAGACAAGGAGAAAGAGGTGGTGGTGCTCCTCGACAGAGAGGTGGACACAGACAAGGAGAAAGAGGTGGTGGTGCTCCTCGACAGAGAGGTGGACACAGACAAGGAGAAAGAGGTGGTGGTGCTCCTCGACAGAGAGGTGGACACAGACAAGGAGAAAGAGGTGGTGGTGCTCCTCGACAGAGAGGTGGACACAGACAAGGAGAAAGAGGTGGTGGTGCTGCTCCTCGACAGAGAGGTGGACACAGACAAGGAGAAAGAGGTGGTGGTGCTGCTCCTCGACAGAGAGGTGGACACAGACAAAGAGAAAGAGGTGGTGGTGCTCCTCGACAGAGAGGTGGACACAGACAAGGAGAAAGAGGTGGTGGTGCTCCTCGACAGAGAGGTGAACACAGACAAAGAGAAAGAGGTGGTGGTGCTCCTCGACAGAGAGGTGGACACAGACAAGGAGAAAGAGGTGGTGGTGCTCCTCGACAGAGAGGTGGACACAGACAAAGAGAAAGAGGTGGTGGTGCTCCTCGACAGAGAGGTGGACACAGACAAGGAGAAAGAGGTGGTGGTGCTCCTCGACAGAGAGGTGGACACAGACAAGGAGAAAGAGGTGGTGGTGCTCTTCGACAGAGAGGTGGACACAGACAAGGAGAAAGAGGTGGTGGTGCTCCTCGACAGAGAGGTGGACACAGACAAGGAGAAAGAGGTGGCGGTGCTCCTCGACAGAGAGGTGGACACAGACAAGGAGAAAGAGGTGGCGGTGCTCCTCGACAGAGAGGTGGACACAGACAAGGAGAAAGAGGTGGCGGTGCTCCTCGACAGAGAGGTGGACACAGACAAGGAGAAAGAGGTGGTGGTGCTCCTCGACAGAGAGGTGGACACAGACAAGGAGAAAGAGGTGGTGGTGCTCCCCGACAGAGAGGTGGACACAGACAAGGAGAAAGAGGTGGTGGTGCTCCTCGACAGAGAGGTGGACACAGACAAAGAGAAAGAGGTGGTGGTGCTCCCCGACAGAGAGGTGGACACAGACAAGGAGAAAGAGGTGGTGGTGCTCCTCGACAGAGAGGTGGACACAGACAAGGACAAAGAGGTGGTGGTGCTGCTCCTCGACAGAGAGGTGGACACAGACAAAGAGAAAGAGGTGGTGGTGCTCCCCGACAGAGAGGTGGACACAGACCTGGAGAAAGAGGTGGTGGTGCTCCTCGACAGAGAGGTGGACACAGACAAGGAGAAAGAGGTGGTGGTGCTCCCCGATAGAGAGGTGGACACAGACAAGGAGAAAGAGGTGGTGGTGCTCCCCGACAGAGAGGTGGACACAGACAAGGAGAAAGAGGTGGTGGTGCTGCTCCTCGACAGAGAGGTGGACACAGACAAAGAGAAAGAGGTGGTGGTGCTCCTCGACAGAGAGGTGGACACAGACAAGGAGAAAGAGGTGGTGGTGCTCCTCGACAGAGAGGTGGACACAGACAAAGAGAAAGAGGTGGTGGTGCTCCTCGACAGAGAGGTGGACACAGACAAGGAGAAAGAGGTGGTGGTGCTGCTCCTCGACAGAGAGGTGGACACAGACAAAGAGAAAGAGGTGGTGGTGCTCCTCGACAGAGAGGTGGACACAGACAAGGAGAAAGAGGTGGTGGTGCTGCTCCTCGACAGAGAGGTGGACACAGACAAGGAGAAAGAGGTGGTGGTGCTGCTCCTCGACAGAGAGGTGGACACAGACAAAGAGAAAGAGGTGGTGGTGCTCCTCGACAGAGAGGTGGACACAGACAAGGAGAAAGAGGTGGTGGTGCTCCTCGACAGAGAGGTGTACACAGACAAAGAGAAAGAGGTGGTGGTGCTCCTCGACAGAGAGGTGGACACAGACAAAGAGAAAGAGGTGGTGGTGCTCCTCGACAGAGAGGTGGACACAGACAAGGAGAAAGAGGTGGTGGTGCTGCTCCTCGACAGAGAGGTGGACACAGACAAAGAGAAAGAGGTGGTGGTGCTCCTCGACAGAGAGGTGGACACAGACAAGGAGAAAGAGGTGGTGGTGCTCCTCGACAGAGAGGTGGACACAGACAAGGAGAAAGAGGTGGTGGTGCTCTTCGACAGAGAGGTGGACACAGACAAGGAGAAAGAGGTGGTGGTGCTCCTCGACAGAGAGGTGGACACAGACAAGGAGAAAGAGGTGGTGGTGCTCTTCGACAGAGAGGTGGACACAGACAAGGAGAAAGAGGTGGTGGTGCTCCTCGACAGAGAGGTGGACACAGACAAGGAGAAAGAGGTGGTGGTGCTCCCCGACAGAGAGGTGGACACAGACAAGGAGAAAGAGGTGGTGGTGCTCCTCGACAGAGAGGTGGACACAGACAAGGACAAAGAGGTGGTGGTGCTCCTCGACAGAGAGGTGGACACAGACAAAGAGAAAGAGGTGGTGGTGCTCCTCGACAGAGAGGTGGACACAGACAAGGAGAAAGAGGTGGTGGTGCTCTTCGACAGAGAGGTGGACACAGACAAAGAGAAAGAGGTGGTGGTGCTCCTCGACAGAGAGGTGGACACAGACAAGGAGAAAGAGGTGGTGGTGCTCCTCGACAGAGAGGTGGACACAGACAAGGAGAAAGAGGTGGTGGTGCTCTTCGACAGAGAGGTGGACACAGACAAGGAGAAAGAGGTGGTGGTGCTCCTCGACAGAGAGGTGGACACAGACAAAGAGAAAGAGGTGGTGGTGCTCCTCGACAGAGAGGTGGACACAGACAAGGAGAAAGAGGTGGTGGTGCTCCTCGACAGAGAGGTGGACACAGACCTGGAGAAAGAGGTGGTGGTGCTCCTCGACAGAGAGGTGGACACAGACAAGGAGAAAGAGGTGGTGGTGCTCCCCGATAGAGAGGTGGACACAGACAAGGAGAAAGAGGTGGTGGTGCTCCCCGACAGAGAGGTGGACACAGACAAGGAGAAAGAGGTGGTGGTGCTGCTCCTCGACAGAGAGGTGGACACAGACAAGGAGAAAGAGGTGGTGGTGCTCCTCGACAGAGAGGTGGACACAGACAAGGAGAAAGAGGTGGTGGTGCTCCTCGACAGAGAGGTGGACACAGACAAGGAGAAAGAGGTGGTGGTGCTCCTCGACAGAGAGGTGGACACAGACAAAGAGAAAGAGGTGGTGGTGCTCCTCGACAGAGAGGTGGACACAGACAAGGAGAAAGAGGTGGTGGTGCTGCTCCTCGACAGAGAGGTGGACACAGACAAGGAGAAAGAGGTGGTGGTGCTGCTCCTCGACAGAGAGGTGGACACAGACAAAGAGAAAGAGGTGGTGGTGCTCCTCGACAGAGAGGTGGACACAGACAAGGAGAAAGAGGTGGTGGTGCTCCTCGACAGAGAGGTGGACACAGACAAAGAGAAAGAGGTGGTGGTGCTCCTCGACAGAGAGGTGGACACAGACAAGGAGAAAGAGGTGGTGGTGCTCCTCGACAGAGAGGTGGACACAGACAAAGAGAAAGAGGTGGTGGTGCTCCTCGACAGAGAGGTGGACACAGACAAGGAGAAAGAGGTGGTGGTGCTCCTCGACAGAGAGGTGGACACAGACAAGGAGAAAGAGGTGGTGGTGCTCTTCGACAGAGAGGTGGACACAGACAAGGAGAAAGAGGTGGCGGTGCTCCTCGACAGAGAGGTGGACACAGACAAGGAGAAAGAGGTGGCGGTGCTCCTCGACAGAGAGGTGGACACAGACAAGGAGAAAGAGGTGGCGGTGCTCCTCGACAGAGAGGTGGACACAGACAAGGAGAAAGAGGTGGCGGTGCTCCTCGACAGAGAGGTGGACACAGACAAGGAGAAAGAGGTGGTGGTGCTCCTCGACAGAGAGGTGGACACAGACAAGGAGAAAGAGGTGGTGGTGCTCCCCGACAGAGAGGTGGACACAGACAAGGAGAAAGAGGTGGTGGTGCTCCTCGACAGAGAGGTGGACACAGACAAAGAGAAAGAGGTGGTGGTGCTCCCCGACAGAGAGGTGGACACAGACAAGGAGAAAGAGGTGGTGGTGCTCCTCGACAGAGAGGTGGACACAGACAAGGACAAAGAGGTGGTGGTGCTGCTCCTCGACAGAGAGGTGGACACAGACAAAGAGAAAGAGGTGGTGGTGCTCCCCGACAGAGAGGTGGACACAGACCTGGAGAAAGAGGTGGTGGTGCTCCTCGACAGAGAGGTGGACACAGACAAGGAGAAAGAGGTGGTGGTGCTCCCCGATAGAGAGGTGGACACAGACAAGGAGAAAGAGGTGGTGGTGCTCCCCGACAGAGAGGTGGACACAGACAAGGAGAAAGAGGTGGTGGTGCTGCTCCTCGACAGAGAGGTGGACACAGACAAAGAGAAAGAGGTGGTGGTGCTCCTCGACAGAGAGGTGGACACAGACAAGGAGAAAGAGGTGGTGGTGCTCCTCGACAGAGAGGTGGACACAGACAAAGAGAAAGAGGTGGTGGTGCTCCTCGACAGAGAGGTGGACACAGACAAGGAGAAAGAGGTGGTGGTGCTGCTCCTCGACAGAGAGGTGGACACAGACAAAGAGAAAGAGGTGGTGGTGCTCCTCGACAGAGAGGTGGACACAGACAAGGAGAAAGAGGTGGTGGTGCTGCTCCTCGACAGAGAGGTGGACACAGACAAGGAGAAAGAGGTGGTGGTGCTGCTCCTCGACAGAGAGGTGGACACAGACAAAGAGAAAGAGGTGGTGGTGCTCCTCGACAGAGAGGTGGACACAGACAAGGAGAAAGAGGTGGTGGTGCTCCTCGACAGAGAGGTGTACACAGACAAAGAGAAAGAGGTGGTGGTGCTCCTCGACAGAGAGGTGGACACAGACAAAGAGAAAGAGGTGGTGGTGCTCCTCGACAGAGAGGTGGACACAGACAAGGAGAAAGAGGTGGTGGTGCTGCTCCTCGACAGAGAGGTGGACACAGACAAAGAGAAAGAGGTGGTGGTGCTCCTCGACAGAGAGGTGGACACAGACAAGGAGAAAGAGGTGGTGGTGCTCCTCGACAGAGAGGTGGACACAGACAAGGAGAAAGAGGTGGTGGTGCTCTTCGACAGAGAGGTGGACACAGACAAGGAGAAAGAGGTGGTGGTGCTCCTCGACAGAGAGGTGGACACAGACAAGGAGAAAGAGGTGGTGGTGCTCTTCGACAGAGAGGTGGACACAGACAAGGAGAAAGAGGTGGTGGTGCTCCTCGACAGAGAGGTGGACACAGACAAGGAGAAAGAGGTGGTGGTGCTCCCCGACAGAGAGGTGGACACAGACAAGGAGAAAGAGGTGGTGGTGCTCCTCGACAGAGAGGTGGACACAGACAAGGACAAAGAGGTGGTGGTGCTCCTCGACAGAGAGGTGGACACAGACAAGGAGAAAGAGGTGGCGGTGCTCCCCGACAGAGAGGTGGACACAGACAAGGAGAAAGAGGTGGCGGTGCTCCTCGACAGAGAGGTGGACACAGACAAGGAGAAAGAGGTGGCGGTGCTCCTCGACAGAGAGGTGGACACAGACAAGGAGAAAGAGGTGGTGGTGCTCCTCGACAGAGAGGTGGACACAGACAAAGAGAAAGAGGTGGTGGTGCTCCTCGACAGAGAGGTGGACACAGACAAGGAGAAAGAGGTGGTGGTGCTCCTCGACAGAGAGGTGGACACAGACAAGGACAAAGAGGTGGTGGTGCTCCTCGACAGAGAGGTGGACACAGACAAGGAGAAAGAGGTGGTGGTGCTCCCCGACAGAGAGGTGGACACAGACAAGGAGAAAGAGGTGGTGGTGCTCCCCGACAGAGAGGTGGACACAGACAAGGAGAAAGAGGTGGTGGTGCTCCTCGACAGAGAGGTGGACACAGACAAAGAGAAAGAGGTGGTGGTGCTCCCCGACAGAGAGGTGGACACAGACAAGGAGAAAGAGGTGGTGGTGCTCCCCGACAGAGAGGTGGACACAGACAAGGAGAAAGAGGTGGTGGTGCTGCTCCTCGACAGAGAGGTGGACACAGACAAAGAGAAAGAGGTGGTGGTGCTCCCCGACAGAGAGGTGGACACAGATCTGGAGAAAGAGGTGGTGGTGCTCCTCGACAGAGAGGTGGACACAGACAAGGAGAAAGAGGTGGTGGTGCTCCCCGATAGAGAGGTGGACACAGACAAGGAGAAAGAGGTGGTGGTGCTCCCCGACAGAGAGGTGGACACAGACAAGGAGAAAGAGGTGGTGGTGCTGCTCCTCGACAGAGAGGTGGACACAGACAAGGAGAAAGAGGTGGTGGTGCTCCTCGACAGAGAGGTGGACACAGACAAGGAGAAAGAGGTGGTGGTGCTCCTCGACAGAGAGGTGGACACAGACAAGGAGAAAGAGGTGGTGGTGCTCCTCGACAGAGAGGTGGACACAGACAAGGAGAAAGAGGTGGTGGTGCTCCTCGACAGAGAGGTGGACACAGACAAGGAGAAAGAGGTGGTGGTGCTGCTCCTCGACAGAGAGGTGGACACAGACAAGGAGAAAGAGGTGGTGGTGCTGCTCCTCGACAGAGAGGTGGACACAGACAAAGAGAAAGAGGTGGTGGTGCTCCTCGACAGAGAGGTGGACACAGACAAGGAGAAAGAGGTGGTGGTGCTCCTCGACAGAGAGGTGAACACAGACAAAGAGAAAGAGGTGGTGGTGCTCCTCGACAGAGAGGTGGACACAGACAAGGAGAAAGAGGTGGTGGTGCTCCTCGACAGAGAGGTGGACACAGACAAAGAGAAAGAGGTGGTGGTGCTCCTCGACAGAGAGGTGGACACAGACAAGGAGAAAGAGGTGGTGGTGCTCCTCGACAGAGAGGTGGACACAGACAAGGAGAAAGAGGTGGTGGTGCTCTTCGACAGAGAGGTGGACACAGACAAGGAGAAAGAGGTGGTGGTGCTCCTCGACAGAGAGGTGGACACAGACAAGGAGAAAGAGGTGGCGGTGCTCCTCGACAGAGAGGTGGACACAGACAAGGAGAAAGAGGTGGCGGTGCTCCTCGACAGAGAGGTGGACACAGACAAGGAGAAAGAGGTGGCGGTGCTCCTCGACAGAGAGGTGGACACAGACAAGGAGAAAGAGGTGGTGGTGCTCCTCGACAGAGAGGTGGACACAGACAAGGAGAAAGAGGTGGTGGTGCTCCCCGACAGAGAGGTGGACACAGACAAGGAGAAAGAGGTGGTGGTGCTCCTCGACAGAGAGGTGGACACAGACAAAGAGAAAGAGGTGGTGGTGCTCCCCGACAGAGAGGTGGACACAGACAAGGAGAAAGAGGTGGTGGTGCTCCTCGACAGAGAGGTGGACACAGACAAGGACAAAGAGGTGGTGGTGCTGCTCCTCGACAGAGAGGTGGACACAGACAAAGAGAAAGAGGTGGTGGTGCTCCCCGACAGAGAGGTGGACACAGACCTGGAGAAAGAGGTGGTGGTGCTCCTCGACAGAGAGGTGGACACAGACAAGGAGAAAGAGGTGGTGGTGCTCCCCGATAGAGAGGTGGACACAGACAAGGAGAAAGAGGTGGTGGTGCTCCCCGACAGAGAGGTGGACACAGACAAGGAGAAAGAGGTGGTGGTGCTGCTCCTCGACAGAGAGGTGGACACAGACAAAGAGAAAGAGGTGGTGGTGCTCCTCGACAGAGAGGTGGACACAGACAAGGAGAAAGAGGTGGTGGTGCTCCTCGACAGAGAGGTGGACACAGACAAAGAGAAAGAGGTGGTGGTGCTCCTCGACAGAGAGGTGGACACAGACAAGGAGAAAGAGGTGGTGGTGCTGCTCCTCGACAGAGAGGTGGACACAGACAAAGAGAAAGAGGTGGTGGTGCTCCTCGACAGAGAGGTGGACACAGACAAGGAGAAAGAGGTGGTGGTGCTGCTCCTCGACAGAGAGGTGGACACAGACAAGGAGAAAGAGGTGGTGGTGCTGCTCCTCGACAGAGAGGTGGACACAGACAAAGAGAAAGAGGTGGTGGTGCTCCTCGACAGAGAGGTGGACACAGACAAGGAGAAAGAGGTGGTGGTGCTCCTCGACAGAGAGGTGTACACAGACAAAGAGAAAGAGGTGGTGGTGCTCCTCGACAGAGAGGTGGACACAGACAAAGAGAAAGAGGTGGTGGTGCTCCTCGACAGAGAGGTGGACACAGACAAGGAGAAAGAGGTGGTGGTGCTGCTCCTCGACAGAGAGGTGGACACAGACAAAGAGAAAGAGGTGGTGGTGCTCCTCGACAGAGAGGTGGACACAGACAAGGAGAAAGAGGTGGTGGTGCTCCTCGACAGAGAGGTGGACACAGACAAGGAGAAAGAGGTGGTGGTGCTCTTCGACAGAGAGGTGGACACAGACAAGGAGAAAGAGGTGGTGGTGCTCCTCGACAGAGAGGTGGACACAGACAAGGAGAAAGAGGTGGTGGTGCTCTTCGACAGAGAGGTGGACACAGACAAGGAGAAAGAGGTGGTGGTGCTCCTCGACAGAGAGGTGGACACAGACAAGGAGAAAGAGGTGGTGGTGCTCCCCGACAGAGAGGTGGACACAGACAAGGAGAAAGAGGTGGTGGTGCTCCTCGACAGAGAGGTGGACACAGACAAGGACAAAGAGGTGGTGGTGCTCCTCGACAGAGAGGTGGACACAGACAAAGAGAAAGAGGTGGTGGTGCTCCTCGACAGAGAGGTGGACACAGACAAGGAGAAAGAGGTGGTGGTGCTCTTCGACAGAGAGGTGGACACAGACAAAGAGAAAGAGGTGGTGGTGCTCCTCGACAGAGAGGTGGACACAGACAAGGAGAAAGAGGTGGTGGTGCTCCTCGACAGAGAGGTGGACACAGACAAGGAGAAAGAGGTGGTGGTGCTCTTCGACAGAGAGGTGGACACAGACAAGGAGAAAGAGGTGGTGGTGCTCCTCGACAGAGAGGTGGACACAGACAAAGAGAAAGAGGTGGTGGTGCTCCTCGACAGAGAGGTGGACACAGACAAGGAGAAAGAGGTGGTGGTGCTCCTCGACAGAGAGGTGGACACAGACCTGGAGAAAGAGGTGGTGGTGCTCCTCGACAGAGAGGTGGACACAGACAAGGAGAAAGAGGTGGTGGTGCTCCCCGATAGAGAGGTGGACACAGACAAGGAGAAAGAGGTGGTGGTGCTCCCCGACAGAGAGGTGGACACAGACAAGGAGAAAGAGGTGGTGGTGCTGCTCCTCGACAGAGAGGTGGACACAGACAAGGAGAAAGAGGTGGTGGTGCTCCTCGACAGAGAGGTGGACACAGACAAGGAGAAAGAGGTGGTGGTGCTCCTCGACAGAGAGGTGGACACAGACAAGGAGAAAGAGGTGGTGGTGCTCCTCGACAGAGAGGTGGACACAGACAAAGAGAAAGAGGTGGTGGTGCTCCTCGACAGAGAGGTGGACACAGACAAGGAGAAAGAGGTGGTGGTGCTGCTCCTCGACAGAGAGGTGGACACAGACAAGGAGAAAGAGGTGGTGGTGCTGCTCCTCGACAGAGAGGTGGACACAGACAAAGAGAAAGAGGTGGTGGTGCTCCTCGACAGAGAGGTGGACACAGACAAGGAGAAAGAGGTGGTGGTGCTCCTCGACAGAGAGGTGGACACAGACAAAGAGAAAGAGGTGGTGGTGCTCCTCGACAGAGAGGTGGACACAGACAAGGAGAAAGAGGTGGTGGTGCTCCTCGACAGAGAGGTGGACACAGACAAAGAGAAAGAGGTGGTGGTGCTCCTCGACAGAGAGGTGGACACAGACAAGGAGAAAGAGGTGGTGGTGCTCCTCGACAGAGAGGTGGACACAGACAAGGAGAAAGAGGTGGTGGTGCTCTTCGACAGAGAGGTGGACACAGACAAGGAGAAAGAGGTGGCGGTGCTCCTCGACAGAGAGGTGGACACAGACAAGGAGAAAGAGGTGGCGGTGCTCCTCGACAGAGAGGTGGACACAGACAAGGAGAAAGAGGTGGCGGTGCTCCTCGACAGAGAGGTGGACACAGACAAGGAGAAAGAGGTGGCGGTGCTCCTCGACAGAGAGGTGGACACAGACAAGGAGAAAGAGGTGGTGGTGCTCCTCGACAGAGAGGTGGACACAGACAAGGAGAAAGAGGTGGTGGTGCTCCCCGACAGAGAGGTGGACACAGACAAGGAGAAAGAGGTGGTGGTGCTCCTCGACAGAGAGGTGGACACAGACAAAGAGAAAGAGGTGGTGGTGCTCCCCGACAGAGAGGTGGACACAGACAAGGAGAAAGAGGTGGTGGTGCTCCTCGACAGAGAGGTGGACACAGACAAGGACAAAGAGGTGGTGGTGCTGCTCCTCGACAGAGAGGTGGACACAGACAAAGAGAAAGAGGTGGTGGTGCTCCCCGACAGAGAGGTGGACACAGACCTGGAGAAAGAGGTGGTGGTGCTCCTCGACAGAGAGGTGGACACAGACAAGGAGAAAGAGGTGGTGGTGCTCCCCGATAGAGAGGTGGACACAGACAAGGAGAAAGAGGTGGTGGTGCTCCCCGACAGAGAGGTGGACACAGACAAGGAGAAAGAGGTGGTGGTGCTGCTCCTCGACAGAGAGGTGGACACAGACAAAGAGAAAGAGGTGGTGGTGCTCCTCGACAGAGAGGTGGACACAGACAAGGAGAAAGAGGTGGTGGTGCTCCTCGACAGAGAGGTGGACACAGACAAAGAGAAAGAGGTGGTGGTGCTCCTCGACAGAGAGGTGGACACAGACAAGGAGAAAGAGGTGGTGGTGCTGCTCCTCGACAGAGAGGTGGACACAGACAAAGAGAAAGAGGTGGTGGTGCTCCTCGACAGAGAGGTGGACACAGACAAGGAGAAAGAGGTGGTGGTGCTGCTCCTCGACAGAGAGGTGGACACAGACAAGGAGAAAGAGGTGGTGGTGCTGCTCCTCGACAGAGAGGTGGACACAGACAAAGAGAAAGAGGTGGTGGTGCTCCTCGACAGAGAGGTGGACACAGACAAGGAGAAAGAGGTGGTGGTGCTCCTCGACAGAGAGGTGTACACAGACAAAGAGAAAGAGGTGGTGGTGCTCCTCGACAGAGAGGTGGACACAGACAAAGAGAAAGAGGTGGTGGTGCTCCTCGACAGAGAGGTGGACACAGACAAGGAGAAAGAGGTGGTGGTGCTGCTCCTCGACAGAGAGGTGGACACAGACAAAGAGAAAGAGGTGGTGGTGCTCCTCGACAGAGAGGTGGACACAGACAAGGAGAAAGAGGTGGTGGTGCTCCTCGACAGAGAGGTGGACACAGACAAGGAGAAAGAGGTGGTGGTGCTCTTCGACAGAGAGGTGGACACAGACAAGGAGAAAGAGGTGGTGGTGCTCCTCGACAGAGAGGTGGACACAGACAAGGAGAAAGAGGTGGTGGTGCTCTTCGACAGAGAGGTGGACACAGACAAGGAGAAAGAGGTGGTGGTGCTCCTCGACAGAGAGGTGGACACAGACAAGGAGAAAGAGGTGGTGGTGCTCCCCGACAGAGAGGTGGACACAGACAAGGAGAAAGAGGTGGTGGTGCTCCTCGACAGAGAGGTGGACACAGACAAGGACAAAGAGGTGGTGGTGCTCCTCGACAGAGAGGTGGACACAGACAAGGAGAAAGAGGTGGCGGTGCTCCCCGACAGAGAGGTGGACACAGACAAGGAGAAAGAGGTGGCGGTGCTCCTCGACAGAGAGGTGGACACAGACAAGGAGAAAGAGGTGGCGGTGCTCCTCGACAGAGAGGTGGACACAGACAAGGAGAAAGAGGTGGTGGTGCTCCTCGACAGAGAGGTGGACACAGACAAAGAGAAAGAGGTGGTGGTGCTCCTCGACAGAGAGGTGGACACAGACAAGGAGAAAGAGGTGGTGGTGCTCCTCGACAGAGAGGTGGACACAGACAAGGACAAAGAGGTGGTGGTGCTCCTCGACAGAGAGGTGGACACAGACAAGGAGAAAGAGGTGGTGGTGCTCCCCGACAGAGAGGTGGACACAGACAAGGAGAAAGAGGTGGTGGTGCTCCCCGACAGAGAGGTGGACACAGACAAGGAGAAAGAGGTGGTGGTGCTCCTCGACAGAGAGGTGGACACAGACAAAGAGAAAGAGGTGGTGGTGCTCCCCGACAGAGAGGTGGACACAGACAAGGAGAAAGAGGTGGTGGTGCTCCCCGACAGAGAGGTGGACACAGACAAGGAGAAAGAGGTGGTGGTGCTGCTCCTCGACAGAGAGGTGGACACAGACAAAGAGAAAGAGGTGGTGGTGCTCCCCGACAGAGAGGTGGACACAGATCTGGAGAAAGAGGTGGTGGTGCTCCTCGACAGAGAGGTGGACACAGACAAGGAGAAAGAGGTGGTGGTGCTCCCCGATAGAGAGGTGGACACAGACAAGGAGAAAGAGGTGGTGGTGCTCCCCGACAGAGAGGTGGACACAGACAAGGAGAAAGAGGTGGTGGTGCTGCTCCTCGACAGAGAGGTGGACACAGACAAGGAGAAAGAGGTGGTGGTGCTGCTCCTCGACAGAGAGGTGGACACAGACAAGGAGAAAGAGGTGGTGGTGCTCCTCGACAGAGAGGTGGACACAGACAAGGAGAAAGAGGTGGTGGTGCTCCTCGACAGAGAGGTGGACACAGACAAGGAGAAAGAGGTGGTGGTGCTCCTCGACAGAGAGGTGGACACAGACAAGGAGAAAGAGGTGGTGGTGCTGCTCCTCGACAGAGAGGTGGACACAGACAAAGAGAAAGAGGTGGTGGTGCTCCCCGACAGAGAGGTGTACACAGACAAGGAGAAAGAGGTGGTGGTGCTCCTCGACAGAGAGGTGGACACAGACAAAGAGAAAGAGGTGGTGGTGCTCCTCGACAGAGAGGTGGACACAGACAAGGAGAAAGAGGTGGTGGTGCTGCTCCTCGACAGAGAGGTGTACACAGACAAAGAGAAAGAGGTGGTGGTGCTCCTCGACAGAGAGGTGGACACAGACAAGGAGAAAGAGGTGGTGGTGCTGCTCCTCGACAGAGAGGTGGACACAGACAAGGAGAAAGAGGTGGTGGTGCTGCTCCTCGACAGAGAGGTGGACACAGACAAAGAGAAAGAGGTGGTGGTGCTCCTCGACAGAGAGGTGGACACAGACAAGGAGAAAGAGGTGGTGGTGCTCCTCGACAGAGAGGTGTACACAGACAAAGAGAAAGAGGTGGTGGTGCTCCTCGACAGAGAGGTGGACACAGACAAAGAGAAAGAGGTGGTGGTGCTCCTCGACAGAGAGGTGGACACAGACAAGGAGAAAGAGGTGGTGGTGCTGCTCCTCGACAGAGAGGTGGACACAGACAAAGAGAAAGAGGTGGTGGTGCTCCTCGACAGAGAGGTGGACACAGACAAGGAGAAAGAGGTGGTGGTGCTCCTCGACAGAGAGGTGGACACAGACAAGGAGAAAGAGGTGGTGGTGCTCTTCGACAGAGAGGTGGACACAGACAAGGAGAAAGAGGTGGTGGTGCTCCTCGACAGAGAGGTGGACACAGACAAGGAGAAAGAGGTGGTGGTGCTCTTCGACAGAGAGGTGGACACAGACAAGGAGAAAGAGGTGGTGGTGCTCCTCGACAGAGAGGTGGACACAGACAAGGAGAAAGAGGTGGTGGTGCTCCCCGACAGAGAGGTGGACACAGACAAGGAGAAAGAGGTGGTGGTGCTCCTCGACAGAGAGGTGGACACAGACAAGGACAAAGAGGTGGCGGTGCTCCTCGACAGAGAGGTGGACACAGACAAGGAGAAAGAGGTGGCGGTGCTCCCCGACAGAGAGGTGGACACAGACAAGGAGAAAGAGGTGGCGGTGCTCCTCGACAGAGAGGTGGACACAGACAAGGAGAAAGAGGTGGCGGTGCTCCTCGACAGAGAGGTGGACACAGACAAGGAGAAAGAGGTGGTGGTGCTCCTCGACAGAGAGGTGGACACAGACAAAGAGAAAGAGGTGGTGGTGCTCCTCGACAGAGAGGTGGACACAGACAAGGAGAAAGAGGTGGTGGTGCTCCTCGACAGAGAGGTGGACACAGACAAGGACAAAGAGGTGGTGGTGCTCCTCGACAGAGAGGTGGACACAGACAAGGAGAAAGAGGTGGTGGTGCTCCCCGACAGAGAGGTGGACACAGACAAGGAGAAAGAGGTGGTGGTGCTCCCCGACAGAGAGGTGGACACAGACAAGGAGAAAGAGGTGGTGGTGCTCCTCGACAGAGAGGTGGACACAGACAAAGAGAAAGAGGTGGTGGTGCTCCCCGACAGAGAGGTGGACACAGACAAGGAGAAAGAGGTGGTGGTGCTCCCCGACAGAGAGGTGGACACAGACAAGGAGAAAGAGGTGGTGGTGCTGCTCCTCGACAGAGAGGTGGACACAGACAAAGAGAAAGAGGTGGTGGTGCTCCCCGACAGAGAGGTGGACACAGATCTGGAGAAAGAGGTGGTGGTGCTCCTCGACAGAGAGGTGGACACAGACAAGGAGAAAGAGGTGGTGGTGCTCCCCGATAGAGAGGTGGACACAGACAAGGAGAAAGAGGTGGTGGTGCTCCCCGACAGAGAGGTGGACACAGACAAGGAGAAAGAGGTGGTGGTGCTGCTCCTCGACAGAGAGGTGGACACAGACAAGGAGAAAGAGGTGGTGGTGCTGCTCCTCGACAGAGAGGTGGACACAGACAAGGAGAAAGAGGTGGTGGTGCTCCTCGACAGAGAGGTGGACACAGACAAGGAGAAAGAGGTGGTGGTGCTCCTCGACAGAGAGGTGGACACAGACAAGGAGAAAGAGGTGGTGGTGCTCCTCGACAGAGAGGTGGACACAGACAAGGAGAAAGAGGTGGTGGTGCTGCTCCTCGACAGAGAGGTGGACACAGACAAAGAGAAAGAGGTGGTGGTGCTCCCCGACAGAGAGGTGTACACAGACAAGGAGAAAGAGGTGGTGGTGCTCCCCGACAGAGAGGTGGACACAGACAAGGAGAAAGAGGTGGTGGTGCTCCCCGACAGAGAGGTGGACACAGACAAGGAGAAAGAGGTGGTGGTGCTGCTCCTCGACAGAGAGGTGGACACAGACAAAGAGAAAGAGGTGGTGGTGCTCCCCGACAGAGAGGTGGACACAGATCTGGAGAAAGAGGTGGTGGTGCTCCTCGACAGAGAGGTGGACACAGACAAGGAGAAAGAGGTGGTGGTGCTCCCCGATAGAGAGGTGGACACAGACAAGGAGAAAGAGGTGGTGGTGCTCCCCGACAGAGAGGTGGACACAGACAAGGAGAAAGAGGTGGTGGTGCTGCTCCTCGACAGAGAGGTGGACACAGACAAGGAGAAAGAGGTGGTGGTGCTGCTCCTCGACAGAGAGGTGGACACAGACAAGGAGAAAGAGGTGGTGGTGCTCCTCGACAGAGAGGTGGACACAGACAAGGAGAAAGAGGTGGTGGTGCTCCTCGACAGAGAGGTGGACACAGACAAGGAGAAAGAGGTGGTGGTGCTCCTCGACAGAGAGGTGGACACAGACAAGGAGAAAGAGGTGGTGGTGCTGCTCCTCGACAGAGAGGTGGACACAGACAAAGAGAAAGAGGTGGTGGTGCTCCCCGACAGAGAGGTGTACACAGACAAGGAGAAAGAGGTGGTGGTGCTCCCCGACAGAGAGGTGGACACAGACAAGGAGAAAGAGGTGGTGGTGCTCCTCGACAGAGAGGTGGTCTTCAGAGAAATGTAGGCAGAAGACAACGCACCATCATCTCTAATGAAGTCCGGGCCATCATTGTTGACCATGTGGTTAACAGAGGCCTTACCATGGCTGAGGCTGCCAGGTTGGTACAGCCTAATTTACAAAGGTCAACTGTCAGCTCTATCATCAGAACTTTTCACCAAGAAAACCGGTATGTCTGCTATAGCAACTTCACTTCTAAAATATAGTACTCTATTGAACAACATGTAATTGTCAGTTTACAGTAATGTAATTTGTAATACTTCAATATTGACAGTATATGATTGTCCTCAGAATTAACAGGAGACAACCTGGTGGTGGTCGCCCACGTGTTTTGACTGACCAGCAGGTGTTGGCTGTGGTGGAAATGGTCAGGGCAAGGAATGACATATGGCTGTCTGAGATCAAACAGGCTGTTGAGAACAACAATGACACCTTTGCCAATGTGCCATCAATTAGCCTTCCAACGATTGCCCGGCTTTTGAAGAAGCACCAGGTTTCCATGAAACAAATTTACTTGGTTCCTTTTGAGAGGAACAATGTCCGGGTGAAACAACTGCGTTCAGAATATATTCAGGTACAACACTAAACTGGCATGCAATTACTGTAACAGTACTGACAACTACTAGTTGTAAAAAAAAACTAACTAAATTATCATTTTAGAGGGTGATGGAGCTGGACGCTGCTGTGAATCATCACAAGTATATTTTTGTTGATGAGGCCGGTTTCAATCTGGCAAAAACTAGACACAGAGGACGTAACCTTATTGGACAAAGGGCTACCATCCAAGTCCCTGGACAACGTGGAGGAAACATCTCAATGGGTGCAGCTATATCTGAAGATGGTGTGGTAGGCTGTAGACCAGTTCTAGGGTCATACAACACTGAACACTTGATAGTTTTTTTTAAATGAACTGGAGCAGGCCTGTCAGGGAGAAGACATTGTCTGTGTTGTTGTGTGGGACAATGTCAGCTTCCACCATGCACAGCTGGTTCAGGAATGGTTTCAAACACATCCTCGCTTCATGACACTCTATCTTCCACCATATTCCCCTTTCCTCAACCCAATTGAGGAATTCTTCTCTACATGGAGGTGGAAGGTGTATGATCGCCATCCCCATGAGCATGTCTCCCTTCTTCAAGCCATGTGTGAAGCTTGTGGTGATATAACTGCTGAGCAATGTCAAGCCTGAATTCGTCATGCCAGGAGATTTTTCCCACGGTGCCTGAACAACGAAGACATCCACTGTGATGTTGATGAAAATTTATGGCCCAATGTTAATGACCGGCTTGATTAATTGTGTAAAAGTGATGAAAATAAAATACAAAATATATTGTGCTTATGTAAATGACTTGTTGTTTTTTCTCCCTTTTGTGTGTGTGTGTGTGTGTGTCTGTGTATGTATGTGTGTGTATATGTGTGTGTATATATGTATGTGTGTATATATGTGTGTGTGTATATATATATATATATATATATACACACACACACACACACACACACACACACACACACACGCACACACACACACGCACACATGCTGCTTTCATAGATGCAGTGTACACTTTCACACTGTTCTGCTGAAATATTTAAAAAGAGAATGTCTCTTTAAGATATTTACATGGCTTTAAGCATTGAAGCTGCCATAGGGACCAATGCAACAGTATCTTTGTCTCTGTCTCTCTAGTCTGGAGATTTATTTGCTATTGTCTTCCCAGGGATAGTTGTCCCATCAAATTCACCCCAAAATCAGACTGATAAAATGGTCAGACTCTAGTGTGTTAACATTCATGCTTAGACACAAGATTAGATACGTTTAGAGAAAGAGAATGAATAAGATTTGTTCGGGTGGATTTCTAGGACAACAACCTCTCGTCTCTAAAAACAACAGGACAGCATGTTTGCTGTCCTTTGGACAGACAAGACCAAAGTGAAGATGTTTGTCCATAATTCACAGCAGCTGTTAGTACGGCAATGGAAACATGATTTCTGCAGCTTGCAGTCACTGGGTCAACCAATGACAGGGTCATTTACAGTTTTTTACAGACGCTAGGACACATGTCTCAATACTTAGGTCACGTTTGCAAACCTCCTCACACAGTGAGCACAACAGAAGTCTATGTGGGCTAAACTGAGGACCAGTTATCATTGTTTTGGCACAAAATGCATTCAATGACTACATCTCTCAAATTTCATGAATTATTTTCTCACTCAGACACAACAACTGCCAAAAATCTTTGTACGTACAGGACATTTTGCATGTGCTTACATACTGTTTTCAAAACTGTTAAACTTATGGCCAAAACAATAACACAATACAAAACTGAATAAGACAGCAAAATCCAACAGCAATATTTTATTGAAACATATTTTAAATCTAAAAATGCAGTTTAACCAGCCACAGCTGATTCTCATTGTAGATGAACATCTACACAGGTGTTACTCCTTCAATTTCATTACAAAAGGAGACAACTGCTGAATAGGTTTGCTTTGTGATGTAAACATGGACCCAGCCAGAAATGGAGAAGTGGCTGAAAGAGGAAGAAGAGCGGCTGGGAGGGGGCGAGGAATACGTATGCATGGTGGAAGAAGAATAAGAGGAAGATCAAGAGCTGTAGTCTCAGATGAGATCAGAGCTACTGTAACTGATCATGTAGTAAATCATGGTCACTCAATGAGAGAGGCTGGTCAGAGAGTGCAGCCAAATCTGCAACGCTCTACAGTGGCATCTATTGTTAGAGTTTTCCGGCAAACCAACAGGTAACTTGAATTCTGCAGGGGCATTTGCACATTTCAGAAGTAAATAAGCTTTTGTGTAATTGTTGTTGCATTCCTGCTTAGGACTCAACGGTTACCTCACACAGGAGGGAGAGGACGGATGTTCACTGATGTGCAGGAAACTGCCATTGTTGATATGGTCATCAGAAACAATGGGATAAAACTCACTGAAATTAGACACAGAGTCTTGGCAGACAACGTTACCTTCGCAAATATTCACAGTGTGAGCATAACAACAATTTCTAGAGTCCTGAAAAACATCAGGTCAGGATGAAGCAGTTGCACACTGTGCCTTTTGAGAGGAACTCTGAACATGTCAAGCAACTCAGGAACCAGTATGTCCAGGTAAGATCAGAATACAGATCTGTTTTTGAACAAAACCAAACACACAAAGACAACTTTTACAAATTTACTACTGTAACAGCTTATGTTGCCCTGTGGATTTATGTTAGAGAGTCATGGAGATTGAAGGCAGGCAAACACACCACATTTTCTTCTTTGTGGATGAGGCAGGTTTCAACTTGGCCAAAGCACAGCGACGAGGGAAGAATGTGATTGGGAAGAGAGCCACCGTGAATGTCCCGGGCCAGAGGGGTGCCAACATCACAATGTGCGCAGCAACATCCACTGATGGACTGCTGCTACACAGACCACTGATTGGGCCATACAACACTGAACGGCTCCTTGCGTTCCTGCATGATCTCTATGGACGGGTTGTGCTAGGTGAGGAAAGGGATGCGGAGAGAAGGAATCAGCCAACATTTATAACTGTATGGGACAATGTGGCATTTCATCACTCCCGTGCAGTCACCGAGTGGTTTGCAGCCCATCCCAGAATGGAGTCTCTTTTCCTCCCACCTTACTCTCCATTCCTCAACCCCATAGAGGAATTCTTTTCCTCATGGCGGTGAAAGGTTTACGACCATCATCCACATGATCAAATGTCCCTCCTGGATGCAACGAATGCTGGATGCCTGCAGATATCAGCAGAAGATTGCCAGGGATGGATCAGGCATGCCAGGAGATTCTTTCCTAGGTGTGTTGCCCTAGATGACATGATGTGATGTGGATGAGAACCTGTGGCCAAATGGAGAAGACCGAGTAGATTAGCATTACTATTGTATGTGTATCAGTGGATGGTGTGTATACAAATTCTTGTATTTTGGGATTACTTAGTGCAAAAAATAAAAATACATAAACAAATATTAACGAATTCTGCATGATGTCTGATTCATTCCAGTAACATATATTGAAATTATAAACAGAGATGTGTCCTTGTTTCACACAAGAAAACACTGTGTAACATGTTGTTAGTGTTTTTAGGTCATTGTTTTGTGGGTGACAAAGTGTGTTTGTCGGCTGTCAACCTTTGCTAGTGTTCTGGAAGAATGAGTTTATTTGAGACCTGAATGAAGTGTTTTGGTAGTTGTAGTGCATTTTGAATGTGGAATGAACTGCTTTGCCAAGCTGACGGTCAGTTAGGAGAATTGTGTGAAGAGTTTTGCAAAAGTGACCTAAGTATTGAGAAATGTGTCCTAGAGGCTGTAAAAAACTGTAAGACTATACTAGTGACACGCAGTCTCAGGCTGAAGCTGTGACAGGCTACTGTAGGATTTTTACATAAAAACTTCTACTGCTGTCTTCATGGCTCACAGCTCCTACAGTTGTCCTCTATTCCTTTGTCTTGGTCTTTCTTGCTCTTGTGTTTCACTTTGTCCACAGCAGTTTCACTCTGTGCTGCATTCTTGCCCCAAACTTAGCTCGTCGCATCATTTTCCCTCCTGAATTGCTGCAGTACTCTGTGCTAGGTGTTCGGTTCATTGGTGCTTCTAAAGTGCCCATGAGTGTGAATGGTCGTCTGTCTCTGTGCATTGGTCCAGACTGGGTATATCCAGGGTGTGTATTGGATAACCAGAAGTGGGTGGATGGAAATTCACATTGTGTGTAAATGTTGATGTTTTAGTGTGTGCTTTCAGAAGGAACACAAGAAAATCAGTTAGAAAACTAACAGTTTGTTGGATGCTGGACGTCGGGCCCCCAAAGGTGAAAGAAAAGATGTAAAAGGAGCAGCAGGACGGTTCCACAGAAACATTTCATCACTCCAGGGTCAAACTCCAAGGTGCGCTTAAAAAGCAAAGACTAGTAGCCAAATGAAAGAAAGATCAAATGAGCTGTTTAGTTGGAACGTGATTGGACAGCAGACAGGAAGTGTTTGAGGGCCACTCATGGTGACAAAGCATCTGCCCGCCTCCTGATTTCTTTTGTTTTACATGCTTGTCACACATAACACAATTAAATATGATATTTCACCAGATATATGATCTGCACAACATTACTTTGGCCTGTTTGGACTGTAATTCATTATTGTCAAGATGTCTTTGAAATACCTTCATCTGATCAGCTGCAGTTGGACTCCTGATTTCTCCTGTTTTGGCTTCCTGTTAAATCCAGAATTCAAAATCCTGCTCCTCACATACAAGGTCTTAAATAATCAGGCCCCATCTTATCTTAATGACCTTGTAGTACCATATCACCCTATTAGAGCACTTCGCTCTCGCTCTGCAGGCCTACTTGTTGTTCCTAGAGTATTTAAAAGTAGAATGGGAGGCAGAGCCTTCAGTTTTCAGGCCCCTCTTCTGTGGAACCAGCTTCCAGTTTGGATTCAGGAGGGCTACATTGAAATATTCCTTAGCTATGTTAAAATAGGT
The DNA here is from genome assembly GCF_965226115.1 of Aulonocara stuartgranti. Classification (NCBI taxonomy): domain Eukaryota; kingdom Metazoa; phylum Chordata; class Actinopteri; order Cichliformes; family Cichlidae; genus Aulonocara; species Aulonocara stuartgranti. Next base: position 565,273 of record NC_138957.1, on the reverse strand, counting down.
CATTAGGGCTTTCCATGAGTGTTTCTTCTTCGCTCACCGTTTTCACGTGTTTATACACCACTCTGCATTTCATCATGCTGTTGAGATTATATAAATATAAATAAAACTGAACTAAATTCAGCTGAATTCGTTAAAACATGAAACAAATGGTAAAAGGCCCAAAGCGCTTTACACTACATCCACACACACATTCACACACTGGTGATGGCAGCTACATTGTAGCCACAGCTGCCCACTGACAGAGGCGAGGCTGCCGGACACTGGCGCCACCGGGCCCTTTGACCACCACCAGTAGGCAACGGGTGAAGTGTCTTGCCCAAGGACACAACGACCGAGACTGTCAGAGCCGGGGCTCGAACCGGCAACCTTCCGATTACAAGATGAACTCCCAAAACTTGAGCCACGATCGTCAACAAACACCTAAACTGAGGCAAGTGAGGCCTGGTGTTTGTTCCTTTCATGAGAAATTATGGTAGGTCAGCATTTAAAACCAGTGTGCTGTATTTACTCTACTTATAGCCTGATAGAGCGAAGGACACTGTCTCCGCTGAACTATGGACACGTACACACATACACTTACACTGATAGGCACTCACTCATCCCCCCTCCCTTTCCAACGCCTTCGATGCTTGTTTCCGGCGAGGGAACACGGCGGGTCTGTGTGCCGCGCTGGAATGGTAGCGCTGTGCAGGGTGGCTGCTAAATGGTAAATAAATGGCCTGTATTTATATAGCGCTTTACTAGTCCCTAAGGACCCCAAAGCGCTTTACATATCCAGTCATCCACCCATTCACGCACACATTCACACACTGGTGATGGCAGCTACATTGTAGCCACAGCCACCCTGGGGCGCACTGACAGAGGCGAGGCTGCCGGACACTGGCGCCACCGGGCCCTCTGACCACCACCACTGGCTGCTGTGTTTCTTCGGATTACTCCTCACCCCCCACCCACCCCTGTGGCTTGTCATGTCTTCACAATGTTGTGCTGTGGACATTTATGTGCTTTTTTGTGCAAAGGAGTTTTTTGTTTCCTGTTCTCATGCTGTCCTACCATGGAAGCACAGCATGAGTAGGGGTCTCTTTTTTCCTCTTGTACTTTCCCCACTGTAGTGTACATTTCAATGTTTTTCTCTGATTCTACCAATCTCCGACCTGTATCCCCATGTAATGTTTGTGCTATATGTGTAAGGTCGGGGGGGGGGGGGTCCCATTTCACTGCAGGGCAACCTGCATGTGACGAATAAAGCTTTGATTGATTGATTGATTGATTATATTTGTCTGACATTAAGATATGTTTGGTGATGGGAAACATTTAAGTGGAACAGATAACTGTTTATTCTGGAGAGAAGAGGAATGTGTGGGTGAGAGGGAGTGAAGGTGGTTTAAATACCTCAGGTCAACCATCCACAGCAACAGACAGAGAGTGAACAGCAAACAGAGTGCAGGCAGGTGGAGTGGGTGGAGGGTGTATTTGTAGTGAGCCCTACTATGATGGATGGTTTAGCAGAGGTGGCAAAAGTCCACCATTCTGTACTTAAGACAGACTAATTTGCTTGATGAGGGAGTTTGGTCCACACTCCACACCAGTTGGTGGCGCTATTGCACCATTTCGCTGTTTGCAACCTCCAAGAAGAAGAAGAAGTGACGCAGTGATATCACGGACCAGGAAGAGCAGGCTATTTACTACAGGACGAGAAGCTTTACCAGCCTATGTGTTCGTTGAGACAGCTTCATAAGTAAGTATGGGCTGGTTTCTTTTCCACGGTAAGCCTCAGTGACGCCATGTTGTTTTTTGTCTTGTTTATGATAATCACACCGTGTTACCGGAAACAACCGCCAGCTGACAGATTAGTGTCCCGAAGCTAGGAGCCGAGCCCGCCCAGCAGCCTGTAATACCCGGGAGATAAACAGAACAAGCCCGATGAACTCGGTGGTTTGGTGATTTAGGAACACACCAAATTAATAAGAGCTTAAGTTCCCAAATATGGCTGCGTACCGGCTGGCACACGCCCGGATAAACTAGCTAACTCATTAGCAAGCTAACAGCTGTGGTTCCGACTAAGTGGCGTTATTTTCAGTTCCGGTCTGCCGTCACTGTACCCGGACTTTGAGACATGCAACTGTACAAACCCCAGAACCTCACCGAGGAGCTGTCATACAGTGAGACCGACTCGGTTTGATCCCTCTCTGTTTCTCTGCAGCCAAAGCGTAAGGTCCAAGGCTCCATCACAAACATGTCCTACGGCAAAGCAGAGAGCCGCTCGGTCCCACGGGACTTCGGCACCTTGATACAGACATGCAGCTCCAACATCCAGAAGATCACACAGAACAGTAAGTGCTTCACTTCCTTTGAAAAGGCAGTGTGACGTGGCTGTGACAGAGAAAGGGGCCCATATAAGAACATGGGTGTTTCTGAGGTGGGGGGTGTTTAACTAGTAGTAAAAAAGCATAGAGACTTCCAGCTGTGTGTCCGTGTACACATGTGTGTCACCCCTGCTCCAGGCTTTTTAAATGCCAACTTGTTTTTAGACTAAAAATCTTCTTGTTCTTACAGCTCACATGTTTGTTACAGTTGTTTGTTGTTTTATTGGTTTACTATGGTGGCTTTCACTTCAGCTTTTTCCACAATACTGTGCAGCAGAAGTTTCTATTAGTGCGTGTAACACTGTTAGGACATCCAAACTATAACATGACACAATATTTATGTTGTGAGAAGGAATGACACAAAAGCTGGATTTGTGTTGAGCTTGTTTACCTCCTGCGACCTCACACACTTTATTCTCTCATCCAGCTTCATTCCTTGGGCACAAGTGTTCGAGGCTTGGCTTTTTTTCTTTATTACCACTGTGTAAACATATTATAACTTAATTGAAACAGTGGCACCTTCCTCGACACTTCCTGTTGCCTTTGACAAGGTGTGGACTGAGTCATGTGAAAGCTGCAGCAGGACTTTCATTGAAAATCCCAGGAATACATGTTCATGCCCACAATGTCCTACTGCATGTTGATTGTAATATTTTGGGAAAGATTTACAAAAGTATTGCATTGATTAAATTGACCGGACCTCCCCACAAAGTCTGCACACGAGCAAAAAACGAACAATTTCACAAATTAAGGCGTGTCCTTTATTTGCTGTGAGAGGCTTTAAGCAGTGTCACCCAAATACATCCGAAAAACTGTACAAGCGATTGAACACAACAGCCAGATCATCACTGGGTACTTTTCTCTTCCTTATATTATTGCTTATGTTTGTGTTCTGAAATCCCTCAGCTTCTGTTTCAGGTCACACTGATGATGATGATGTCTGACACAAATGTGAACATTAAGCAGCAGCATCAAACTGTGATGACTACAGATGACATCATCTCTGTATAACTACCAGGAACAAAGCGCAGCTTCTTTCTTGTGTCATTTGTATGTTTTTCTTCCAAAACTGAGCGCTATCATTGTGTTCCCATGACAGCGGCTCAGATAAAGACCATGGTGAACCAGCTGGGGACCAGACAGGACACCAGTGAACTGCAGGATCGGCTGTATGTACCGATATCATCTCCTCTGCTAAACAAACACACTTTCAGTCACCTTCATTTTCTCAGAGCCAGCGCTGCCACGCTGTAGCGACTCTGTTAAACTGTCCCATATGAAATGTTTGTGTAATTATTAGAAGGTCTTATGGTCAAGATGACCTGCTGTTTGAACTATTGGTGTTCACAGGCAGCAGACGCAACACTACACCAACCAACTGGCAAAAGAAACCAACAAACACCTGAAAGAGCTGGGATCAATCCCTCTGCCCTCATCGCCTTCAGAGCAAGTAAGTACTCGTTTACATGTCCTAATGAAACTAGCACTGTACTGATACTTCTATAGCTTACAGTCACAGCACTACAATATGCCTCATTCACCATCCAAAGTTCACACTCATTCATAGGCTCCCACTGCTCCTCCTCCTGAGCTACAGCCACCTAACAGTGGAGGATGTCAAACTGTGAGATAAATATGCACACTAAGTTTGAAAGTGTGACTTTGGAGCCTGTTCGTACAGCAAAGGCTGAGTGATGCTGACAGATACACTTGGTTTAATTGGAACTTCAGTCAGCATACAGGGAAAAACTCCAGTATTGTTGCTCAGGACACACGCACACTACGGCTGCCACGATTAGTCGACTAGTCACGATTACGTCGACTATCAAAATCGTCGACGACTGATTTAATAGTCGACGCGTCGTTTGAAGCTTTGTAAGATCCTGAAAGACGCAGGAATAAGTAGCAGGATTTAAGAGTGTAATAACGGACTGAAACAGAAGATGGCAGCACTGCATGTACAAGGATGCCAGCTGCCGTTAAACCCCGAAGAAGAAGCAGCTGTGTCCCAGAATTCATAGCGCAGCCCAGCCCCGTCACTACCTGATCCGTACCGGAAACCCGATCCGTACCCCGCATGCGCAAATCTTACGTCACTTCCTCTCTTTGCCAACATTCAATATATTTGAATGGTACGGTTAGCGCCCAGTTAGCTCCTAGCATTTCTCAACAGCTCTGCCTCCTTTTCGACTGCCCGGGACATTTAAACAATGGATAATCCGTATACAAAGAAATTCATGCTTTTCTCCTCAACAGAGAGCGTCCCCCGATTGAACAACAGCGCCGTAAAATAAGAAGAATGGCGCCTGACTACAGAGTTAATAATATTGACTTAGCAATGTGTCACGTGAAGATTCATCAGCCGGATTAAGTGTTTACTGACAATTGACAGTGATAGCGCACATCATCATCACTATTCCAACAATCCTCTCCTCACAGACGAGCATAAACACACTCGACTTTCGCTAAATCAGATTTAACACACGTTTGTAATGACGCCAATTCAGTTTATAATAGGGTTCATTCGCTCGGTCAGCAGGTGGCGGTATCCTCGTACACTGGGGAGTAAACTGCCATTAAACGAACAGAAGAAGAAGAAAACGTCTGCACATGCGCGGTACGGATCGGGGAGTCCTGATCCGTAACTCTTTTTATTTCTCGTTTTTGTCTACATTGTACTGAAATGCTTCATTATTGCAAACATTTTAAGATATACTTATTATTCTTAACATCTTAACAGATACTCTGACCCATAACTATCGTAAAACGCTACGACCGGCAGTAGACACCTTTTGCGCATGCGGGGTACGGATCGGGTAGTGACAAGCTCAGTTTCCAACAATGGCGGCAGCTATTTAGTTTTAATGTTACTCTTATTTTTCTTTCTGGGTCACAAAATAAACGTTTAACATATTTTCAGGGAGAATGTAGCTGTGTAAACCTCAAATATCTGCTCAGTTTATCAAGACACCGCATATTTTCAAAAGCGCTCCGACGTTTTCGGAGACGTCTGTTACCCACTAGCTCGATAGCTAGCCGGGGGCTAGGCTCACTAGAGCCGTGAGAACACCGGACTCCCGGCAAATCGCGTCTTTCGCTACTCAGGTTAAACATGATATATGAGTCACTTAGATAACTTAAAATGTTGTTGTTTGGCTTTTTTCAGTATTTTATTTGTTCCTGAGTAAATCGGTTTGGCTGAGATTAAAGTTATAGTTTTTACACAGCTGAGTAAACATCAAGCAGACAGCTGATCATCAGAAGTGTGAGATGCTCAGAGTTTACTCCGGTGTCCTGTTATATTTTAGATAGCAAGGAGTTTATTAAACTTCACCGAAACAATCTGCAAATTTCATTAAACTTTAATAAACTATCATCTTGTCTTTATTTTTAGTTAGCACATACCTGAAACACTTAAAGCTGTCAGCTAATGATAGTTATATAAGAGCAGATGCTGCTGGTGCAATAAGCTGTACCTGTACGTCCAATGGATGATGATCTGATTAGTCGACTATCAAAATAACCGTTTGTGGCAGCCCTAACACACACACACACACACACACACACACACACACACACACACACACACACACACAGTGTGTACAGTATGTCATCATTCGTTGACATTTCATGTGTGGTGATGTAAAAATGACTTTGAAACAGCTGCAGAGTTTTGAAATCTCAGTTCCAGTAATTTGATCATGTTGATGTTGTGCACACAACAAACTTGTTGGCTTAACAAATGGCACAAGTACAGCTGACATAGTTTTGCTTTCAAAATCAGGATATTTTACTGCTTATATTTCCAGTCTTCTACCGTCTGCTGCGCTGCACGTGGTGCTTCAGATATCTGCTTTATCATCTGTTTATTCTGCTAGTAGTTTGTTTGAATTGTGAAATTAATTTCCTGATACATTTTAGCTTTAAATGAAAGTCAGTAAAGTCACCTCAGAGTCCTCAGAGAGAGTTTACAGTCACGGCAAAACTGAAATATTTCCTGAAGCCAGGAATGTTTGTCGTTATCATGATGATGTCTTTCTAACTGGGTTCTTGCCCTCTGTGTGCCTCGGCTCCGCTGTGTCCAGAGACAACAAAAAATCCAGAGGGACCGGCTGATGAATGATTTCTCAGCCGCTCTCAATAACTTCCAAGCAGTCCAGAGGCGCGCGGCCGAGAAGGAGAAGGAGTCGGTGGCCCGAGCGAGAGCTGGGTCTCGCCTGTCGGTAAGTGTGACACAGCCGTCATTTTAAGTTTCAGTTATCATCAGAATAAATACCCGCTACCTCGATTTACAAACATGTGACCTGATGGTTCTGGAGAAGTGTTGCAGTGCATCCACTTTATGAATCATATGAATGCTGTAAGACTCTAGACTGTCTGAGAACAAGTGAATCCAGCCAATATCACAAACGTGGCCTTACAGACAGCTCTGCAAATATGGGAACACGGTACACGCAGTGGGAATAATGGGTCAGTTGCAACTGTGGCTGATAGTTTTCCATGCATTCATGTTTAGCCTCAGTTTGTAGCTGTAGCTCCACTGCTTTGCTGAACTTTGTTATTCATCACGCCACAAAGGATATTAGAGCTGCCTTACCACAAGCAGGTGACTGACAGGATACCCAGACAGAGCAGCATGCTGGGATGTTGCAACATTTGGATGGCATGGTCTGAACTTTGGTTCAGGCTCCTCCAAGAGCCACGTCGTCAGGCCAGGACTCTGCAGTCTATGCACACCTACAGGCCAGTGGACTCTTTCAATGATGAGGATGTAACATCCTGGACAGGGAGGAACGCTGGTTTGAGGGCGGAGTCAAGGAGGCCATTTACGTGTAAAGGGAAAGACCATCTCTGAATGGAGGAGGGGCCTAAGGGTACATCTGTCACCATCTTACAATGCTGTGATTGCAGCCATTCCCCAACTCTCTGTGAATGGGACTCATGGCCACTGATCAGAGGTTGTTGATCAATGAGAGTTTGCATAATTAAGATTAAGGAACTGACCTCCCAGCCCATTGTTCCTTCAGTGGGCTGGTTTCAGTCACTGTGCAGATGTCCTGTTTATAAGATTGAAACCTGCAGTCAGCTGAGACTGAAGACGTCACCTGATGATGATGATGTTGAAACGTTTCTTCCACTGAAAACTTCCAGAATCAAACTTTTGGGTTTGGCTGCAGAGTGTAAATGACTAATAAAAAAACTTGATATAAGGAAAATGAGAGAGATCAATATAATCAATTATGATTGAAGGAGTCAGGAACCACCGACCTTCCAAAAACGACCAGAAAATGAGTTGAAATGACTTGAAAAACAGCACAAAACGTATCCTCTACATCAGATGTTTCTCTGCTAGCCTGAAGTTTGTCTCTGCATTCAGACTTTTGGTCGTTTATCTTCAAACAAAAGAGGGAAAAACAACCCTGGCATTGACGGTGCTGAATTTTTCCTTCTCTTTTAGGCTGACGACGGCTCTCGGGATGAAAAGCTTGTGTCCTTTGATAAGTAAGTGACCTGTTTGTTTATGGTTGACATCTGTTGCAAGTGTGTCATGAAGACCTGCAGTGTCACTTAAAAAGAAAGACCATTTGGAGTCTGCCTGAAGATGGAGGAGAAAGAATAAATCTGTCCAATTCTAATCTTTACACACATTGTTCAGCTGGTCACGTGATCACTGAAATGTTGTTATGTTATGTGAAGCCAAGATGAGTGGGGTCAGATGACCACGCAGACGGAGGAAGCGGTCATCACGGAGGAGGACCTGGAGCTCATCAAGGAGAGAGAAACCAACATCAGACAGCTGGAGGTGATGCTCGGCTCGCTCTATAATCCACATCCAGCACGCTGCCGTCAGCGCTCAGCTAATCTCTGTGTCTTTACAGTCTGATATCATGGATGTAAACCAGATCTTCAAGGACCTGGCTGTGATGATTCATGACCAGGGAGAGATGATTGGTAAGTAGTAACAGGAACGTTGTCGTTCCCATCACTGTGAAGTGACCATTAATTAGTTGCTATATCAATAATCTGTCCTCCTTAAAAACCGACACTCGCTCCCTTTTCAGCTCCGCCCAGAATGCTCAGCCTGCAGCTCCGTCCTCTCTGACCAACATACACAAAACATTCACAGCACATGGTGTCACAGCCTCATTCCAACATCAGTTTCCACCTCACATCTTTACACAAAATAACCCATAAAGTAAATTCCACTTGAAAATGTTCCACTTGCATTACAAACAAAAACCCAAAGTAGCGTGCACACAGGTGTCCACGGCCTCTGTTCAGGACTATGTTGAAGCACCTCACTGGGACCCTTCCCCAGATCTGCGCCTCCATAGAAACCTGAGGTCTGCAGACCTTCCCCGGGCGTTTTGGCTTGGTCTGCGCTCTGACGTGCGCTGTCAGCAATAGGACAGTAGACACACAGTAGACATGACACTCCAAGTCATGTCCAACCAACCGAGTCAACCACCAGTGGACTCGAGTCAAATCAGCAGAAGCAGGATCCACCTGAGCTCAAATCTCAATGTTAGATTTTTGTTTCCCTTCCCAGTTTGAAGAAACCAGTTAACCAAACTAAAAATCGTGTCTTTGCAGGCAGCACATGTCCAGGGCAGCTCCCAGCTGACCGTGGTGTATTTTTGTTTTTGTCTCCCTGCAGATAGCATCGAGGCCAACGTGGAGAATGCTGAAGTTCACGTAGAACGAGGAACAGAGCAGCTGCAGAGAGCTGCTTACTATCAGGTGGGTGTGTCGGTCACCACTCTGTGGCGTCATTCAGCGCAGACCCTCACCATAACCCTGCTGTCCCGTCTTTATCGCAGCAAAAGTCCCGGAAGAAGATCTGCATCCTGGTTATGGGCTGCGTCATCGTGCTCGTCATACTCGCCGTCATCATCTGGCAGGCGTCCAAATGAGCCGATGTCAAGCAGCCAATGTAATCGTTTCAGTCCCCTCCCACCTGCTTGGAATCAAAAGAAGAGTAAGAAAAGGCTCATCCCTGCACCAAGAACAGTGCAGCACGTCTACAAAGGGCTTGTCGATGTGGGAATTGTAGTTATCTGAAGTAAGCAAGCCTTTGTGTTCCTTTAAAACTGTAAGAGGTGATTTAGGGGACGAGGACTGGGTTGGTGCAGGGGAGCGATTCCAGACTTGATTCCTAAATTAGCGTCACTGATACATTTCTTCTTATTAACTGCACTAACACTAGCTCTCACTGTTTTGCAAATGTCAAAAATATTGTTGGAAATTATTTTAAAGACATGCACACAAGCTCGTCTGGGTAACTGAAGATATTTAGGGTTTTTGTTGTTGTCCATAAACATGTTGTGGCCCTTTCTGATGTCTAGTGTGTGGAGAACTGTATCCTGCTGTGGTTCCTTGTCTTCACAGGCACAACGTACTGGTAATGCCAGCGATGGTTAAATCGTACATGTTGTAAAAGCAAAGTTGAAAATATTAGAAGTCGAATTCAACTCTGCATTAGTTCAAACATCAAGAATGGTAAATAATCGCTCCTTCAGATCAAGTGTTTTAAGTTGATTTCTATGAACCCTGACAGTATGATAATAAATGTCTTAAACATTTGCTGTTCTGTGGTATGTTTCCCTCTGTGATTGTACACATCAGCTTTACTTGATTTACAGCTGTTGGAAAAGGAAAGTTGCTCTTTAGTTAGTGAAGGAAATCATTCCGACTTTGAGTCTGGTTACGCTGTCAGCATCATCACTGAAAACTGATAAATGGGTCTGGAAATGCAAGAGGTGATCATTTGAATCCTTTCGTTTCCTCAAGTTCTCCAAATCATCTGCACGCTGCTCTCAGAGTGAATCGAAGACTGCTGGGTCCCCGGTAGCTAAATTTGACTGCACAATCTGGCCGGAGCTTTTCTGAGTTTGCATGTTCTCCCAGTGTTTGAGTGGGTTTTTTCCAGGTACTCCAGCTTCCTCCCACAGTCCAAAAACATGCAGTTAATGGGGTTAAGTTAATTGGTCATTGTAAATTGCCCATTGGTGTGAATATGGGTGTTGTTTGCCTGTGTGGTAGCCTGGCATCAGACTGGTGACCTGTCCAGAGCGTACCCCACCTCTTGCCCAATGACAGCTGGGATACGCTTCAGCTTGAAGGCCTGTGGTACATAGCTGATTATTAGAGACTGAAGCATTAATTAATGGCAGGACTTCTTTGAGCAGTTTTGTAGGAATGGGGTCTGAAAGACACGTTGATGGTTTGGAGGAAGTAATTATTGAAGTTAACTCAGAAAGATCAACTGGAGAAAAAGAGTCTAAATGAACATCGATGGTGCTGAAAGTAGCTTGAGTTTGAGAATTATACCACGGAGTTAAATACTTCTGATCTGAGGCCTTAGTTTTCACAGGAGCTACAGTCATACGTAGTGAGGAGGCAAAATTATTAACAAGATAATCGACCTCGTAGTGTTCAGGTAGCTGCTCTATGTTGGTACGGGGCATTGAAGATGATAACAATCTTCAATGTTAAAATCAGCCACAGTAATGATTTTATCTGAGCTGAGCACTCGATCAGATAAAAAGTCTGAGAGACAGAAGCTTTGTGTAAGGCCCAGGTGGGCGATAGATGATCACAAATTAGGCTGCGTTCAAACTGCAGGGGAAAGCGCATCAAATCCGACTTCTCTGACCCTCTGCGACCATCTATCCCATCATGGTGTGACGGTGTGAACGGCACAAATCCGATATCTTCAAATCCGATCTGGGTCACTTTGGTATGTGGTGCTGAATCCGATACATATCCGATGTTTTAGAAAGCGACTGCTGTTTGACGGTCACGTCGCATTAAATCCGTCTTTTACGTCACCGACACAAGACAGACGCCGACTATCAGCGCCCGACATGGTGAACGCTTCTATCCGGTGAAACTGCTGGGAAGACAGCGTTGGAGAAACGTGAACATTTTCTTTGTACTGTATAATCTGCAGATTCTGACAGAAATCTGCAGCTAGAAGCAGCGCTCCTCTGAAACAGCAGTAAGGATCATTATTAGGACAAATGTAAATAACAAAACTTTATAACTTAAAGCAAAACTGGGAAACGTGAAGTCTGAAGTCTTTACATTAAGGCCATCAGTCACACATCCTGTTGCTCTGGGTCTAAACAGAGCGTCGTGTGTGACGTCTTCTTTTGTGCACGCGGCCGCTCTGAGCGTTCACACTAGAGCGCGTTTGATCAAAAGATCAGAATTGAGCATCAAGACCTGCAGAGTGAACGTAGCCTCAGACTGTTTCTTGAGTTTTACAGTTATGAATATGTCTCTGTCTACAATGTGCCGTCTCTCAAGACAGTCAAAACCCTTTAACTGGAACTTGATCAGTCAGGCTAGAATCAAAAGTACTGATGTCATCAGGACATTTCCACACTGAGCCAACACCTCTCTGTTACAGAGCTGAGGACGCCTTTGTGCCCAATATCTAGAATAAATATCTACATTTAACCTACAATGACAAAACCAACTCAAAGTGCTCTGACTAAATCGAGTTTGTGCGATTGTCTCTACATTGTGACTGATGAGACTACAAACCATTATACACATTTAACAATTAAATGATCTGACAAACACATTTGTTTCATTTTCTGCTCATTTTATTTCCAAATTAAGAAGCAAATTCTGTGAGTAATTATGAAGATAATCACGCTGTCACTCTGTTTCTGAACAGCCTCCTCAAAGATCTACAAAAAGAAGCGAGGGCCCTAACGACACAGTTTCTCGGCCTGTCTTTCTGGGAACCTGTGGATCCATTTTGTGCGTTGTCCTCACTGGCAGATTGTTGCGTTTTGTTCTCACTGGCTGGAGAAACGCTTTTGTTCCTTTCTAAACGTCTCAGCGCGTGACCGGAGCCGCTCGATGCTTTTAGCTCTGCTTTTAATAGCTCCACAACGGCTGCTACAAAAGTCGCGTCACCCTTTTCCATCACAAACTGAAGCACGTATTTGGATCCAAATATGCGACACAGGTCTTTGTACATTATGATGTACAAGTTTTTTACAGTTTTTAGAGGAGTCAAGTCTCCCCCAATCTTCTCTCTTATATCAGTCACTATCTGCTGAAAATTCAGCTTTACAGCAGTTGTTTGTGTTTTCTCAGAAACGTGAGCGACTAAATTTGCAAGACACAATATGAGAAAGGTATCGGTCTCTGCGGGCGCAGGAAGCGCCCCAGACGAGCACTGCGGGGCGTCGCTACATTTTTCTTCACTCTCTGAACTCTCACGGTCAAGATTTTGGACATCAGTGATTTGAAATGCATCACTGTTGCCCTCGCTACCCACATCTCCCTCACCTACACAAGCTGGAGTCTGTGTGCTTTTAAAAGTCTCTGCAGACTCTGGTTTAAAGTCGTCATCTTCCTCAGAGTTTGGCGAGTCAACAATGCTGTAGCTGCGACTCTCACCATCTACAAAAGGGGGAGCTAAGGTCTTTGTAAAGTCCTTTAAAATGTTCGCTACACTGTGAACCATCCCAACAAAGTTTGTTGGGGATGTGGATCTATCTGATTGCAAGGACGTGGACCCTGTGATACGACTCAGGGCTGAGTTTACGTTCTTTGCAATCGACACTGAAAATAAAGTCAGTAGTTTGTCTGAGTCACAAGACCGCCGTTGCCCAAAACCCAAGACCCAACCGAAGCAGTAATGAAAGATGTTTCTGAGGCTGGCCTGAATATCATCCTCTGTCACCCTGCAGTCACTGCACCCATCAAGCAGAGGTTCAACCTTCATCCTGAAAAGGGAGAGAAGAGAAACGTAGTCATCTTCCCACACTATCACTGCTTTGTCCAAATCTACAGGCGTCATTAAAAGAAACCACATGGACGACTTCACACGTGATGTAAACGAAGCAATGCTGTGTCCTCTGAAAAACCCCTCCGTCACCAGGATTACCCGATGAACCATCTCATGTAAAACGTCTAAGAAGAAGAAAGACTGAATGAAACTGTTTAATAAAGCAAGCTTTAGATTTACCGGTCAGCGGAGCTTTCTTTGTCTCCACGATCACGGTTATGTGGGCAGCATGAAACCTGTCGGCGTATGACTTTATACACTACGGTGCTAATGTGCCCTATGAGTGCTCGGCACATCTCGGTCAGCAGATCGACGACATCCGAGGAGACGTCATCGGTGGCTAATGCCGTCCACTGTCTGAAAGAAAAACATTGAGACTGGTTGAGCGAAACAAACCTGTAACCAGTGAATATGTCTGTGTATGCTGGTAACTGTCTCGCTGACTTTGAGCTTGTGACTTACCTGAGCGATAAATCGTCTAAATAGTTTCTGAGGCATCGTTCAATGTCTCCAAATCTGAACAGAGGCACGCTGAGATGACTGCACCTCGGTTCAGCACGTTCATCTAATGGGATCTAGAAAGAACAGACAGATGTCAGGGAGCAGGCGTTACACATCCAAAATAACAAGAATTAGACCAGCAGCCAATGTAAGGTTTTTGTCACAGCTGCACAAACAGTATTGGTGCTCATTTTGGATGCTTCTGTAACAGTTAGTCCACCAGTACCACTAAGCTTCTCACATATAATCATTGCAATTATTGCATTTTCAAAATGTCTAAAATATTGATGAGAGGTGGTCTGATCAATTTTTCAGAGTCCTACCACGTTCATGTTTCCACAATCTCGTCCGTGAATTCACGTTTTGGCGACAGCTTTGCACAAATGATCACTTTTTCCAATCTTTCACTCTCCGTCCTCACACTAGATCTGGATAGTTGTGTACTTTTGACCATCAGGGGACCTGACGTGACGTCGGTTCGAACGTTCAGCGCCTTTGGCCGTGGCGCATGCGCATGCTTCGCGTTGACTTCACGTGCGGCTTTTCTGTGTAGTTTTCATGGCATAGCTACTGAGACTCGCCCACCTGGCAGTACTGCGGTCTTTTGCGCTCCAGGCATCGTTTGAACGTCTTCGAGTGGAAGTTTAGCTGAAATGAAGGACAGTGTCTTTGCTATAAGAAGCGTTTGTTTAGAGAAGGGCGCAGAGTATGGCGCCAACATGTGAACGCAGCTCTCCCAGCCCTGCTTTACAGCTCAGGTCACTAATTAGACAGTTAATGATGATTATGAGTCACCTCGTGAGCTAATGCTATTGGAGGATTTTAAGCATCCTTACCCGAGAGATGAATAATGTTCGTAAATGAACACAAGGTGACGTTAATGTCGAGTTGCGCCGTGCGAGGCTTGAGTCTGGTCGTGAGACCCCCTCACGTCCACATGATGGTGAATACTGTTATTAAAGGATCACCTTGTTGCTGACTGCCTGGCACTGAAGCGTAAACAGCAAGCCTCATTACAACTGAAAGGGCCGGGATTGATTACGGCTGTAGAGCAGCGGTCCCCAACCTTCGCTGCTCCACTGGCCGGTTTAACGTCAGACAGTATTTTCACGGTGTGGCGGATAAATGCAACAAAATAACATGATACGACAAAAACGGTGGTATTTTGTAAATATAACAATAAACGCGAATTAACTGTGTAATGGTGTAACTTTATTAGCCAGTCAAGACTGAGAGTAACATCCTCCATAATGCGCTCTGGTCGCTATGGTAACGTGTAAACCTTTCTTTCAAAATAAGACACACAACTACAACACGGCAAAGACCCAGGGAAACCGAGTTAATTATTAGCCTCAACTCTCACGGCCCGGTACCGGTCTGTGAGTCGTTTGGTACCGGGCCGTGGCCCGGGGGTTAGGGACCGCTGCTGTAGAGAATAGATGAGTCCCTCCGTCTGATGGAAAACTATGACTGTCTGCGTCCTCCACATATAAAATAGATCATTATAAATATTTTTTATGAAGTCTTAGTAACAGAATTTCCTTTTAAGTGTTCAACTTTCTACAATAATGTCCATGAATCCTTTCTATATTTGTTCGTTCAGTCGTTCTTCTTGTCGTCCACTAGGAGGCAGTACAAATAAAGCACTGGAGCTCTGCCATCTGTCTGCTCTCCCTCACCCCAGCTCAGGGGTCTCAAACGAGCTGTGAACCACTGCTGGCTCTGTCATCTCATGTGAGGCCACACGTGGCAGCACTTCTGCTGTCATTGTGTTCGTATTTAACAAAACCAAAGTGCAGACATAAGTGTGCACATTAGTTTGTGAGTCTGTCAGTGAACTAACACTGACAATCCCTCTCATGTTTGTGTCTCTGCTCATGTTTATAGGCTCAAATTGTGGTCATAAATAGTTTGTACTTGTAAATCAGGATTTGTGTGTGTAAAAAAGATTTGTGTGTGGACTTAGCCAAACAATACATGTGAAACTCTGCACTCAAGTTTCAAGTTACAAGTACGAATTTTGACCCCATTTTTCTTCCTTTCAGCTGATTGGTCAATAATAATAATAATAATAATAATGGATAGGATTTATATAGCGCTTTTCAAGGCACCCAAAGCGCTTTACAATGCCACTATTCATTCACTCTCACATTCACACACTGGTGGAGGCAGCTACGGTTGTAGCCACAGCTGCCCTGGGAAATTTGGTTGTAACAGCAGCCAAAAAGACAAATATACAAACAAACAGTACACAGGACACGGAACAGAAACATACACAATTTTTCTTACATATTTACATTAAGGACAATGGTTACTATAAACAGAGAGTACTGTACAGTTATTAAATTAAATAAAAATAATTACAGGTAAGAGGCAAACCAGGTTGTAGTGCGAATTGGTTAATTAACTAACTTATTGCAGTTACAGCATTGATGTAAACATCTGTGTTTGTTGGGAGCAGTTCAGATTGTGCAGTCTGACAGCTGCAGGGAGGAAGGACCTGCAGAAACGCTCCTTCATGCATCGAGGATGCATCAGTCTGTCACTGAAGCAGCTCTGCAGCAACATCTACATGCATGGGGTGGGAGACTCTGTCCATCACAGATGTTATTTTGGCCACAGTCCTTCTGTCTCCCACCACCTGCACTGGGTCCAGGGTGCATCCCAGAACAGAGCTGGCCTTCCTGATGAGTTTATCCAACCTCTTCCTCTCAGCTGCTGATAAACTGCTGCTCCTACATACCACACTGTAAAAAATGACAGACGCCACCACAGAGTCATAGAAGGTCTTTAAAAGCGCTCCCTGGACTCCAAATGACCTCAGCCGCCTCAGCAGGTAGAGTCTGCTCTGACCCTTCCTGTAAAGAGCATCAGTGTTGTGGCTGCAGTCCAGTTTATTATTCAGGTGAACACCCAGGTACCTATAAGAGTCCACTATCTCAATGTCCACTCCCTGGATGTTCACCGGTGTCAGTGTGGTGGGTCTGCGTCTCCGGAAGTCCACCACTAACTCCTTCGTTTTCCCGGCGTTGATCAGCAGGTGGTTTTGGTTGGTTGGTTAATTGCCCACAGATGCTATCTTGCGTATCCCCCTGTATAACTTGTTTTAAATGATTTTATAACAATTCTTTTTCAACTTAATTTTATTCTTAATTACATATATATATATATCCCAACAACAGTTGCCCCTTTCTCTTGTAAGATGAAGACTCTACAATAATAATGATTGCATGCTATGTTGTTTTTTTCCTTCCAGACAGTGGCACGGGGCTGCTCGCAGCCTTGTGTCTGCCCTTCAGACACCACTACCTGTCTGCTGGTAATAACAAAGCAAAGGGCGGCTCTTTGAGGACATAAAAATAACATATGTAGAGTATACTTGCGATGTACTTCCTCAGGAAGCTGCGTCAGGCCCAATTAACCCCAGAGACTGCTAATAAACTTCTACTGCTCCACCATCGAGAGCCTTCTGACCTACTGTTGCACACCCTGGTTCAGCTGCTGCACTGTGGAAGACAAGAGGAAACTGCAGCAGGTGGTGAAGGCGTGAGAGCGGGCAATTGGCACCTCACTAACACCCCTCAGAGACATTTATACTGGCAGACTTCAGTGGAAAGCCAGCATTATCATCATGGACCCCTCAATCCCTGGACACTCACTTTTATCCCCCCCTTCCCTCTGGTAAACGCTACAGGTCCATCAGGTCAAAGACAAACAGACTCAGTAGAAGCTTCCACCCACAGGCTGTCAGACTTGCCCTACCTCCACCCTGAATGAAGGTTAACTGTGCTGTTAACACTCATGGACACTTACACTGTACTTATTTATAAACAGTATTCATTATAGTTTAATACAACCAACATTCTTACCTCTATTTATATAGTTGTACAGTAGCAACAGGCATTCCTACCCCTTACTCAATGTGTAATACCACTGACGTCGCACCTTATACTGCACTGATCCTCCTCCTTAGACTCTACCTGCAGACACTTTGTTTCTGTATATAACGTTATAATCTCATTCTCCTATCCAGAGAATGTTGAGTGTAAAAACCTACAGCTGCAAATGGAGAGATGCCAAACTGTGTTTCATTATTCTGGTAACAGTGACAATAAAGATCTATCTGATCTTATCTTATCTATCTTTTTTTTTCTTTGCTACATAATTCCATATGTTGCTTTATATATTTACAGTTTTTTACAGACGTTAGGACACATTTCTCAATACTTAGGTCACTTTTGCAAAACAAAGTCTATGTGGGCTAAACTGAGGACCAGTTATCATTGTTTTGGCACAAAATGCATTCAATGACTACAGCTCTCAAATTTCATGAATTATTTTCTCACTCAGACACAACAACTGCCAAAAATCTTTGTACGTACAGGACATTTTGCATGTGCTTACATACTGTTTTCAAAACTGTTAAACTTATGGCCAAAACAATAACACAATACAAAACTGAATAAGACAGCAAAATCCAACAGCAATATTTTATTGAAACATATTTTAAATCTAAAAATGCAGTTTAACCAGCCACAGCTGATTCTCATTGTAGATGAACATCTACACAGGTGTTACTCCTTCAATTTCATTACAAAAGGAGACAACTGCTGAATAGGTTTTTTTGTGATGTAAACATGGACCCAGCCAGAAATGGAGAAGACCGAGTAGATTAGCATTACTATTGTATGTGTATCAGTGGATGGTGTGTATACAAATTGTTTTACACAAGAAAACACTGTAATGCTACATGTTGTTACTGTTTTTTAGGTCATTGTTTTGTGGGTGACAAAGTGTGTTTGTCGGCTGTCAACCTTTGCTAGTGTTCTGGAAGAATGAGTTTATTTGAGACCTGAATGAAGTGTTTTGGTAGTTGTAGTGCATTTTGAATGTGAAATGAGCTGCTTTGCCAAGCTGAAGGTCAGTTAGGAGGATTGTGTGAAGTGTTTTGCAAAAGTGACCTAAGTATTGAGAAATGTGTCCTAGCGTCTGTAAAAAACTGTAATGACTAACCTCGTATTGTGGATGGATTATCTCAGTTGTTCTCCTGACTGAAGTTTGGTCCGTTTACAGCATCCTGCCATGCGATTGCATTTGTCTCTAACCATCAGGAACCTTCACGTTAACTTTTATCGAAATCTGAAATGTAACATTCCAGCTTCCCCCTTAGTGTGTTTGTTGGGCAGCTTAGATAATGTCACTTCAGAAAAGAATATCGCCCATATGATCTTCACTGCCCTATGCATAGCCAAGAAAACAGTCCTCATGAACTGGAAAAATAAAAATAATCTTAATTCTAACCAATATAGAAATTATCTATTAGATTACATTAGTCTTGATCCAGCCTCTGCCACCACATCAGATCAATTGCTCTGGGCTCCTTTGATCAGCTCCATCACCTAGTGGGGGTGGGGGGGTCATAGTTTGGTCCCAACTTCGCTGTTGTGATTGGTGTGGGGGTAGGGACAGGCTTAGGGCGTCGGGGGGTTCCCCGGAGGCATCTTTCTTGGGGGGGCTCAACCCGGGGTAGCGGTCATGTCCAATTAGGGGCTCTGTTGGCTCTCAGGTGACGGTTTCCTCGTGGCTGCGTGCAGCGGGGCTAGGGGAGGGTCTGTGCTGACGGACGTGGGTTACTCACGTGGTAGCCTGGCTGCCCCTGGGTGGGTCCGGGAGGGGCGTGGGGTTCTGGGGGTTCCGGGGGTGCTCCGTCTCTGGGCTGGGGCCCTGGCTGGGCCTTGGGTCCTGGTTGGTGTGTCACCAGGGTTGTGGGTGTATGGGGGCACAGCCCCGGCACAGTGTGCCGCCAGTGCATCGAGCCACCTGGGGGGCTCTTCAACTGGTGGGGGAGGCTGTTAAATCTTGCAGGAGTTCTCCTCTCTTCAGGAACTCACTCTGCAGGAGGGGGAGATACAGGAGAGGTGGAGGAAGATCTCAGCCTGGGCGTCTATTGTCTTGTGCAGTCTGGAAGATGAGTGGATGGTGGGGTGGGTGCAGTTTTCTCTGTGGTGGGGTTGGGTGGGCTGTCCCGGTCTCTGTGGGGCCGGGCGGCGCTGCTGAACTGGGCCCTGGTCCAGATGGGCCTGGGCCCCCTTTCCCTGGCGGGTTGCAGAGTATGGGGGTGCCTACTGGGGTCAGTGGGGGAGCTGGCCCCAGGGAGGGGTCACTTGCCCCTCCCTTCCTTCCCTCCCCATCTCCAGCTGCCTCCCTCTTCCCGCTCCACCACAATCACCCACACATGCAGGGCCTTGGAGTAGGGGTATGTCACC
Source organism: Aulonocara stuartgranti (assembly GCF_965226115.1). Lineage (NCBI taxonomy): Eukaryota > Metazoa > Chordata > Actinopteri > Cichliformes > Cichlidae > Aulonocara > Aulonocara stuartgranti. The sequence goes on along the minus strand of NC_138957.1, from coordinate 545,327 downwards.
AGGGTGCAGAGGAGGCTACCCCCCCCCCCCTCTGTCCCCTTCTTGCTTCTTGTGCCTCAATTTTATCCCACAACTTAGACATTCACATTACTCACACTCTCATTACACATACATATAGGATCTTGGGGGTGGGCACGATACACGGAGTCCAAATTACCATCAGGGTGTACACCCCACCCCTGGCGTCGATGCCCACCTCTCAATGTTAAATACACTTAGACATTGAGGGCTAGCAGGAGGGACTATGCGCTTACCTGCTGCTCTCTGGCAGGTAGCTCCATGCCCTCCTGGGTTTTAAATGCACCTTAGAACACACATGCATCAACACTACAATGAGCGGGTGGAGGGAGGTTTGGAGTCTTCTCTCACCCCCGTTCTCTGCGACCTGCTGGAGCGGGGGGGCTAGGAGGAGGAGTTGGCCGTCCGTCTGCGGTCTGGAGTGTGGGGCCTCCCTGCTGCTGCGGAGTCGGGGCGGTCTGCTTCTCCCCACCGCAGGGAAAAGGGTAACACCACCTGGGTCTGGGTGCAGTTCCCCCCTCCAGGGGCAAGGATACCTAGACCCGGTTTGTAGAGTACGCTTGGGGAGTGTGATCGTGTGTACAGCGCCTCTTTATGTCTGTCTCCACGTTGGTTGAGTGTGGAGTAAGTGCATATGAGAGCATGAGGGTGGGATGGATGTTTGTATCTGTGTGTGCCTGTATGTCTGTGTCTATATGTCAGGTTGGGTGTCAGACGCCACCTCTCTGGGGACATCTCAGGCCCTCCAAGGTTTGGAGGCCTATCTCCCCCCACTACCACTTCCCCTGCTAGTGGCAGACGCCCTCAGACATCGGTGCGTTGGTGGTTCTTTGTGTCCGGGGATGGGCACCCAGGTACACACCGGCTCACTCCTTGGCGGCCGCTTATCGGGGCCTGGAGCCTGGGGCTCGCTCGGGCTCCTTCAGGGGTGGGGTGCCCTCGGCCTCTCGGCCTGGGGCTCGGTCACTCAGGCACAGCTGGCTGCCGGCGGAGCTCACGGGCGCGTCACTGCAACTCCCCCTGGCTTCTGCTCCGCGGCTGCTGAGTGAGCCCTCATCTGGGACTCTCCTCAGCTCTTTCTGGGACAGTGGCGCGGCTGCCCCTCTGGTGGTCTTCCTTGGTCTCTTGTGTTCTGGGGGCCTCTGGATGTCTGGAGTTTTGATCTCCTCCATACCTGCTTCATGCCCTGGAGGACGGGGCTGTGGCCCCCCCACACCCTCTAGCAGATCATTACATGAAGGAACCTTTTAAAAAAACAAAAAACAAGCGCGTCCATGCTCACAGGTGCACACACGGGTGATCACACCCACAAACTACACCCTTTATCACCGTTCCTCTTCCCCGTTTTTCTTTCCCTCTTTCTTTTCCCCAGTCAAGTCTGTCCCGTATTTAGCAAGTGAAAATAAATGAAATAAGCAATAAAAGGTGAATCAAATGGACCATTACGGCAAGGCTGGGATGGTCAATTTGGTAAAGTAAATCCTTTGGGCATCTTTCTTTGCCTTAAGACAATAATTTTGATGGCAAAAGAGCCAAACGGGACAGGCAAAACAAACAAATCAAGAAAAACTTTTATCCAGTGGAAAAAAGTTAGCGTTCATCCTCCAGCTTCACTGTGTTTGTTATGCTAACATAGCTGTGTAGTTAGCAGAAATGGGCAGTAACGCGTAATCCGATTACTTTTTTTGAGTAACGAGTAAAGTAAGGGATTACTATTACAAAAAAGGTAATTAGATTACTGTTACTTTCCCGTAAGCACGCTGCGTTACTGCGTTACTAAAACTGTGATATTTTTGCGAGTGTCTCATGACAGTGACGTAAGCGAGTGCAACGTTCGTGGTAACAGCTGTGTGCAGATCAACAATGGATAATATAACGAGTGCAGGAGAGAGTATGAGCGTGCAGTGTTTAAAGCGTGGAAGTACTGACCTTACTTTAAGTTTGATTCCATAAAAAGTGACAAAAACATTAGTGTCCGCAGCTCACTGCGTGGGAAGAAAACTTCTTTTTACAGCAAAAAACCCCTAAATGTCAGAGCAAGCACCAAATACGCTGCCGCTGGAATGTGAAACTCACAGAGAAGCTGCCGTATCCTTCCACTGACCGCTGCGGCACACCTGCACCAGGGTAAACCTCCGCCTGACCACTCCTGCTTTACAGGTGAAAATAGAGCAACAGGACCGCTGAGTCTTTGACTTTATTTATTTTCTGCTGTGTTGTACTTGCATCTATTTGAAAGACTGAGTGTAAACACAAAAATATTTTATTTTATGTGCTGGAATGTGCAGAAAATAGGTTTAAATGTTAAACTAATTTCTTCCAGTCAGAGAATGTTGCATATAATTAAATTTTTGCTTGATGCTTAAAGTTAAAAGATTAAAACTAATAAAACAAGTTTTAAAAAGACACTTTTTCATTTGATTACATTTTGTATGATGATTATGCAGAAAAAGTAGAATTGGGCTGAAAGATCTATCACTTTATCACCTATTCAGGTTGTAAATCGTGTTTTTAAAAAGTAACTAAGTAACTAAGTAATTAATTACTTTTGAAAATAAGTAATCAGTGAAGTAACGGGATTACTTTTTTCAGGTAGTAATCAGTAATTAGTAACTGATTACTTTTTCAAAAGTAATTAGTTACTTAGTTACTTAGCACGTAGCACATCATTATATACCAGCTAGCCCAACTTCAGTAACCCTACAAACGTCACTGGTTTAGTTTCCTGTCCTCATTTATGTTGGAAGTGATAACAGAGCTGTACGTTTGAATGTTTCAGAAATCTCTCAGTCAGAACGTGCTATGTCATGCTTAGGTGGAAACTAAACTCTCTTCTAACTTCTAACTCCGTTAAATGTCATAAATTCTGTTTTCATGGATGCCTGGAAGTTAAACTTTATAGTTACACCTGATAAAGCAGCAATGCTGATCATTTTATTAAAGATGAAAGAATTTAGACAGTTTTTAACTCTCAGTGATGCCGCAGTGTTTGTTTGACTTTGGGACCTGAAGTATACGGAGTTTAGGACCCAGATTACTCCCAGATTTAAGAGCATCTTAGTCCGACAAATACGGCAATAACGACGGCCGCTTGCATGTCCTACAAAAACATGTGCTTTGTCGTGTATCTGACGGACAAACACCAAACCAGTTCCGCATCACTGAGGTTTCAGCATTTTTACAAACCAGTTCTGGTTCATCCGTTTCACTCAATCCGCTTTCACCCTTCTCATCCGTCGCTGCCATGCTTTTTCGGCATGTGTGTATGAAAGCAAAGGCACTGCACATGCGCGTTTTACCCATATTCTATTGCAATATTTTATTTTCTTATTGTTGCCCAACATTATACCGGTATTATGTCTGTGAAGGTTCTCAGTCATCCAGGTCATCGTAGTCAAAGGAGCTTGCAAAGAAAAGCGTCTGGACTTCTTTAAGTTGCTTGAAGACGTTTCACCTCTCATCCGAGAAGCTTCTTCAGTTCTAAGGTCAAATGGTGGAGAGTCCCAGATATAAACCTAGTGGGAGTGACCCCCCACAGAGGGACAAAAGGACCCCCTGATGATCCTCTAATCGCCTGAGCCAAGGTGTGAAACTGGGTGTGGGTCCCAATCAGCCAGAGTTTCGGGTGTGTTCATTGTGAAACCTGGCCCCACCTTATCATGCGAATTCCTGAGGTCAGATGGTCCAGGATGTGAGTGGGCGTTAAGGCGTCTGGGAAGGGATCTCAAAACTGGATTATAGATGGCAGAGAGTTGGTGTCGTAAACCCCGCCTCTGTTCAAAGATGGTCGCTCACAGTGGACCAGTGGACCGGTATTACCTAGTTGAGGCTCAGATAGTGAGCAGGGTCCATAGTTTCTTAGAGCAGCGCAGTGGTGAAGCATAGTGTTAGTGTTCTCTGTAGAACGTGTTCATGCACGTGTAGAGGCTCCACCACACCAACAAGCCTGTAGGAAAGAGGCATCAATATTTATTATTTGCTGTTACTCGTGCTTATGTTGGTTGTTGCCGTGGTTTCCCTGCTGTCTTGTTTTCTTTTTGCTGTTTTTTTAAGCAGGTGTTGAAGCAGATTTTCAGGGTCTTCTCTCTTTATCCCTCTTCTCCTCTGTTTTTCTCTCCCTCTCCTTCTCTTAACTCTCTTGCCAACTTCTATTTCCTTCTTCTTTCTCTCTCCCGTCTCCCGTCCTGTCCGGTCTGATTGTAATAACTTAAAATTAAAAAATGTAATAATCGAATAAATGACAATCATGTGGACCAATATCTGCACTATTCTTCAGACAATAATTCTGATTTCTGCAGACAGGACAGGCAAAATTTTTAAAAAGGTGCTTCCAAAGCTGTGTCACTGTGAGCAGTGTGTGCTTTGCCGCCTCAGTGTGTTTTGTTTTTTGCAGGGCTGTTGTGTGTCTTTATGTTACTGTGCGCTGTTGAGCCTCTGGGTTCACTGAAAGCAGTGATTGCCACACTTGAGCTGAGCAGCACCGTTGAATTGTCAGAACCACACTATCAGAGATGCCTGTTTGAAAACATGTCTACGTCTGTGCTTCATGTTCAGATTAAAAGGATTTGCTTCCATCTGCAGTGAAACTGCTCCTGAAGTGAAATCAGGTGATTTGCAGACTCTTGGCAAATGGAGGCAGGCAGCTATCATGTTCCACCTCAGCCAGCTACACAATTCAAATTCTACTTTCATGCATCTGCACTGACAATCTTGTCATGTATATACATGCATGAAATATAACCCCGCTGTTCAATTTTAAGAGCTTTGCCCTTCAGAGTCTCTCTTCTACATAAGGTGTAGTGGCTATGCTGTTGTTGGTGTTTCAAAGCTGCCATGTGTCCAGCAGAGTGCAGCAGAGAGGAGAGGATGACAAATGGATGAACAGGTGGTCTCTGACTATGGATGGATTATCATCATGTCTGCATGCTGATCCAGGGGAGGGAAGATGGCAGAGGGTTTAATCGGAGCAAGTCTCAGGCAGTTGTCACGACAGATATTCGACGCGTCAGCCTGCTGAGACGAGGATGATATGTTGTAGTCTGATGGTAATGACAATGACAACGACAGTCTGGTTATCTAAGAATGGAGCAAGCAGCCGTCAGGGCAATCCCTGCCAACAGAGAACTACTCTTTGTTTAAAAATGAGAACCGCTCGCCTGAGGCACCTAAATCATCAGCAGGGCACTTAGTTGGCTCCCCAGCGACACACCGGCCATGTCTGAAACATCGCAGATGACAGGGTTTACAAAGATGTTTTCAAATTGTTACTGAGCTCTGTCAATTTAAAAATGTCACACAAAAGGAAAATAAGTAAAGTTCATACAAATCAGGCTTTGACCATTTTTCCTTGTTCATTTGAAATTTGGATACGTAAATCACACAGTGTTGTCCCCGTATGACTGTGTACCAGAATGCGCTGGCCATTAAGATGACTCTGGATCACAATTCAATTCAATTTTATTAATATAGCGCCAAATCACAACAAAAGTCGCCTCAAGGCGCTTCATAGATTTGTTACCCGTACCCCTCTGTGCTCCCCTCTGACCAGGTTGTAGCTGTTGTTGTGCGAGCACAGAGGTAACTGAGCAGAAGAGTTGGGAGGTAATTAAAGAGCACATGCTCAGCTAGACAGCACGTAGCACAGATGTGAGGGAGGGAGAGCAGAAGCTTGTTCAGCACCACTTTGTTCACACAGAGGAAATGTAATTTATTACCCAGCCAGGGGGTAGAACCCCACCCTCATCACAGCAGAGGCACTAGAGCCAAAACCAAGATGGGCTGCTTTGGATTGGAGCAAATATACAGTTGGCAGCCACTGTAATGAGGTTAGCAGGTGTTTCTGAGTTTCCAGTTTAAGGTTTTGTGTTTTCACTTTGTCAGTTCTACCTTTTGTTCGAGTCCTGCGTCTGGGTCCTCATCCTGCCTGCCAAGCCTTAAGCATAGTGGGGTTGCTCCCAAAACAGTGTATAAACTTTCCATAAAAAACCCTTGTATACGCTGTTAGTGTGGTTTGGAATATACAGCAGAATCAGAATCAGAATCAGAAACTTTATTGTCATTGTCATGAGAACAACGAAATGAAGAATGGTCCCCGATCATTGCATCATCCCTAGCAATATCAAAATATAAATAAAACAATAAAATTCAATAAATAAAATAGATAGAATACTTAAAATACTAATAAGATATAACAGTAAAACATTCACATACATTCCCACACACATGCTTCAGACCGTGCATAGATTAACACAAGAGTGGCGTGATGGACATTTTTTTGTAGTATTCAGATGTGTTATTGCAGTTGGATAACAGCTGTGTTTGAGTCTATTAGTCCTTGCTCTGATTGCCCTGTACCGTCTGCCTGAGGGCAACAGTTCGAACAGGGAGTGGCCAGGATGTGAGGTGTCTTTTATGATGTTTTGGGCCTTTTTAAAACAGTGGGCGTTGTGTAGAACTTCCAGTGTGGGGAGAGGGCAGCCAGTGATCTTTTGGGCGGTGTTAATGATCCCTTGGAGTGCTTTCCTCTGAGCCCCTGTGCAGCTAGTGTCAAAAGGTTCATCTGTGAAACAGCGTGAAATCTTTACCCGAAGACGCAAGACAGGCGCTACACCGTCAACGTCCGACACAGACTGACATGGCATAGCCAGACGGATTTTGGAGCCAAGTTGGACAGCATTGATACAAGACTGACAGGGATGGCAAATGCTGCGACTGCACTGGAGGGTAAAGTGTCGGAGGTAAAGCAAGACATATTGAATCAAGGGGCTCATATCGAGGAGGCCGAAGCCCGCATTGCCGAAGTAGAAAGCACACTTGAAAAAACAGAAACGAAGCCAAAACAGATGACTTGGAAAACCGGGGACGACGAAAGAACCTGCGCATCTTCGGCATAAAAGAGGGAGCAGAGGGGAACAACCACTCTTCGACTTTATTAACATCATGCTACCTAAGTGGCTGGGGCTAGCGCCCGACAAGTCATTCACACTGGAGCGAGTGCATCGCACGCTCCGGGAAACCAAACCAGAGCAGAGCGGTGCTTGTTCGCTTCTTAAAATTCCGAGAGAAGGAACTGGTATATCGGGAAGCAAGAAAACAACAAATTACACATGAAGGGGCCAAGATCACATTTGCACAGGATCTGTCTGCGGCGACGGCTCAGATCCGACGGGGATTTCACCCGGTTGTCAAACTGTTTATTGATATCAATGCCTTCCTTGTGTTAACATAACTGGGCGTTTAAGGGTATATTCGTTCTAAATTTAATCTAAATCGTTTTGGGTTATACATCAACAGCTAAACCTTAACTAAGTCATTATTTTTTTGTCCTACCAAGGGTAAACTTTACTTTATAATGAAAAAAATCAGTATCATTATATGGTTAGTGTGCACTGTCTGATTTACGGGGTTTTGGAGAGGTCGCGTTGACTAGTTCCTCCTCACTGATGTGGATTAACACCCTCCAAATAATTTGTTCGAGGGAGGGGGGAGACATTTCCAACAAGGAAATGCAAATGTTCAATCAGAAATTGTTTACAGGTTCTGTATCTGGGATGTGTGAGTGTGTGGATGGAAGTGCAAACCTGCTTCTTCAATTTTTCCTTTACTTTGTTTATTTAAGTAAACAGTCTGACAATATTTTATGGAGAGGACAACTAAAGAAAACATTTTGAACGTTAACATTACGACCTGGAACGTTAGGGGGATACGGACGTTAGCTAAACTGAAACAAGTATTAAACCGACTGAAACATTTTAACTCTAGAATTATTTTCCTACAGGAATCTCATTGGAGACCACAGACTGGGACACA
>NC_138957.1:510000-532500 GCF_965226115.1 Aulonocara stuartgranti | reverse complement strand
GGGCAAACTATGGGACTTTGTGAATATGTGGAAGCCATATATGGATATTTTAGGGAGTGGAGGTGAAGGACGTTTATGAAAAAGAAGGAAAAGAAGAAGGGAAGGAGAATCTTGTTTATCCTAACTCCTTGCATTTTTGTATTACTGTAAGAAGTCATTTCTACATTTGTAGAAATTTGTCTACATGATGTAGACAGGTTTGATGTATGGATCGCTGTGTGAATGTGAGGATGTGCTAATATTTGTTTGTATTGTACAACAGAAAATTTCAATAAAAATATATGGAAAAAAACGGATTTGTTGTAATTACGTTTATGATTTAAATGTCTCTCACTGATCTTATTCACGTCTCCTCTGAAGCTTCTGTGGAGGAGACGTTCGTTGCTATAACTGTTGATACACTGATTCTGGGTACAGTTATTACCATGGCTACACAGTCCTTGTCTCGTTCAGGAGTATGGTGGGAAATGTTGTAAATCCCTCTGAGGCCCATTTGGTATGTGTGACATTGAGCTGGATAGACTTCATTTGCTTATATAATTAATCATTTTTAGGTGTTTGTGAAGGACACGCACTATTTCCCAATAATCCTCGTCATCGTCTCTTTAAAGTTAAAATAAACAAATAATGATGTTTACAGTTTAACAACAAACCTTTAACCTTCTGAGTGCTATTAGAAAGTTAACAATCAAACTGCAAGAGTTTTTCAAACGGCCGTTTTATGCCAGCAGACAGTCATTTTTTAAATTGTTCATAATGAGTCTGTTATTGGTGGATACAGAGATGTTATGTCTGTGAAGGTTCTCAGTCATCCAGGTCATGTAGTCTGAGGAGCTTGGAAAGAAAAGCGTCTGGACTTCTTTAAGTTTCTTGAAGACGTTTCATCTAAGAAGCTTCTTCAGTTCTAAGAGCAACTGGTGGAGACTCCCCAAGGCTACGTCCACACTAACACGTTTTCATTTGAAAACGCATCGTTTTCTCTCCGTGGCCTCCCGTCCACACTGAGACGGCGTTTTCGGTCAAGGAAAACACAGCGTTTTGAAAACGCTCTCCAAAGCAGAGACATTAGAAAACGCCACTTGCACGTTGCAGTGCGGACAGAGAACCTGGAGCTTTTTCGAAAACGATGACACATTTGAGTCATGTGATGCAGTCATGTGACCAATTAAACAAAGATAGTGGAGGGCATTATACAGCTGTTGTTGTGTTTGACAGCCCTGTTAAAGATTAATCAGTCTGCACGGGCTCCAGAGAGCTTTTCTTCAAATTCTTTAATTCTCACTCACTTTTGCAACTTTGTACTTTTGTGTTACTCGCAGCAACAACTCCACCTCATTGTGAGTCCATTTAAAAAACTCGCTGCTTTTCCTCCACATTTTGCCGACGTTTCAAAGAGCCGGAAAGTAACTAAGCGGCAGACAAAAATGAGGCAGGTCGAATCTTCTTGCGCTTCACGCATGTGCAGGACTGGAACGGAAGCACTTTTAGCCATTTCGATGTGGACGCACAACTCTGTGAAAACGACTGAAAACGCTAGTGTGGACGCAGAGCATTTTCAGGCGAAAACGCCGTTTTCAAATTTAACCATGTGAGTGTAGACGTAGCCTAAGAGGGTCATGGACCTCCTATTGATCCTCTACCTAATCACACAATCAGGAACAGGAGCAGAAAATGTTCCCTCTAAGCCTGACGGGAAAAAGAGGTACACACACATCCTGTCCTCTTCCTCCAGCCATAAGAAACATCGACTCTCTTCCCGTATTTAAGTCACAGCTAAAAACACATTTTATCTGCTGTCAAGTTCTGTTTTGCAATTTGAACTTATTTTATGTATTTTATGACTATTGCTCCTTTTATTCATTTTTATTCTTTTGTAAGGTGACCTTGGGTTTTTGAAAGGCGCCCTCAAATAAAAGGTATTATTATTATTGCACTTATGCCCACCACACACTCAGACACAAACTGGTTCATCACAAACACAAACTGAACAACACAGCTGTGCAGTGCAGCGAGGAGCGCTCAGACCTCTACACTGGAGACACCACTTCATAAACACATGTAAAGGTCAAAGGTCACTCTCTCAGGATGGCAGTGTTCACATTTTGTACAGAGAAGACAGATGGTTTGAAAGAGGAGTGAAAGAAACATCCATGTCCACTGTGAACGGCCATCTTTGAAAAGAGGCGGGGCTTACCACACCAACTGTCTGCCATCTAAAATCTGGACGCCTTAACGTCCACGCACATCCTGCGTCATCTGACCTCATTAAGTCACATGATAGGGTGTGGCTAGGTTTCACAATGAGCTCACCCGAAACCTTGGCTGATTAGATAGAGGATCAATAGGGGGTCCACGACCCTCTCAAGCTGGGCTACACTGTGCGATTTTTTCAGTCGCGTTATTCAGCTCCTGCTCAAACTGCACGATTGACTCGCAGAGGTTAGAAGTTCATAGGTCACGATGCAGGTCTCACACTATACGGCCTGATGCTCTGATGCGACCTGAGTCACTCTGTGGTAAAACCGCAAAGGATTCTGGGAACTTGTGGCAAGAGGTACTAGCGCACGCAGGCTTTCAATCGAACTCAGTTACACAGCGATAAAAAGAAACACAGAAAATGCCAAGAAGCTGTTGTATTATTAACTGCAATAGGCGGTCGCATGACAGCCACGGGAAGCTGACGGGTAAAGAGATCGTTTTTTTTATCGGATTACGTCGTTGAAGAGAAATTTTTTAAGCCATGTTTCCGAAGTAAGATGGCCTGGCCTGTAAATGGCCTGTATTTATATAGCGCTTTACTAGTCCCTAAGGACCCCAAAGCGCTTTACATATTCAGTCATTCACCCATTCACGCACACATTCACACACTGGTGATGGCAGCTACATTGTAGCCACAGCCACCCTGGGGCGCACTGACAGAGGCGAGGCTGCCGGACACTGGCGCCACCGGGCCCTCTGACCACCACCAGTAGAGCCGACGGATGGTCTGGATATACCAAATATAACGTCTCAGAACACTCCAGCTCACATGTTAGTCTGCTCCAAGCATTCCTACAAAGGTCAGAGTTTTGTAGTAGTTAATACGTCATTTTTCTTAACATAATTGGTGATATAGGTTACAAGCAAGTCTGGCGCTGAACAGAAATTGTGGTGCTATGCTCCTTTATTTATTGTGCATAAATAGTGAATTGTCCTGACACAATATTGCGTTTCGCTTCTGTTATTATGGTACATTGACAAAAACATGTACTTTTATTCACAGGATAAAACAGTTGTTTTGTATCACTAATTGTCCAGTACGATTACAGCATACAATATTATTGTCACTGCTACATTTCTGTGATGCTACCAGAAATTATTTCCACTGCTAATTAATTACCGTTGAGCTCAAAGGTTATATTAATAAACTGTTAACGAATATGTATTTATGACGACGATTTGTGAGACTGGTAAGCTTACCTCTGTTCGTACGATGGTCTTTGTTCTACACGGTGCATTTCAAGGTCCTGCACCCATCTGTCGGTAAACTGTACCTGGGCTTGTTGCAGTGACCGGAAGTTACTAAACTTCATGAGTGTATGCACTCACTCCAAGAACCGTATGATTATAAATCTGAGCGTGGTGACAGTTGGGCAGCACGCTAACGTCTTTTGTCCCTCTGTGTGCTCGTAAGGGTCTGACCCTTTCACTCCTTTGATTTTTCCTCGTATCTTTTCTTCGTCTTTTCGTCGAGTCTGTCTTTGTACGGACCGGCATTGTTCTCCTTTTGTTTTGTACATTCCTTTTTTGTGCGGCAAAGAAAAAAACAAGAAGGTATTGGAACCGGAGAATGAACGTTTTGCGGTGCTGCAAATGCTTGCATTTGATGCGGTACTTGGATTGTTTTGCCACGAGTTCCCGGCATGCAATGTGCGAAAATCACGTGATTGCTAAACAAGGGGGCGGGTGCATCCGGCCTCCTCGGCTGTAATTGGTCCAGCCCAGAATCGATCATGACCAATTGGCCAATCCAACACCTTTCATTATTTATACCCTTCCTAAAAAAAAAAAAAAAAAAAATCCATCGGCCCATAAAAACTAAAAATCAACCGGTATGCCCGATGGCCAGTCCAGCTATGTCCATCGCTTGTGTCCAGGTCACACGCTGCACTGCTGCTTCGTCTTTTCACTTTCATTTCTGTGTCTGCGCAGTGTGAGAGGCTGCGGTGACAGCCTCACGACGGCTGACAGGATTTCAAACCAGGTTTGATTTTCTTACGACCAAGCGATTGATGATCGGGAGCTGGTCGTGAGGTGTTAATCGCTTCTCGTTACCCCACGTATACTACACGATGCACGACGCACGATGAAGGCGAAACTGATCACCAAAACGGTCGCACGACTGAAAAATGCTCAAAATGAGCCAAAATGAGCCAAAATTCGCGTGTAAGCCCAGCATAAGGGACATCTCCCAGTAGGTCTTAAAATCTGGGACTCTCCACCAAGGGTGAAGAAACGCAGTAAATAGTAGTCTGTCCTCTGGTGTTGTACCTGTGAATCTTAAACATGCAGTGATTCAGCCTCTACTTAAGAAACCTGCTCTTAATCCTGATACTATTGCAAATTACAGGCCTATTTCCTACTTTACCCCCAAAATTCTTGAAAAGGTGGTTTACAAGCAATAAATGTCCTTTATAGAAGAACACGATACTTTAGAAGTTTTCCGGGTTTTAAAGCTTTACATAGTACCTAATCTGCCGTTTTAAGAGTTTTTAATTATGTGTTTTTACCAACTGACTCAGGTGTGTTATTATCGTGCTGTTAGATTTAACTGCTGTCTTTGATACAGCGGATCATAACATTTTAATTTCCCGTTTAGAGCAGTTGGTGGGTGTTAGCAGTGCCGCTCTGCAGCGGTTCAGATCCTGTTTGGCAGAGCGGATTTCTCTGTGAAACTCGGGGAGTTTGCATCCTCTGCTGCTTCTCTGCACTGTGGGGTCCCACAGGGTTCGGTTTTAGGCCCGCTTCTTTACTCCCTACATCTTCAACACCTTGGCTTTATTTTCAGGAAACATGGGATTTCTTTCCACTGTTGTTTCCCACTTATAAAGATAAATGGCTTCTCAGTAGACCCTCTGCGTAGATGCCTTGATGAAATAAGGGCCTGGATGGCTTTGAACTTTTTACATTTTAATGAGCAGAAAACAGAAGTGATGGTTCTTGGTGGCTCTTCTGAGGCCACTACTATAGATCTTGGTTCGCTGGCACAGTATGTTGAACCAGTCATCACTGATCTGGGAGTTAAAATGGAGGCAGATCTTAAACTTGAAAGCCAGGTCTGTTGTAAGATCTCGCTTTTTTCATTTGAGGCAATTAGTCAAAATAAAGCCTATCTTATCGAAACAGCATTTTGAGACAGTAATCCATGCCTTTGTTACATCTAGGCTGGATTATTGTAACGCGCTTTATTGTGGGGTTAGTGATGCGTCCATTAGGCGTCTGCAGGTTGTGCAAAATGCTGCAGCTCGTCTTTTAAGTGGAACAAAACAGTCTGAGCACATTACCCCATTTTTAATTTCACTCCTGTACATTTTAGGATTGTTTTTAAAATTCTCTTGTTTTTAATTCCCTTAATGGCTGACGCTTCACCTCAGCAGACAGTCTGGCTTAGCACCTGCTCCTGTGTGGAAGGGGGTTGGAGGATGCAAGTGAAGGAGGAGGGGGTTGCAACGGTGGCCTTTTGTAAAGTGATGGGGGAAGGAGCGTCTGTGTGAATGCGAGAACAGATCTGATTGTAAAGAGCGCCGATGTGAGGAGCAGTGTGGTGAACAGACCAGCGCTCAGACAAAAGCACATGAGTTGGCTTAGATATGGCAATTATAACCACGGTGCTGTATCTATGGGGGCGTGTCTCGCAGCTTACTTGGTACGCTCTTCCTTTGTGCCGACTCAGGCGGCATGTTTGTCCTTTCACTGAAATACATTTTAAAGACATGTTTCATTTTAAGAACTTTCAGAAGAAGCACAAAGAGCTGACTGTAAACCGGCACCACCAATAAATCTGAACTAAAATGAAGTGAAATGGCCTTTAATGACTTATAGGACATGGCAGGGCTGTGGTCTCTGGCTCCGCTACAGTGAGCCAGGTGGAGGGAATTAGGCTGACCAACTCTCTCCGGCGAAGGGAGGCGTGTGAGAGCACAGCTGCAAGCTGCCCTGGGAAACACGAGGTGCCGAACAGGAAGCTCGGTGGTCGAGGTGGCGAGGAGGAGGCATCGTGTGTGTGCAAAATCTGTACAATAAAGACAATTTAACTGTGAACGCTGTGTGGGTCTGTGGTGTTCACAGAACAATCATCAAGAAATACAATAATATTCCACATTTAAGCTTAAAATGTCCCGTGTGTAAAAACACATACAGTGGGGCAAAAAAGTATTTAGTCAGCCACCGATTGTGCAAGTTCCCCCACCTAAAATGATGACAGAGGTCAGTAATTTGCACCAGAGGTACACTTCAACTGTGAGAGACAGAATGTGAAAAAAAAATCCATGAATCCACATGGTAGGATTTGTAAAGAATTTATTGGTAAATCAGGGTGGAAAATAAGTATTTGGTCAATAACAAAAATACAACTCAATACTTTGTAACATAACCTTTGTTGGCAATAACAGAGGTCAAACGTTTACTATAGGTCTTTACCAGGTTTGCACACACAGTAGCTGGTATTTTGGCCCATTCCTCCATGCAGATCTTCTCGAGAGCAGTGATGTTTTGGGGCTGTCGCCGAGCAACACGGACTTTCAACTCCCGCCACAGATTTTCTATGGGGTTGAGGTCTGGAGACTGGCTAGGCCACTCCAGGACTTTCAAATGCTTCTTACGGAGCCACTCCTTTGTTGCCCGGGCGGTGTGTTTTGGATCATTGTCATGTTGGAAGACCTCGTTTCATCTTCAAAGTTCTCACTGATGGAAGGAGGTTTTGGCTCAAAATCTCACGATACATGGCCCCATTCATTCTGTCCTTAACACGGATCAGTCGTCCTGTCCCCTTGGCAGAAAAACAGCCCCATAGCATGATGTTTCCACCCCCATGCTTCACAGTAGGTATGGTGTTCTTGGGATGCAACTCAGTATTCTTCTTCCTCCAAACACGACGAGTTGAGTTTATACCAAAAAGTTCTACTTTGGTTTCATCTGACCACATGACATTCTCCCAATCCTCTGCTGTATCATCCATGTGCTCTCTGGCAAACTTCAGACGGGCCTGGACATGCACTGGCTTCAGCAGCGGAACACGTCTGGCACTGCGGGATTTGATTCCCTGCCGTTGTAGTGTGTTACTGATGGTGACCTTTGTTACTTTGGTCCCAGCTCTCTGCAGGTCATTCACCAGGTCCCCCCGTGTGGTTCTGGGATCTTTGCTCACCGTTCTCATGATCATTTTGACCCCACGGGATGAGATCTTGCGTGGAGCCCCAGATCGAGGGAGATTATCAGTGGTCTTGTATGTCTTCCATTTTCTGATGATTGCTCCCACAGTTGATTTTTTCACACCAAGCTGCTTGCCTATTGTAGATTCACTCTTCCCAGTCTGGTGCAGGTCTACAATACTTTTCCTGGTGTCCTTCGAAAGCTCTTTGGTCTTGGCCATGGCGGAGTTTGGAGTCTGACTGTTTGAGGCTGTGGACAGGTGTCTTTTATACAGATGATGAGTTCAAACAGGTGCCATTCATACAGGTAACGAGTGGGGGACAGAAAAGCTTCTTACAGAAGACGTTACAGGTCTGTGAGAGCCAGAGATTTTCCTTGTTTGAGGTGACCAAATACTTATTTTCCACCCTGATTTACCAATAAATTCTTTACAAATCCTACCATGTGGATTCATGGATTTTTTTTTCACATTCTGTCTCTCACAGTTGAAGTGTACCTCTGGTGCAAATTACTGACCTCTGTCATCATTTTAGGTGGGGGAACTTGCACAATCAGTGGCTGACTAAATACTTTTTTGCCCCACTGTATGTGTAAACAGACACTATCACTGCATACCAAAAACATCAGATTCCTTTGAAAGCATTGTTCATGTAGCTCGTTCCTAGCATTTTCCTTTATACAGAGAGATATTTGAAGGATTTTGGAAAAGTTAAAGCTTTCCTCCACATGTAAAATACATTTTTACCTGATCTAGTCTGACTGATGCTGACTGATAACTGCTGCTGTCTGTTTGCTGTAGTGGTGTGCGGATCGACACTGAAATATCGATTCTTCTGATACCAGTAATTTATGTTCTAGAATCCATCCATCCATTCGCTTCTGCTTATCCTTTTCAGGGTCGCGGGGGGCGCTGGAGCCTATCCCAGCTGTCATAGGGCGAGAGGCGGGGTACACCCTGGACAGGTCGCCAGTCTGTCGCAGGGCTAACACACAGGGACAGACAACCATTCACACTCACATTCACACCTAGTGGCAATTTGGATTATCCAATTAACCTATCCCCACAAACTGCATGTCTTTGGACGGTGGGAGGAAGCCGGAGTACCCGGAGGGAACCCACGCAAACACGGGGAGAACATGCAAACTCCACACAGAAAGACCCCGGCCTGATGGTGGAATTGAACTCAGGACCTTCTTGCTGTGCAGCAACAGTGCTAACCACCGTGCCACCGTGCTGTTCTAGAATCGATTCTCATATTAAAATATCGATGTGTTAGTACTCTGGAGTAAATTTGTAGTTTTTCATTAACAGGAACACAGTGGAAAGAAACTATATCATTCGCATTGTCTAAATTGGAAGGAACTACTTCCTCTTCTGCCTTTCATAGTCATGTGTGAAACAGGGCTGTATAACTGTGTCACAGCCCCTGGTGTGCGCACTCGCAACAATGGCTGAGTGTAATTGGAGTCATGTGGGGACGTATTTTACCTCCACAAACAGCCAAGACGTGGTTTGCGATACATGTGGCAAGAAAGTGAGATGTTGTGGTAACACCGCTGACCTCGTCAAACACCTCAGAGTAAATCATATCACAGAATATGACGAGCGTATGTTGAGGCGAACTGAAGAGGAGGAGAGGGACAGGTGGAGGACAGGGGCAGGTGGAGGACAGGGACAGGTGCTGCTAGGGCGAGACAGACGTCTCTCACGGAGTCCTTTAGTGCAGCAGGCAGGCTACGTGTTCAAATAGCACAACTTCAGGTTTTTATTTCTATATGATAATTCTGCATCATTAAGCAATGAGAACAAGTAGTCTGATGTCCTGTAATCATTATGAAGCTATATTATTATTACAATTAAATAATGCAATTCTATGTTGTATTATGAAACTCAATGAAACATTACGTTTTTGTACAGAGTATCCAGGGTGGTATCAGGTCAGTATCGCCGATACCACCCTGGATTTTACTTGGTATCGGATCAGAAAGGGAATCAGTGGAATCGCACATCACTAGTTTGTAGCTGCCGTACAAACATGCGTGTCAGAGGTCTCTGGTTCCTGGCGTCGTGCAGCGCACCAATAATTCTGCTTTGTGGAGAAAGTGTGAATAAGCATGTTTGCGCTCTTCCTCAGAGGATCTAAAAGCTCATCCACGAGCTCCTCTGGCTGCTCGGATCACAGGATCTTGTTTCACATGAGATCGTGTGATTGTTGGCCTGTTACGGCCTGTTATATAACAGCGAGTGTCCAGATACCTGTGAGATCTTTCTGCTTGCCACACGAGCTGTCCGATGCAGGCTGCTTTCAAATTTCATCAGAAAGAGAAAATCAACCTTGTACATCATTTCAGCTCATTTCTAGCTGCTGCTGTTTCCAGTGGCTCACTGATGATGGATGCACTGATTTCATGGCGGGGACCCTTGGTTACTGATGGTGGAGCTCTGCCAGGAGCAGCAGCTTCCTGAGCTCTGATTGGTGAACGCTGCTGTCTGCTCTGCTAGCATTGGCTACTTCTACATATACACTGGTCTCATTACATTCAAAACTCCACCCTTCTGTAGAAGGAAGGGGGTGGCAGAGGGTGTAAAGTGGGCCGTGTTGTTCCTCATTGTTGTCTTACAGGCTGGCTTTCTCTTTAGCTACTTTGTTGTTTCTAAGCTGCAGTGGTATTGTTTCTGCATTTACTTGGATGTAGCTCAGGAGGTCGAGCAGGACATCTACAAGCCTGCATGCCAGATATCCTTAGCAGCATACTCATACCAAGTTGCTCTCTGAAGCAGGATATAGAACAGAATGCCTTTTACTGTCACCATACACACAGTGAGATACAGAGCAGCTCCCACTCAGCGCAGACATATGAACAGTATTTTAAGTGTACAAATATACAAATCAGGAGAAATAAATAAATAGTGTTATATGTTTACAGTGTGGTTTACTGCACAGTGCTCATATGAATGTGTGAGTGTTGTATAAAGTGCCATATAAGTATGCCCAGAGAATGCAGCAGGTCCTAGAACTGACTGCATATATTAAGGCTGTTGAGTACTGCTGTATGTGGACAGGGTAGGGTCTGCCTTACGATGAGGCGGCTGTTGTGATCGGGCGCTGACATGACAACGAAGCGGTCCTTACATGCACCTCTAGCCTGCACGTACCGCTGTCTGTCAGACAACGCTCAGGGCAAAGTGCCATCTGGCGCCTGGTACCCAAACACTTTGTTAAAGCCGCTTGATAACGCTGATGAATGAGCGCTCTCTCTAACTGATGCCTGTGAGGACGAGTGCACGCTGACACCGCTTTCAAACAGGACCTGTTCTTTTCGGATGCTCTGAGGTGAGCGGGTGAGTGATCCTCGGCATCACACGAGCTGCTCACGCACACATCCAGCGCCATTTGCAGACAGGTACACCTACCGCCCCTTTTATTGTCCCACGCTCAGCGCCGGGCTGTAGTGTTGACTGAGTCACGGCAGCAAAATGCAGGAAAACGGGTCAGAAAAACAGCGTTAGTGGAGTTTGGATGATTTCTGCATGGTAGAAGGTCGTGTCTGATGATACGGCGATGATGTAACAGCATGAGCGGATGCACTACTTCTTTATCCGTGACCACCGCAATCCGCGCATTCGTGTTACACAACCAGCGCACCAAGAGATGCTTCCGTTTCGTGCTTTCATACATTATGAGCATGAACAGCACCGCGCTCTGGTACCCAGGCCTGCAGCGCTCACAGCAGAGCGCATCATCATCATCATCATCATCATGAGGACTGGACTCTTTGATTATTGTCCGGTGAGACGGAGAAAAGTTCTTCACTTCAGTTCAAGCGCCGCAGAAGAAAGCAACGAGGTGTGGATGCTCTCGGTGGTTTTATAGCGCTGCTGTCTGCTACATGCTGCCACGTTCATTGTTGTCACAGCACATCAGACACATCTCACTGCTACTTCATATTCATTCAGTGTTCCAAGTCAGACACTAAAACAAGGCAAAGAACACGATACACGTCTGCAGACTGTTTCTCAAGGTTGTGGTGATTTTATAGTATCTCTCTGCAGTTTTGGTGCGTTATTAGGCCTTCAAAAATTTCACTGTCAAGGAAGCAAAGTGTGACTGTTGAACCTGTTCAACTGCTCATTATCACAAATATCTAACTCAGCTGTTCAATGTGGAGACACGTCAAAGTTCAAACAGCGTCAGTATCGTGGTGCCAGCAGTAACTCAAATAACACTCGTAATAACCACAAAGCTTCAAACCGTGACAGCAGCAGAGGCACAAGGTGCTGATCTGAGACCAGCGAGCGAGCTCACAAAGCTGGACGAGCACAGGAACATATTTCATTCTGTGACCAGCAGTGTTGGTCAAGTTACTTGAAAAAAGTAATTAGTTACTAATTACTGATTACATCTCCAAAAAGTAATCCTGTTACATTACTGATTAAGTAATTAGTTACTTAGTTGTTTTTCAAAAACATGAGTTACAACCTGAATATGTAATAAAGCAACAGTGTTAGCTTTCAGCCGTGTTCGACTGTTTCTACATAATCCATCATATGAAACTGAATCCAATGAAAAAGTATTTTTTAAACTTGTTTTATTAGTTTTCATCTTTTTAACTTTATGCATCAAGCAAATATTAAATTATTTGCAACATTCTCTGACTGGAAGAAACGTGTTTAACATGGAAACCTATCGTCTGCATGTTCCAGCAGATAAAATCATGTTTTGTGTTTACACGCTTTCAAATAGATGCGAGTAAAACACAGCAGAAAATAAATAGAATCAAAGACTCAGCAGCTCTTAAATCTATTGCCACCTGTTTATCAGGAGTGGGGCGGGTGGAGGTTTGCCCACAGCGGTCATGTCAGTGGGGGGTCCGGGGGTTTCTCTGTGAATGTCACGTTGCCGTGGCGGCGCGCTCGCTGCTCGCTCAGATTTGAAGTTTCATTTTTTCGCTGCAGAAAGAAGTTTCCTTCCCACACAGAGTGAACAGCAGACGCTGATGTTTGTGTCACTTTTAACAGATTCAAACTCACAGTAATCTGATTACTTCCGCAACGCTGCACGGTCGTACTCTCTCCATCACTCCATGTTATCCACGTCTGTTGCTGCCACGGACGTCACACGCTCGTACGTCATTGTCATGAGACACTCTCACAAACAAAATCACAGTTTAGTAACGCTGTACCGCAGCGTGCTTACGGGAATGTAACTGTAATGTAACTACTTTTTCTGCAATAGTAATCCCTTACTTTACCCGTTACTTGAAAAAAGTAATCTGGTTACAGTAACGTGCTACTCATGACAAACACATCGAATGTGTCCACCTAACCGTAGGGAGGTTCTTCTTCTGACCTGCTCACTTTCAAACTCCTTGCTCTGCACCTCGAGCACTTGACATCTTGTCTCTCCAGGATTTTTGTTTATTTATTCGTTAATGAAAGTTTTGCTACATTTCATCATCGTTTCTTTTCCTTCGATTATTAGTGTTTATTTAGTTATTGTCTTGCTTTCATCAGAAAGAAAGGTCATTGATAAAAACGATTGTTAACTGAACGATGGTCTCTACCTGCCCAGCCCTCAGATGCTCAGAGCTGTGTGTTGTTTCTATGCTGACTGCCTCCATCGTTGTCACTGATGCCTGCTGATTCGGTGTGACCTCATACTGCCCTCTCTTCACACAGATGCTGTGCATGGATTCACGTGTTTTTGTGTTTCAGAACTTGTTTTTCCTTCGCTGGATAACGATGAATCCTTGCCACAGATTCATCTGGGTCAGGTCGAATTCCATGTTTTTTTCTCTCCCCAAACACGGTGGCACTGTGTAGATCATGAGTGTGTGAGGAGGGAGGCTCATGCAGTAGTTACTGATTAACATCAGCATCCTCTGTGCTCCACATCTGCACACTGCAGCCTTTAATCCCACCCAGATTATTTTAAAGCCGCTTTTAGCGCTTAAGCTCAATTTTAGCGCTCTGACACAGGCTACCGTGCAGTCAGAAATACAGATACACTTAAGTACGTTTTACTCTTTGCTGATGTTTCCGGTGAACCAGGCCTTCCTTTCAGCCTAAACCTTAGCACCTCTTTTAAACTGCTTGGTCTGTCTTGTCATATCACTTCATGTCACTGACCTAATTTGAACCTAGAAATCCACCTAATGATATGGATGTGTCACTGTGATTGTTGGTACTGGGCCACTATGTGCCCAAACACAGGCCTCATGCCTTAAAATCTGTGTCTATATCTGTACTTTCAGACAAAATCAAAGACACCATTATATAGTTTGACTGTGCACTATATAAAGCATTTCTACCACTTCTTGGCTCTGATCTCACTATACTCTGACTTATTTAACCCCTCCTCCACTTGCCCTTCGAACCGCCGTGGTGGCCAGCGTCGAAAATGCCATCGGTCGGTGAAGAGGGACCTTCGAGGAACGTTGAATCCAAGATCGAACATGGCAGCTAGTCGATGAACGACGAAGAGCGAAAATCGCCCGGGATCAGACGGCATGAAATAAACAACAGCAAGCCGCAGAGGAGTGGTACCGACGCCCCGATTGGCAGGTGAAGCGAAGCTGTCGAAGGGATAAACGCAAATGGGTCGAGCGGAAAGCTGCTGATCGGAACGATACGAGAACGCTATTCCAGATCGTGCGCGATCTTACCGTCACCTTGACAGCAGACCTCTCCTCACGCAGAAAGACCACGATAAGCGCTGGGTAGCGCACTTCAAAGATCTCCTGAATCAACCTGCCCCAGATATGCCTTTGTTGGATGATGACTTAGCCAAAAATGATGAACTCGTTGTGGACACTGGTGCCTTCACTTCTGACGAGACCAAGGCGGTGATCAAGTCTCTCAAGGGTGGAAAGACAGCCGGCGCTCTACAGCACAGCGACTGCGGGCTGTGACGAGCATTAGACATGGAGCCCGAGCAGGTTATTGTGACATAATGTCAGTAATACTGTGTCTGTCTTTCCACACCTCAAACAGAGAAGACAGAGAAGTGTCTTATAACCATTATAATGGTGCCAACTGGTGCTAACTGGGCCTTCTGAAAATTGTAAATGTAAAAAGTAAGTGTGCTTTAAAACACATGTCGATTATATTTCAGCAGCAGTCACTTTTATATCGTTGCTCTTTTAGAAAGCCAAATATGTCTCATGTCACAAATGTATCTCTTTGTTATCCTTGTAACTTTCATTTATACGGATTCAGTATTATTCTAGTTAGTTGATGGTGTTCGGCGTTTTATGCTTGAAGCATAAACTGTACATAAAAGATGGCCACCGTGATGTCACCCATTGTTTAGCGAGGTGTGAGGTGCTGAGCCGAGTGTTACACTGTTGCTATCCTGTTGTGTTGCCACGTGTGAGCAGCATGTTCCTGAGAAACTCTGGGCCAGTGCTTCCCGGTTAAAGGGTCACCTTACAACGCATCATCTTTTTTCATTTATATTCTTTTTGTTTTTAGACCATATTTTTCTAAATGAACATCATTTTATGTTCAATATTCTAAATCGTGGAGTCTTTTTTTCCAGGCCTACACCGTATTCATTTGTCCCGTACTTGACTAACTCGCCTTTAAACTGAGCTGAGTTGCCTAATTTCGGTTAATAACTCTTTGGGGATCACCTTGTTATGTTTTGTTTGTCAAACTGGGTTATCTTTGGCATTTTTCATAGAACCACAGAAATGAGAAAAGGTCTGTGCGGTTTTTTTGCTGCTGGTAACATAGAGCCTAAAGATACAGTTTAAGATGTGTTGTTTGCTGAGTTATGTGTTAGACACATCACAGGTTCATCCTTTGAGTTCGGTGTGTTTTTTATGTTTGACTGATTCATAGGTCAACAAAACAAAACACTATTGTCCTGGCGACGGTGATATGTTCAGGGACTGGACTGAAAATGAGTTAAAAATGTAGCCAATGGCCAAAGAAACACCGAAAGGCTTTCATTAAGAACAACGGCTCAACTCTGCTGAAACCTCTTCCTTACTTCCTGATGTGCTCAGTGTGTTTGGCAACATCATTTCACACACAGCAGCACAAATTAAATCTGCATACTTTTTCTTTATCGCACCAAACCGACCATGTGAACTGTAAAATACAGCGTTTAGCTCTCATCACGGTCGTCAGTGTACCTGGAGCTGTGGCACTCTGTCCTGTCAGCACTCGTGCAGCTACGCCCGTGTCCACTCAGCACTGTGGGCTGCCAGCAGCTTCTGGAACTTCATGTGCTAGTCGTGTTGGCTCTCCACCTTTAATCTATGAGCATACCTTAAAATAGTATCAGAGACCGTAAGCGTATCCAAACACTGAGGCTGTATAGCAACTGGAGATTCAGTGCATTCAAAAATGTGTTTTTGTCTTTTTGCAATGGTTGCAGTTGTAATTTTTTTGTATATGTTTTCACATCATGTCAATAATGTCAGTTTTCAATTATACATGAGAATCAGTACAGTCGTTGTGAGAATATATAGTTAGAATAGTTTTAAATGCTACTGCATTTGGATAAATAAAACTGGAATGAGTCAGTCAGCTGGGAAATAATACTACACATCAAAGAGTTTTAATGCTTAATGCATGTTTCCTGCTTTGTCATTGAGCCAGTCATGTCACCGCCAGTGCCAGAAGGTCAGCTGCAAGGTCATCAACTGAAGCCCTAAATCTGTCCTGGCTCAGGCCAGAGCCTGTTTGGCCTCTGATTCAACCAATCAGCCAGTACCACCCCCTTAAATGCTGATTGGTCAGCTTGTTTATGCGTGAATGTGTGACTGGTTCACCTGTAATTCTTTTTTTTTATCGAAACACACACTGTTTGGTATTTTGTGATGACCCCGATGCAGGCCACAAGCCGAAACCCGTTGGTCAGCTAACAAAGTTGTTCCCTGGTGCTTTAAGTGTCACTGGAGTCTTCACACCACCACATCAACTGGAGGTCGCCATCCATGGATGTTTTGCCCCCTATCCCAGTACATCTCCCAGTGGGGGGCAGTGGCACACCGGGGATGTCTCTGTGGCACCCCCAGCAGCTGCCTTTACTGTGGTGTTGCCTGCTAACTGACATCCTTCCACCAGAGCCAAAGCCAAAAGCTTGCTTTCTCAGCCTCCTCTCCTAATGCCTTCATGGCTTTCTGCAGGTTTGGGCCGGTCACTCATGAAGTAGCT
The DNA here is from genome assembly GCF_965226115.1 of Aulonocara stuartgranti. Taxonomy (NCBI): domain Eukaryota; kingdom Metazoa; phylum Chordata; class Actinopteri; order Cichliformes; family Cichlidae; genus Aulonocara; species Aulonocara stuartgranti. Next base: position 515,921 of record NC_138957.1, on the reverse strand, counting down.
GGACAGCTGCTTTGCCCACTATGTCCTGACACCCAGCCTCCACAGGGTAAATCCTGGCTTTGCTGTCAGGTGCCTGGCCTCTGCCAGTTCGGTCGTCTCTATCTGCGGAGAGTTGTTGTTATATCTCTTGGGAAGAGGAGCTTCTCCTTGAGGTTCACCAAATATCTGCCAGTCTTTACCAGCTGACATCATGCTAAAGCTAAAGCTCATGCTCGGCCCGTATTTATTGATTTTTCTTCAGCTTTTAATTCTATCCAGCCACATCTTTTAGTCGATAAACTTCTTAACCAGTTTAAACTTGATTTTAATCTCGTTGGTTGGATTTTAGACTTTTTAACTGACAGATCTCAGTGTGTGAGAGTAAACGGCTGTTTCTCCAAATTCATTTATTTATATAGCACCAAATCACAACAACAGTCGCCTCAAGGCGCTTTGTATTGTACAGTAGATCCTACAATAATAGATAGATAGCTGACTCTGAAGTATGCCATCACACTACACATCTTGAGGACTTCCTGACTTCCTTGCCACCCGAAGCATCCCTGGGACAGTGCCATCTTTTCTCCTTTTCATTGTTGCGTCCTTTTGTTATGAAAACATGCAGACTTGCCATGCTGTCCTGCCTACAGGACGCCAGCTGCCATAGTAAGCACTACTAAACAGGCAGGGCTATGGAAGGGAGTTGTAGGCAGCACTTATGAGAAACCTGAGCTTATTGTCTGGCATCCTTCAGATCTCTGCTCATCTGAGGCACCTGTTAAAAGTGGTGTCCCATCATGTCCAGGAGCCCTGGCACCTCTTACCTTTATAAAGAAGCATTCCTTCTCCACCCTGGGGACTTCATCCACCACCGTGGTCTCCTTCTGTTTCTTGCTGACTTGGAACTGTTGCGGTGCTTTAATCTTATTAATTTACCATTTTCTCTTCTGGTCAGAATGTCAAGTCATTGAATGATCTAGTTTATGACCCAATAGCAGTAAAACACAGTACAGAGATGATAATGCACGAACAACGTTGTTCATCCATGGATGTAAATATATTTTCTCCAGTTGCCCGCTGAACCCTGGTCACTAACTTTTGACTTTTTTACATAAAGATTCTGGTTAGTTACTTAGGTGGGTTAGCTTCCAGTGTCTTGGAAGTGTTGGTCCTGGTATTAAGCCAGAAAAGGATTCTCACCATCAACTTTATGTGCCTGTAGGTGTTACAACCTGTCTGTCCTGATTTTAACTGACAAATTGAAATAGTAGAGACTAATATTCCTGTTATGGCAGCAGGGGCTAGTGCATGAAAATGGACCCAAATACAGACAGAGGCAAACTGGTAGGTTTTATTTACAAAGACACAAGAGTAACACTTAAGCACCGGAAACATGAAATGAGAATCTAACAGGAGTCTGAAGCAGTCACGGCTCGTGGGTCGGGGATAGAGGTCACTGAAACGGAGGGAGAGAAATGCTGAGTGAGGTAATAAGGCAACTGAATGGCTTTCTAGTGTCTCACTGGCTTGCAGGTGTAGCGTGACATGATGGGGAAATGGAATGGTCTGCCATGAGAATTTGGCGGCGTGAACCCGGTCCAGAATTGTGGAACGGGCTGCTGCAAGTAAATAGCGCCGATTCACGAGACCAATACCCAGATCAGGGTCAATCTCCAGTACCGGCGAATGGCGACCTCCACATCCCAGGCAATGAACCCAATCTTGCTTGTAGCGGGGAGAATGGTTGGGACCTCAGAGCGATTGTGTCGGTGGCGAACTGGCGTGATAATGCATTGGCTTTGATGCTCCGTGAGCGTGGACGGTAGGAAATAAAAAAGTTAAACCTGGCAAAGACAGTGACCCACGTGCCTGCCGTGCACTCAGTCTCTTAGCTGTCCTCAGGTAAGTTAGGTTTTTATGATCCATCCAGATAGCAAACGGCTGCTTGGCTGCCTCCAACAGATGCCGCCATTCTTTCAGAGCGAGCTTTACTACTAACACCTCCCTGTCACCCACATCATAGTTCTCCTCGAGATGACGTGAGAAAAGCCACATGGTGTTCCTCAAGAGTCTTGGAAAATATCTGAATGTCATCTAGGGTAAACAAACACGAACCTGTCCACAAAATCCCTGAGAACATACCAAAGCTTGAAAGATGGCTGGGGGTTGGTTAGCCCAATCGGCATCACCGGGTATTCAAAGTGGTGTACTGAATGCGGTTTTCCATTCATCTCTTTGTCGGATGCACTGCGGAGGTCGAGTTCGGTAAAAATAGCAGCTCCGTGAAGAGTGTCAAACATGGAGTTCATCAAAGGCAGTGGATACTTGTCTTTGATTGTGATGTCAGGCCCTGGTAATCTATGCACGGGCGGTTCTGTCATTTTTCTCCACAAAAAGAAACCCAACTGGGAAGCCCATCCATTTTTCCATGGCCGCTCGTTTGGGTCCGGACACATTGCAGAGAAGTCTGGTGGAGAGCGAAGCTCCAAGGAATAGTTCAATTGTGCAATCGTACGGTCTGTGAGGTAGGAATGAAAGGGCCGTGGTTTTACTAAAAACTTCTTGAAGGTAGCTGTGAGGTGGCTGTAGCTCAGGAGGTGGAGCAGGTTATCTGCTGGAGGAAGGTTGGTGGTTTGTTCCCTGCCTCCACCAGTCTGCACCATTAGTCTGCTAATTCCAGTTAGTATGTCTAGTAGTTTATGTATTCCAAAGTGAAAAATCATGAATAGAAACAAAAGACTGAATGCATCTGTAAAAATAAAGCAGTAACGGGTTTGTGGATCTCAGGTTCCAGTTGAACTTGCAACCTGTTGAGTGGGGCAACAGACAGAGCCCCGAGTAAATAATGTAAACAAAAGATGCAGTTTGTATCTAAAGTTTGTCTAATCGCATGAGGTTAGCAGTGCTAAAGTATCAATGAAAGCAGCAATGCCTGTGGAAAGTCTGAAGAGGCCGAGGACCTGCATGCAGCAAGTGTTTGAATTCACACACTGATCACTCATGTAAAAACAATCTAGTTTTCTGTTTCATAATAAATTATATGTTCAGTTGATTCAATGGCTTTTCATCTCTTAATAATGATCAGAGGTTCCCAAAGTGTGGGGCCCGCCCCCTGGGGGGGGGGGGGGCGCAGAGCCATTGCAGGGGTATGAAAAAAAACAAAAACAAAACGCTTGGACACTGCTAGCATCATGGACAGGTTTTTGACGGGGCGCCCACGCAAACGCAAAGCAGGAGATGAAGCATCGCTGAATATGTTTCCAAACCAACTTCATTCCAAGCCAAAGACTAGAAAATATGGTGAAGCAAATCCTCCCTTTGGCTTCACCTGCACAAGTGCCGACGTAGGTCTCTGCGACAGAATTAGTTTCCCTGCGTCGGGAGCAGCGCTGGGCTCTCAAACTCACGGACAAACAGGATCCCACAGCTGTTTATGTTTTTGAACCCATTTTGCACAGAGGGGCATTTTTTGAAAACTGTGTTGACAGCAATGTTGAACATTATTACTCAGGAAAAAACAACTACATGTAAAATAATCAGCCTTTGTAAATGGAGGGACAGTAACTGTGTGTAAAACCTGCAGACAGTCAGATTAACAGTATTTGTCTCCATTCTGCTATTCGTCTCATGTAAACAATAACGTGGCCACAGCGTGACGTGGAAAAAGGCGCATACCTTTGACGTTGCGTGACGAACTCTGTATTCCAGTATTTTAAAAAAACCTCAGTTTTCGGTGATTCGAAACGCCGGTTACATGTGGACGAAAGGTCCAAACACACAGAAACAGCTCTGTGTGTGGACGCAGCGTAAAAGAGTTAGTAGCTTATTTTATTACTACCTGTAATTTATTGCTGTTTACTTGTATTTGCTTAATTGTTTACTAAATGTTTGAGGTGTGAAATAAACTGCAATGGAGTTTGAAAACAAAATATGGGTGTGTGTGGTTGGAGGATGTGTTTGTGCGCGGGGGGGGGTGCTACAGCAGCAACATTTCTGACTGTTGTGCTTCATCAGCTGATGGTCATGCAGCCACCCACCTGGTGTAATTCCCATAGGACCACATTAATCCCAAACCGAGCTGGGGATGGGATCACTGTGACAAGCAGACAGGAAAACGACTGTTCTGCCAGAAGAGTGACACGTCCAGCAGTCACCACGAGTTTTATGTTGCCATTAGCATCATCTGAAAGTGAGAGTGTAGCTTTCACCCCTTTAGCAATAGTGGTGAAAAACTGACACTGCAGCCCAGTGTGGCATCTTAAATGAAGATAACGTGATGTAACGCTTGTAATAGTCAGGTCAGATGTTTTTGTTGTCTCTCTGTGATCGGGGTTCATTTTACATGCTTTCTAAAAGCCAAAACACAACCTCTATTTTTTAGCCACTGAGCAGTTTTGTAATACTCATTGAATAAATTCCCAGTTAATTCAGCATCCTGGTAACCATCCCACAGACATTGTCATTGTACAGGAACTTTGATAACTGCTGCATTTATTACTTCCAGGCTGGACGACTGTAATTCATTATTATCAGGAAGTCCTAAAAACTCCCTGAAAAGCCTTCAGCTGATCCAAAATGCTGCAGCAAGAGTCCTGACAGGGACTAGAAAGAGAGAGCAGATTTCTCCTGTTTTGGCTTCCTGTTAAATCCAGAATTCAAAATCCTGCTCCTCACATACAAGGTCTTAAATAATCAGGCCCCATCTTATCTTAATGACCTTGTAGTACCATATCACCCTATTAGAGCACTTCGCTCTCGCTCTGCAGGCCTACTTGTTGTTCCTAGAGTATTTAAAGTAGAATGGGAGGCAGAGCCTTCAGTTTTCAGGCCCCTCTTCTGTGGAACCAGCTTCCAGTTTGGATTCAGGAGACAGACACTATCTCTACTTTCAAGATTAGGCTTCAAACTTTCCTTTTTGCTAAAGCAATATAAACCACCTTAAGGCTGCTAACAACTGAATTGACATTAGTGTATTTGTATTTGCTGGGTTTTGATCCGTTCTGTTGCAGAAAAGTTTGAAAGGTTTGATCTCTGAGAAAACATTTCTCTTATCAGTCTGATTGTGAATTGGTAACGCTGTTATGATGGACTGATGCATGATGGTAAAGTATCCGTTTTTTAAGCTCCACAAAGCCAATCTGCCTGAACCATGAACCTGTCTGATTTCATTTCTATTTTCTGATCTACCTCCACAGCTGTTGACATGACAACAGACGAGGCAGAAAGTCACCAGAAAAAGCCGAGGCAGCAGGAGGAAGCTGGCCAGGGCGCCAGACCTCCCACTCCAGAGGACGACCAGCTCCGACCTCAAAACCACAACCCTGCTGGCCGCGGTCTCACACGCCTCTTTTCCTCCCTCCTGAAAAGGCGTTCACAGTGTGAGAGCGAGGGTGGAGAAAAGGAGGACAAGGAGGAAGAAGCTAAAGCACCCATCGCTGACCCCGAACCTGAACTAAAAACAGAGGGCGAGGTCGCCCTTGACCAGCACTCAGTAAGCAGCGCTGAGGCTCAGGTCAGCCTGTGTTGGTGACTGTGTTACAGACTTAGGTCTTACCTGTGATATGTAAGGAAATGTGTCATGGATCGAGTTGCAAAGTATTTCTTATAGGATGCGTCAACTTTTACATTACTGAGCAAATCATTTTCCAAACCTGAGACTCTTGACTGTAGACGGTGCATGAAGCCTCCTCCCTGCTCAGGCTACAAGAGAAACATTACAAAGGTGGTGTTGGGCTCCTTCAGGTGTAGCCTGGATCACCTTTATAAAGTCTGATTACGCTGTGACTTATTTAAGATCCTCCGTGTGCTACATGTTCACATAGTTTACACTGTGACACCTCAGATGTGTGGATGATCTCACAGTTTTTGCTGAGCTGTAATGCTTGACATGCACATCTCCATCAAAACTGCACCATAGCACGATGTGCATCCTCTTCATAACT
>NC_138957.1:500000-502500 GCF_965226115.1 Aulonocara stuartgranti | reverse complement strand
AATAATGGATTGCATTTATACAGCACTTTTCAGGGCCCTCAAAGCGCTGTACAGTTCACTCTCACATTCACACACTGGTGGAGGCAGCTGCAGGGGAAACACTTGTTTCTAAAGTGAAACATGTAGTAAAGCAGCTGACGCCGTTACACATTTAACATCCAAGTGTGGATTCAGTCAGTGTCACAGAAGCTAAAGATTTTGGATTTCTTTGGGGTGCCATCGCAGATCCATGAGCCCAGCGCAGGCAGATCTGATGTTCCTAGAGAATGCCAAGAAACTTTCCATGTATGGAGTGGACCTCCACCAGGCCAAGGTGAGCATCCTCAGCTGCTCTTATTATTCCTCTTCTTCCTTATAGACTATTTTTAACTGCTCCAATCAATAAATAGTGAGTAGTGATTCACCCTTGTTTTCCATGCTAACTTTGGGAGCAGGTAGTTCACGTACTTCACAGAGAACCTGTCCTCTAACATGTCGGCATGAATGTGGTGCTCCCTGTGGCGTCTGTGCAGTGTGACAGTGTGCACACCAGAAATAAGGTCATTCTCCTCACATCAGAGCAGCTATTAAAAATAAATATAGGAGAGCACTTTGAAGATGATACTGCCCCCCTGTGGATGCTTGGGAGCAGCACACGTCGGTTGCACCACCAGTCAGAAAAGAGCTTAACAGTCCAGATGAAGTAAACATAACCAGGTGTAGTGATCCAAGGAGCATCCTTTAGACCACTGCGTGCTGACTGGGCTGGAAACTTTCTATCATTCAGTATCTCCTGTTTATTTATTTGCCTACATTGCTTTAGGAGTTATTTCTTTCATTCTGAATATCTGTTAGGATCTGGATGGAGTTGACATCATACTGGGGGTTTGTGCCAGTGGTCTGATGGTTTACAAAGATAAACTGAGGATCAACCGTTTCCCCTGGCCCAAAGTCCTCAAAGTCTCATACAAACGAAGCAGCTTCTTCATCAAAATAAGACCATCCGAGGTAAACCGCCACAAAAACGTCCTTTTTGTTTTTCGTCCTTCTAAGGTCTGTTAGTCTTGTTCACAGCAGGTTTGTGTCTGTTCTAACAGGTGGAACATTATGAGAGTGCCATTGGATTCAAGCTTCCCAACTACAAGGCAGCCAAAAAGCTGTGGAAAGTGTGTGTCGAACATCACACCTTCTTCAGGTGTTGTATTCTCATCGTGCTGCATTTCTGAAGGAGCTGTGGCTTTTTTCAGAGCTGAAGATCAATATTCTTATGTGCAGGCTGACCTCCTCTGAGATGGCCACCACCCCAAGGAAGTTCCTAGCATTGGGCTCGAAGTTTCGTTACAGCGGTCGGACTCAGGCGCAGACCAGACAGGCTAGCTCTCTGATTGACAGACCAGCTCCCCTTTTCCAGCGCTCCTCCAGCAAGAGGAACTCTCGCAGTCTGGATGGAGGTACGCCTTTACTAACAGACGGACTCTGTGTTGCACTCGTGTTTTTCAGTCTGGCCTATGAGTCCTTGGGCAAACAGCGACAACAGACCTGTATGTATAAAACGGTTGGGTGCGCCCATGCTGCCATCGGTTTTAGCCAAAACTCTTGACCCACTGGTGCAATCGAAAAATTCCAACAGTTCCTGAAATTATCTGTGCTTTTTCAGTAGTATTATGGTCGTTACGGCGGACAAAAGGCAAAAGAAAGAGAATTTGGCAGAAAGTTAACAGAAGAAGAGGGAAAATCTGCTTCATCACCTGCTGAAAGACAACAACAACCAACATGAGCACGAGTAACGGTCAACAATTAAATGTTGCTGAGCAGCACACTAATGATACAAGACATGTTCAGAGGCAGCAGACCGAGATAGTGTGTCTGTGAGCACCTGTGTTCGTAAGGTTTCCCTATTTAAGTATTTATTGGTGTGTGTGTGTGTGTGTGTGTGTGTGTGTGTGTGTGTGTGTGTGTGTGATTGAGATTGAGACACAGCTGGCCAGGAGGGGACAGAGGAGGAATGCCTCTCCTGCACCTCTGTGATGCAAGAGGTGCTGGGGATGGAGCAGGAGGAGGGAGGCAGGCTCTCAGCAGACCGTGATCTTTGCAGGGCTGCTGCGGCGCCGTACATGCGTTTACTGTAATGACCCTAATATGACTAAAAAGCACAGAGTTGCTGCTTTCACAACCTGTTGTAATTCTTTCAGTTGAGGTCCAGGAGTTACAGATGTTGGAAGAAAAGTTGCAAACACCTGTTTGACGCCAGCAACAGGTTTAGGCTTTCGAGGGTTAATCAGTCCGTTCACGTGTATACGTGTGTTCTGTGTCGGCTTCTTTGCTTTTTACAGTCAGCTGGTGGCTTTGATGTGTTTCAGGATTTGAGTGACATTTCTATACAAAGACTGATTCACAAAGATAGCTGCCAAGAGCACAGTGGCAGCACACAGTGCACTCGGACTGGGTGCTTTTTGTAGTACGAGTACTTTTGAGCTGATTCAGTTGACTTGCTTCCTAAACCCTTGGGTACATTAATGGG
>NC_138957.1:485000-495000 GCF_965226115.1 Aulonocara stuartgranti | reverse complement strand
CTCTCATGCAAGTAGCTTCACTTTACTTTCACATTGTGTTTGTCCGTGTGATAGATGACTGGGAAACATCTCCAGGAAAGTTCACTAACGTATGCATTCATCGTCCTTCCAACCTCCGTCTGTGGTTTACGTCAGTGATGTTGCTTAGAATGAAATGTTGGAGCTCTAGTGCGACATAAACACTCACTTCAAACTGTGATTGGTCGAGAGGAGCAAGGCGCTGTATTCCTTTTTCATTGGTTATCAGAGGACCCAGTATAACATCATCTCCTGGGCCCGGATTCACAAAACTCTGAAGTACTAAGAGTTTGTTTCCTGGTGACAACATCCTATGAAAAGTCTTAGAATTTGTTTTTAAGAATTTCCCCTTAAAGTTGGGACTAAAACTGTCACAATTATAAGTTATTCATAAAGTGTCTTAGCTCTGAGCTTAAAAGTGTGGAACAAGAGAAACGTTGAAGCATCAGTAAAGTTTTAACTCACTCGGTGTTAGGCTGGGACTCCCTGCTAATGCACTTTAGGTTTGATTCGGAGCTAAGCGAGGGGATTGTGAATATGAGTCCTGGAGAGACGTGTATGTTACTTTTTAACCAATATCAGCTCCATGTGTGACACCATCACTGCTCTCATTTGGACAAAAAGAGTGAACTTCACTGATAATTTGATCGCAAACCACAAAACGTTCGAGGAGAAAAACATGTTCTCGACTGACTTCATGCAACAAGCAGTTTCAAGAAGGATAGAAAACAAGCTTTTCTGACAGCCATAAACTCTCATCATTTCACACCAGCCAAAGAGTGGGTGTAAGTACAGTGGCTTGCAAAAGTATTGGGCCCCCTTGAACTTTCCCACATTTTGTCACATTACAGCCACAAACATGAATCAGTGTTATTGGACTTCCAGGTGAAAGACCAACACAAAGTGGTGTACACGTGAGAAGTGGAACGAAAATCAGACATGATTCCAAACATGTTTTACAAATAAATAACTGCAAAGTGGGGTGTGCGTAATTATTCAGCCCCTGAGTCGATACAATAAATAAATAAATACTAAATACTAAATACTTTGTAGAACCAGCTTTTGCTGCAGTTCCAGCTGCCAGTCTTTTAGGGTCTGTCTCTACCAGCTTTGCACATCTACAGACTGAAATCTTTGCCCATTCTTCTTTGCAAAACAGCTCCAGCTCAGTCAGATTAGATGGGCAGCGTTTGTGAACAGCAGTTTTCAGATCTTGCCACAGATTCTCGATTGGATTTAGATCTGGACTTTGACTGGGCCATTCTAACACATGGATCTGTTCTGTTTTAAACCATCCCATTGTTGCCCTGGCTTTATGTTCAGGGTCGTTGTCCTGCTGGAAGGTGAACCTCCACCCCAGTCTCAAGTCTTTTGCAGACTCCAAGAGGTTTTCTTCCAAGATTGCCCTGTATTTGGCTCCATCCATCTTCCCATCAACTCTGACCAGCTTCCCTGTCCCTGCTGAAGAGAAGCCCCCCCCCCAGAGCATGATGCTGCCACCACCATATCTGACAGTGGGGATGGTTCAGAGTCATGTGCAGTGTTAGTTTCCGCCACACACAGAGTTTTGCATTTTGGCCAAAAAGTTCCATGTTGGTCTCATCTGACCAGAGCAGCTTCTTCCACATGTTTGCTGTGTCCCCCACATGGCTTGTGGCAAACTGCAAACGGGACTTCTTATGGTTTTCTGTTAACAATGGCTTTCTTCTTGCCACTCTTCCATGAAGGCCAACTTTGTGCAGTGCACCACTAATAGTTGTCCTGTGGACAGATTCCCCCACCTGAGCTGTAGATCTCTGCAGCTCGTCCAGAGTCACCATGGGCCTCTTGGCTGCATTTCTGATCAGCGCTCTCCTTGTTCGGCCTGTGAGTTTAGGTGGACGGCCTTGTCTTGGTAGGTTTACAGTTGTGCCGTACTCCTTCCATTTCTGGATGATGGCTTGAACAGTGCTCCGTGGGATGTTCAAGGCTTGGGAAATCTTTTTGTAGCCTAAGCCTGCTTTAAATTTCTCAATAACTTTATCCCTGACCTGTCTGGTGTGTTCTTTGGACTTCATGGTGTTGTTGCTCCCAATGTTCTCTTAGACAACCTCTGAGGCCGTCACAGAGCAGCTGTATCTGTACTGACATTAGATGGCCTGGTAAGTGGCCTGTATTTGTATAGTACCTTACACATTCAGTTATCCACACATCCACACACTGGTGATGGCAGCTACATTGTAGCCACAGCCACCCTGGGGCGCACTGACAGAGGCGAGGCTGCCGGACACTGGCGCCACCGGGCCCTCTGACCACCACCAGTAGGCAACGGGTGAAGTGTCTTGCCCAAGGACACAACGACCGAGACTGTTGGAGCCGGGGCTCGAACCGGCATCCTTCCAATTACAAGGCGAACTCCCAACTCTTGAGCCACGATCGCCCCATAGATCACACACAGGTGCACTATGTAGTCATTAGCACTCATCAGGCAACGTCTATGTGCAACTGACTGCACTCAGACCGAAGGGGCTGAATAATTACGCACACCCCACTTTGCAGTTATTTATTTGTAAAACATGTTTGGGATCATGTCTGACTTTCGTTCCACTTCTCACGTGTGCACCACTTTGTGTTGGTCTTTCACCTGGACGTCCAATAACATTGATTCATGTTTGTGGCTGTAATGTGACAAAATGTGGGAAAGTTCAAGGGGGCCGAATACTTTTGCATCCACTGTATCTGATCAACAACCCAGTGAGCAGGAAGCAGAGTCTTTGCGGTAAACAGGCTCCAGTCAGTATATTTGTTTCCCAGTCGTTTACGCTCACAGTCTGATGTTTAACACTCTGGACTTTGCTGTCATCGTCATTACTCATGGTCGTTAAGGACATTTTTAATATGATGAATGTCCTTCATGGCCCTAATGCAGCGCTCATGCTGAACACACTGTGTGTCTGTGATAATGGACTTGTGTTGTTCTCTTTGCTGTATCTATTGTGCTGTATCATATTCTGCCACCATCATTTCAGAAGAAAGGGATGACAAGAAGCACTGATACTCGTTAATCTACAAATCAAACATCCATATGTAAAATTAGGCTCCGAAGTTGAGCATCCTGGCCTGGACTCAGGAGATGTCATGTGTCTAACAGCAGTGCATGGCTAAGCCTGGTGATTTTATAATGTGTCATCCCTCTCTACAGTCTGTACGTGACATTTAAATTGTTGGCTTTTTTCAACCTTATGTAAAGAAAAAACCGCTTGATCTCTGAAACACTGTTTCAGTCTGCTCGGATCAGCTCTGTTTGAGTAGAAGAGGCATCTTCTTGATGTGGCTCAAAAACAAGAAATGGAGGTTCGTGGAAACGTCAAAGCTAACAGTTTTCATGGAACGTACTGACTTGTTCACATGACAGGACGTGTCTACATTCAACAGACTCTCATCCTGCTCTGTCACATGAAAAACTTCAAAGCTGAGGTCTTAAGTAGTTACAGCAGGTGAAGCAGGTGTGTTTGTGCTGATGTAAAGCCATTAGCGCTCCACCTGTGTCTTCCTTTCTGAAAGGAGTCAGAATGAAAGTGAAACATCAGAGAGACTCTTTAACCACTGAAGACCGAACGATTCCATCTCTGCCCACATCCGACATAAACAACGGTCATTACTGTATAGAATAATGGCAGACATGACTCAGAATGAGTTTTGCACTTTTTTGCAGTGGCCATGTTTTTCCTTTGTGTGCCGGCTTTGGCTCGTTCATCCCAGCGTGGATGTGCACACAGCCACCGATCTTGCTTTGGTTGTGTTAGCGCTGCCATCTGGATTTTTTCTGTCAGATGACATTGTTGTGTTTGTCCTCATTAAACATCTTCTGCTGGCATTGATGCAAACCATGATTTGTGAGCCACAGAACAGTACGCACTAATCATTAGTAATGCTCTGCTGCTTCCTTTATTACTGCTAACATGAAGCAGTTTGGTTTGTCTGGAAAATCTGTTCTTCCACAGCCTCTAAAGGTCAGTGGGACATGGCAGACCCAGCACTGTTGAAATATTTAATATATACTTATAGAAAGTGCAGCCCTGTGTTTTCATTTGCTTTCTTCTCAACCTTAATCGTTGCCTTTCAGCGTAGTTGTTTCCTTCCATCAACCTACTCTCACTTTTGCCTCCTTGTTGAAGGACCTGGATAAGACCCAGACTGAAATTATGCGGCACCATACCAGCATCAGCGAGCTAAAAAGGAGTTTCATGGAGTCTGTACCGGAGTCTCGGCCCAGCGAGTGGGATAAGCGTCTTTCCACCAACTCTCCTTTCCGCACAGCGAGCATCAACGGTCAGCTCCAACCAGCAGTAAGTCCGATGAGCTCGGTGCAGTGCAGCTCATGTTTGTTTTACTCACGTGAATTACACAAAGTTACCTGTGAAAGCTTTTCCAAGACAGGCATGCTGACGTGTCGAGAGCAATCGAGCAGTGAAATCAGTTCACACCTATAGACTCGCTCATGCTGGCTCACTGACACACTCTCATGTTCCTGGGATGCAGGGACATAACACAGACACTGCTAATGTGTTTGTCGACTGGTGATGGTTTTCCTTGCCATGACAAGTCAGAATGTCTGCTTTGAAACAGCCGCTCTGCACATACTGATGCTCTGATTCTAACGCTGGCAAAAATCGGTGTTTAAAAGCTTCAACATTGACTAAAAATGTATCAATCCGGTCTTTTTTCTCTCTACGTTTCCATATAAATGTTAAAAATAATGAACACAAACTAATCAGTCTCCAGAATTCACACTGTGTATTCCTACGATTATAAATGTTCAAAATAATATGACAGGCGTCAGGAGACAGATAATGATCAAAGCACATGTGTACAATATGCTTTTGCCACCTGAGTGTGCATCATAAACAGCTGACACAGTCGCTTGAGTAGAAGTACAGATACTTGTGTTAAAAAATAAACAGAGTACTAATTCATCTTTTTAAAGACACGACAAAGTAGAGACTGTGAAATGGACTCAAAGTGTAAAAGAAAAAGAAGCAGTTTTAACACAGCAACATTATTTCAGCTCAGACTGATTCTATGAAAGAGTCCTGAACATCTTTAATGTAGAACAACAGTGAATTAAAAGGGAAAAGTCTTTGTTGCCTCCACCGTGGTCGAGTTTCCTTAGTGTGCACGCCTAAAGAGAAAAACAAACCTGAGATCAGTTGGAAACACGTCACAGCTTCTTCTGTAAGAGCAGGCAGAGGTGATCAGCTGAGCTGCGCTCCTTGCTGCTCGCTCCTCTTCTGTGATGTTAGCTTGGTGCTGAAACACCACAACCAGGGTTCATGGCTTTACCAAAATGCTGTTTCTGTCACGGTCAGCGAGGCGAGCCGTGTGGAATTTATTGAAGGACCCAAGATGCGGTCACTTCTGATGTGAGGAAGCTTTATTAATGGAGGTGGTAAATACACAAGGCGAGGGTGGCGAAAAACAGAACTGAGTAAACCTAAACTGGAAAGACTAAGCATAGAAAACAAACCTGAAACCTAAAGACACAAACAGAGCTGCAGGGAAAACCACTCAGGATGACGGAGGGGAAAAACACAGAGCACACAGGGCTTAAATACACACAGCAGTAATCAAGGGATGAGAGACAGGAGGGCAACACAGCTGGGAGAAATCAGGGCTGACGGGACAGGGGAAATGAAAAGTGAACACACTCACATGAGACAGAGACCTTCAGAATAAAACAGGAAACTCACAGACACAGAGAACCAGACAAGACACTGAACTTAACAGACAGATTCACGAGCAGACAGAGTGACACCACGGACACTCTGTCTGCTCCAAGATATAACAGAATAAACAAGAACATAGAATAATAGAAAGAAAAACAAAACACTGAGTCGTCAGACTCAGGACAGTTTCACTTTAACCTCTTGTTAAGGGTTCAATATTGAGGAAGGGGAACAAGAGGTGATCGAAGAATAACCACACTGATCCGGCCGGGTGAAGTCAAACGATGATTTTAATGCACGCGTGGGAAGATCACTACGTACGCAGACCGCAACTGATCTCCGACTTAATCAAAGCATAAACAGATATTTTATACCATCAGGGCTTAAATTTAATGACGCCCCCTCAACGTCAGATCCATTTCATACATAGGTCAGATCAAAACCACAATGACTTTTAACACAGTTTAAAAAGAACATTGTCTTCATCTTCATAGCAGATGTTTCCTGTCAACCTTTCTGATTAGCGCTTCTTCAAAACCGCAGACAATGATTTGCAGTGAGCGAGCACTTCTGCAAGCCCACAATTACAAGCAAACATGCTATGTCACGACCTTACGTGGCACTCTGTGTCACCTCTCCCCTACTAACGCTCACAGTCAAACAGAGGCCACTGTCAACCTTTTACTAGAACTATAGATGTAATATAAATTGAATAAATGTTTTAACCAACTGATACTACTTAAAACTCAATACAAGAATATGAACTTATAAATGATAATAAAAATGACCTGATATAAGTGTTTTGTAAGCATGTATTGCAATTCCTTCTATGTTCTAGTTTCCCTCAGCATGTATCACCTGGACAGTCACGCCAATGAAGCTTAAGACCCTTAATGAGCCGAACATCAACTCAAAATAAGCACAGATATGCAATGTGTATAAAATAGTTATAACTGCATCTGGAATACAAGGTTAATATGATAACAGTATGCATAAACATCTTAAGGCCATCTTAAAGCTATCTGTTACATTGTTAAAGCAATGATGCAGATTATATTGTGCTGGTAAAATACTTTTGTTCATCCCCACACTCTGATGATGATACAATAATGGATTGTCTGTGAAGAGTTAAATATTTCTTCCTTTTAGACTCCAATCAGTTATTTACAGTGATTTAAGGTGGAATGACAGGAAACAATAACTCTGTTGAAATGTCTGAAATCTGAAACTGTCAGAAGTACAAAGTAGAGATATTTCAGTTCAGCTGTAAGGAGTAAAAACAACCAGTAAAGATAGCTGAAAACTCTACGTATGTATTTGTACTCTGCTACGTCTCGCCTCTGATCAGAAATATAAAATATGTTTTTAACCAATCAGAATGCGAAAGATTCCAAATTCATGCACTGATCCTCCACTAGGTGGCGCTGTTGGCTTTCACCATGTTATTCCACTGCTTCAGCCCGATGTGACCACAGGCACAGACACTTCCTTTCCTGTGACGATGGCATGCTTATGCAGGAGAGCATCTCCACGGCTGCGCTTCCATACCCAGTGACAGGCGGTGTGTAGTCTGGTGCTTTGTGGCCGCGCTGCAGCAGGCCAGCACTGTGCAGCGTTTATGAGCAAACAATATCACGAGCATTGGTCAGCCAGCTCCCCCGGCTTGTGCTCAGCTGCACACTCACTATGCTTCAAACCAGCAAACCCTAAGACCTTTGCACAGTACTACAGAGCTTTATGCACAGCATGGGTACCAGCAAGGAAAGGCATCTGTGTGAGCTCAGAGAAGGGAAACTCCAGAAGAAATCAATCACACATGATAAATAAATAAATGATAAATGGTTGTGCAGCTGTGTAACTGGGACAACAAAGGTGGAGTGGAGCAGCAGAGTTGACCAGCAGCCAGTGCGTGCAGCACAAACAGTGTGTGGTCATCTTATTGTTCATGCTTGCACAGCTGCCAGATCATTTGGCTGCTTGTAGCTGTTGTAATCGGGGACTGTAGTGTAGAAAGAGTTGATGCCGCTTTCTTCACACACTGCAGAATTTGCTCGTTACAATTACACAGTAACATTAGACAATTACATGACTGTTATGTGAAGGTTTCTGCTTGATCCACTGTTTTACGAATCATAGCAGGACGTCTGTATTTTGGACAGTTCTATGTAATGAAATGTGTGACAGAAGCTGGGAACCACCGTCCTGTACGCGGTGCCTTTATTACTGGGCCTTCGTAGGGGTTTGGTGCTTCTGGTAAATTAGCCCACATGGCATGGATAACTCTATCCAAGACCTCGTCCAGGCTTGTTCTCTGATATGAACAAATAAGAGGTGTTGCATGGGTGTGCATGCCTCCACTAGAACCAGTGCTGTTTCAATGAAACAACATCTTTGGTTCAGCTCTGTTCATCAGTATAAGCAGCACTTAGTTTGGCGCTTTGTCTTGTCCTCTCTTTGTGTAGCTGCTTCAAGCTTTGCGACCTTGCTTGACCTGCCAGCCGCATGGCTCAGTTAATCTGCGCATGTCCACTGACTCTCATACAAACTGCAACAGTTACAAAACCCAAGAAAAGAAGCTGAAGGCCAACGGTGCCAAGAGGACTGTTCCCCCACCCCTCGTCATCCTTATTCCTCCACCCTGCATCGTTCCCTTGTTCACTCTTTGTTTCCTGTATCTCTGTCATCTCCCTTTCCTCTGTAGCGTCTGGGCTAATCCCAGCTACGCCATCCTCTTCCCAAGAGCTTCCATCATCCTTCCCTGTGAGTTTATAAACTGAAGGTCAGAGAGGAGGCCAGCAAAGTTACGATATTCCCCTCTGGCTTCTCTTCTACCCACAATGTGAAGATACAGTTTTTATCTCAGAAATTATATTTTACTGAAAATCTAGCCATAGCAGCACTTTTTATTTTATTTTTAAAATATATATATATTTGCTGAAAGCCTCAGGCTAAACTGTTAAATTTCACATTAGTGCTTTGCTGAGTTATGACGTAGTGTATGAAAAAATAAAAATAGCCTTCTCATCATCTCAAAGATCTCTAAAGCCCACGATGATGGACCCCGCTCTGTCCCCGTGCAGACTCCCCAGCCTGTGATCTTTTTACGCCGTTTCATCTTTTGGTGACTGGCTCTTACTCACCAGTGAAGGATTGTGATGATTTTTTAAATTTACTGACTCGGTGTATTTCACCTGGAATGAGTTCTCTAACGTTCTCTTCAGACTCGTGACACAGACATTCGCCTTCACTAAAGGCACTGCAGCGGTCAGCTCTTCCACTCCAGTGCTGCGTGTACACATTCACAGGGATGGACAAATCTATAATTACTCATAGATTTGGATTATATAACATGTAGCTGCCTGATGTTAAGTTACTCGTTTAACTGAACTTGTTAAAAATCCCATTTAATTACCGGAAAGTTGCAGTTTCATGAGTGTGAATCCATGAAATCCACCGTATTGCCAAAAGTGTTCATTCATCTGCCTTCACACACAAATTATTCAATTATTCATCCATAGGGTTTATGATGATGTTAGTTCAGCCTTTGCTGTTATAATTACCCATAATTCCGGTGTCCATGTACAGTGAGTATAAAGGGCTGTTCTTATTGTGTTTGTGGGAATTCTCGTTCTTCCAGAAGCACCTTTGTGAGGTTGGATGAGAAGGTCATTTATCCCAAAGGTGTTCTATGTGTCAAGCTCTTCCACACCAAACTCGCTCGTCCGTGTTTTTATGGACCTTGCTTTGTGCACTGGTGTGTAGTCATGTTGCCACCATGTGACCTACCACTTTGTGGCTGAATTGCTGTCCTTCCCACTTTGTTATAATACCAGTAAAGGAGACTGGACTTCTTACTGAGGTGGGATCCTATCAGGGCCCACGCTGGGATTCACTAAGCTCCCGAGCAAGACCCATTGTTGCGCACAGTTGTGTAGAAGCAGTACACAGGGGTGGCTGTAGCTCAGGAGGTAGAGCAGGTCACCTACTGATCGGAAGGTTGGTGGTTCGAGCCCTGGCTCCTCCAGTCTGCGTGTCGAGTGTCCTTGGGCAAGATACTAACCCCAAGTTGCTGAATGTGTGTGAGTGTAGTTAGAAAGCAGTGAGTACAGAGTGTGTTTGGGTGAATGTGACATGTTGTACAGAGCGCTTTGAGCACTCCAGGAGAAAAGCGCTATATAAGAATCAGTTCATTTACACATGCCTAGGTGCTCGATGTTATACACCTATGGCCACAGCATCGACTTGAACGCCTGAATTCAGTGATTGGGGTGAGTGAA
>NC_138957.1:422500-480000 GCF_965226115.1 Aulonocara stuartgranti | reverse complement strand
GTCTAAACCTTGTATTTCAGCACTGATGGATCCTTTCCAGATGTGCAAGTTGCCAAATTCATAGTCAGTAATGTATCGCCATACATCAGCGGAAACCAGCTGAATGATGCCTCTCCTCTTTAGTCCAGGTGAAGTGACGTCCATGTTTGCCAAAAAGAAAACAAATCAGATGTTTCTGACCTCAGAACAGATTTCCACTTTGCCTCAGTCCATGTGACATTTGGCCCAGATTCAGGATGATGTTCACATATAAAGTGACACTGCAGGTGTGGACGGCACCGTGAGCCGTTCCCGAGTCTTTGCGCTGATTTCCATGACAGAGTCAAGCCTGTTGTTAATGCAGTGCTGACTTAGGCAGAAAGCTCTCGCTCATCCAACATGGATTTCCAGGCTTGTGCATTGTGCACACGGATTTCTCTGGAACCTGTTGATGCTATTATGAGAAATTTGCAGTTTTCACAGTTGTTTATTTGACAAACAATTGTTTTGCAGCTTGTAAATGCAGTTTTTTGCAGACTGGTGCCCCCTGCCTGTCTTTACTTCTGGGAAACTGCCTGCCTGCTCTTTTTATACTCAGTCATGTGACTGGTAACAAACAGGCTGTTTATCTGCCTCATGTTCCCTCAGGTGCTTCTTAAACAATGATTTGTGGGGATTTTCAGACACTCATGATAATGAAAGTACAGCGTCACAGACTAAGCTCAAACTGATTTCATGTCAATGTGGACACAGCTACCTGTTAACAGAGAACATTTTCTCTGTGTAAACATTTGGTGTGATTTCTGTGTTCTGTGAATAAAACGTGTTCATGAGATTTGCTAATCATTGCATTCTGCTTTTATATTTTACTCGATGTTTTTAGAATTGGCATTATTAATCTCGTGTCACACTTATGTAGATGGCAATTGACAAGAATTTAGCGATTCTGATTCCATCACTTATCAATTTGATTTCTTATTCACTCTCACGAGGTTCTCATCGTCTCCGCGTTGAGTCAGCACCATCACTGAGCAGCGTATGAAAGAAATTACAGTCATGCACGTTAACTACATGCTGTGTGCTCCTCTGTGTTGTGATCCGTGTAGGTTCATTACTCAAAAAAGTCATCATGACGCAGAACAAGTAATGCAAAATGTTACTTAATTGCTCCCAGGAGAAAGTAATCATTGTCCTGCTTGTTGCATTACTTTTGTGTTTCTCTGTAAAATGGCCTGAAACACATTCTCTCATATGATTTAACAGGGTCTGGCTGCTGGTCTGGGGTCAGCATCACTCGGCTTAAACATGCTTCTGGGTTTTGGCTACCTTAGCATGCTGTGCAGAGCACCATAATGGAGGTGTCCTGTATACGGATCATAGGCTCTGATATGGAATGTGTGAAACTATCAATACAAGCAACCGAAGCTGTTTTCCTCTGCCGTACGGTGCTGAGGAAAAACTGAAGGAGCTCAAACATCTGGAGCGAGCTTAAAGAAAAGCTTCTCAAAGCTCAAAGGAGCTAGTTGATGTGGTTTTGGCAGCTCATGAAGCCCCATAGATCATTGTTGGTGGTTTTCTGGGAATGCCTAACAGAGGGGAATGTGACGCAGACCTAGAACATGCCGGGGTGATCTTCAGAGTCCTCCATGAAAAGCTAGAGGATGTGGCTGAGGTCTGTCTGGCTGTGAAACTATCAGCGTTCGTTTTGGTTCCCTTTCAGCCGGTGGAACATTTGAAGGAATACTAATGAAACTGGGGAGAACGTTGATCTTTAAAGCAAACAATCACCAGCATTTTTATAGTCATAAACCTACTGAGGAGGGAACCAACTAAAGACAGACAAATGGTTGTAATGGACGCTTGCAAGGAATAACAGAACTGCATTAATATATTGAAATGCAGTGTCTCATCATTTCCACAAACACTGGGCGTTTCCAGCTGCAGGTCTTCACTCCTACATTTTTGCAGTTTAGGAAACACCCGTCTGCTCTGTTATTGATGTGTGTTTCAAGAATAAGTTGTGCACGGTGTTTGAAGGCAGAGCACTGCAGACATTGTGGTTTGATTTTTATTTTCTACCAAATGAATTATTGTTTTGTGCAAACATTTGGATGCCATTTGGAATACTTCGTCCTTTGTAGTTGCACACTTCATTATTTGCCTGCAGCTGCTAATTATTTTTTTAAGCTGGTTTTTGTGCAATGGGCAGAGACAATTCTGCAACATGAAATATATTATGGCCTAATACATGGTTAACATGCACATTTGAGGACCTGAAGGCTGACTGTGATTGGATCAGAGTCATGACAGAACTGGGTGACGGCATGAGAAAGGCGACAGTTAATTATAGACCGTTGCCCAAAACACAGGAACATGATGAGTGAAATGTGCAGCTCGACAGTGACAAATTATAATGACACAAACTATATTTTCAAGTTATACTTTTTAGTTATACAATTAAAAGTTTCATTGCATACATACAGCAAGTTGTGGAATCATGCAGACAGATCACATTTCTATTATAACAGATTATTTGTCTAGCATTAAGGTGCGCTCAGCGCTACACTTTGTCACACTCATACCCACGCACATTTATCTCGAATAAAAAAGGCTTTGGTAGATTCAGTTAAAATCATTAGAGTTCCCTGTTAGACATGTTGTAAGTCAGATATAGATTTTAAACATGCTGGTTTTCATGAATGCATTTCCCAGTACAACAGTTACATTACCAGTCTCCTCAGTGAAGTGGGATTTAAGGATCAATTCATAGTTTAGTAAGAAATACAGCAGGATATTTTCTGTGTGTGTAAATGTGTGTCTGGGACAAACAGGGTTTGGATTTCTTTCCCTTGCGTTGTGCAGCAGCTACAGTGCCACACTGTTGTCTTTGTAAAACCCTGAGAGTTTATTGCTGTTTATCTGCTTTCTGCAGTCTCCTGTGCTAAAGACCCAGACAATCACCATCTCAGATGTTACCAATTCTGTAAGAGGAACTGCAGCCTACAAGGACATACCCTTAGTTCACACTGAAACCAAGACCATCACATACGAGTCAGCTCAGGTGAGGTGAATTTGAGACATTTCCCCCTTACAAAAATATGCATTTTACGAGTTATTTTCTCACATTAAACACAAAGTATAGCTTTTTTTTTACTTTGTATGCAATGCTACTACACACTGTCTGGTTTTCATAAGCCTGGCCGAAAGTTTTGGCCCTAGTATTAAGGAGTGGTCAACATAATGGCCTTAATACAAGAATTAAATAAGGTGTTTGGAAGCAGACTGGTGGGCTGACGTTCTGGCCTGGAATCAAAGGCCCACCACAGTCACAGTTATTAGCCTGGTACAAGCAGAAAAAGGTGGTCACGCAGAAGAACAAGCAGTCTTCCTGGGAAAGGCTTTTCACCCACCTTCATAGGCCTTGGGTCAATACGGAGTGTTTCCACAGCAGATTCTGGGAATACAACACTCGAGCTCTTCCTCTCCACGCCTGGATGGTCACCTCCTAATTACAGAGTAGGCTTTCCCCCCTCCTGTTATCCACAGGTCCAGCAAACCAGCAGTTTCCAATCCAGTCTATTATCACAACAAATCCACGTAAATCTATTGAAAACGAATCCTCTGTCTGGTAAAATGTAATTATTTTAACAGCAAAACCATCCAGGCCAGGTGAAAACTACTTTCATTTAAAATATCCTTTTCCCTCACTGGAGTCTCCAAGACCCCTTTACTAGTCCCTGTACGCGACTCCAAATAGCTGGGCTAGAGTGGAATCTCCACTCCCACATGGTGTGGCCTATATCTCACACAAAAACACAAAAGCATGCAATAACTGAAATGTAAAATAATGCCAACTCTACGTTTAGTGGCAGATTTGATTCTACAGCACTAGCATGACCTGCTAATTTGTCAATATTAATAATTAGGTGGGTCGTCTGTTAAACACAGGGCTGGGATTCAAAACAGCTGATCAGATCAAACCTGCATAGCAGTGAAACTGTAAAGTTCAGTCCTTGATCCTGTTACCAAACCACATTTTCTAGCTTATGTTGACGCTGTATAATATATTCTTAATTCGGTTTTGTTTTTATGTCAGCTCTCGATCGTGTCCTGTGATTGGTCCAGTTTCCAGGAATGGATTTGCAGTATTCAGCACCCCCCCTCATTACAGCCTGAGCATCTGTTATTTTTTTTCCCGCTGTTGTGACTGCTGTGAACACTTGTCTGGTTTCCCTCTCAGACACTGTTATTTAACTTTCTTCAGACTGACTCCGGCGCAGCACGCTTCTCTCCTGGAATATAATTATCAATTTCTCTGCTTCACCTAGAGAGCTGAGGGACATCTAACCGAATATTAGTGGGGGTGTCTGTGTGTATCTGAGCCTGTGTTGATTACAGAAAATCCAACATAAATTACTTTAACATAAATGTTTAAAATTGAGGGGGCTTAAAGCGATTTCTACTATAGTACTATAGATACTCTATCCTCCAATATACAAACTAACATGACTTTACATTTCCCTGGAAATACTTTGTATTCAATGACTGAAGTCTAGAACCCAAGAACCTCATCAGACGCTGCATTTCCTCCTTGAGATGCTCTGCCAGGCCAGAACTGAACCAGCCTCAGTTGCTGCTTCTTTGTGGATCTCACTGCCTGCAGTTTTGTCTTTTTTAGGTTGAGCTCATGTGACTGAGTTAGCCATGGATCAACATCCCATGTCTTTGCTTGTAGTATGCTTCGGGTGATTAATCATTTGTACTGTTAAGTGCTGTTTGTTCAGTTTTGCAAGAAGTTGGTGATACTTCAGAGTTTTCACACCACTCACTGTTACATTGTTGCTTATATTGTTGGGATGGCCCATCTTGCTTTGGTGCTTCAGTTTCAAATGCTTTACCAGTTTGCATTTCTTAAAGCCACATTGCTACTGTAAACACTGGAGGCTTTAGCAGAGCGTTCTTGGTTTTCACCTGGATGTGCACCGTGGACACTGGAACGACACAAATCTAATCAATGCCATTTTCAGCTGGTAGATGTCCAAGTCCCACAGAAAAGAGCAACGATTTGTAGCTTCAAGTCAATAATAACCTTTATTAGAATAGCAAAAGTACACATTTCACTTTTAACTGTTATTATATATTAACAACGCAAAGTCTGCACACTTTTATCCCTTTTCTGACATAATGAAGTTCATGTGCTGTGTTTAAATGTGTGAGTAATTTCTTGTTTGGTACTTAAAGTTATCTCTCCCACAGCCGGTGGACAGTGTGGCAGAGAGGGAGTCGGGAGTGCTGCTGAGTGCCCAGACGATTACTTCTGAGACCATCAGCACCACCACCACCACCCAGATCACCAAGGTCTGGCACACTTCACTAACAGCTTCTCAGGCAGTAGAGATCAGTACACTATCACTATGTTGTGAAAAATGTCTGCTATTAGTCACTTAAACTACAGATGGCACGGTACCACTTTTTTATGTGCGATAATGATAAATTTGGATATCTGGCGATACCGATATGAATCCGATAGTTTTTTTAATCAATAAAACTTTTTTTTTATAAATATCTTGCTGCGTTTTGTATAAATTCATACTCAAGTTAAAAAAAATAAAGCTATTCTGTTATACCTGTATGTAAAAAACACATACAAATATTTCATAGTTCAGCAAAACTGATCAATCTAATAAACGTAAACCTGCTCCATCCTCCCTACTCTGGTATTTTAAAGAGTACTTACCAGAAATATTAAACAATCTAACTAACAGGGCTGCAAACTCCCAGCAAATAAATAAATAAATAAATAGGGAACCACCCCCGCCCTCCACCTCATGATGCTTAATCGACATAATCAACTTTAATTTGATGCAGTGTGAAAAAATGCACAGAAATCAATTATTTTTCAAGAATAATTAAACAGATTCAACATCTTTCTTCAACAGAACTGCACAGATGGTTCCCAAAGGAAAAAGTACTACAGCTTACTAGGGTATATTAGACTTAACAGTTACTATATACAGTAATGGACTTCTATATATTTTACATCAGATTAAAACTTTGGGTGTAAGATTCAGATAATTATTTATTAAAAGCTCGACATTGTAAATGAGAATAAGAAAGAAAAGTATGTCTTTGTGCCCCCTTTCCCTGTTCATGCCCTATCGGCCCCCCGGCTAAACTTTGCTAGATCCGCCCCTGCACAGTTACCAGCCGTCAGCTGTGTAGAAAAAGATCCTGGAGTAGAAAGTAATATTAAATAAATTCTAACAACAGTCAAGCTTAAACGTGCTGCTGTTGTTCAGCCGCTGGTTTCCTCTTTCTGGTGCAAAAACAAAGAAGAGAGACGATCAGCTGATCATTGATCAGTTTCATGATTGAAGTAGCAGCAGGAGAGAGAGAGAGGCAGTCGCTCCATAGGTTGTTAAGCTTAACGCTGGAATGCTTTACAAACATTCAGAGATGAACTTACACACTTGCTTTACTTCTCTCTGGGATCACTTCCTCAGAGATGAAATGCCGGTTTGGTAGTGAGGCTACAAACACACAGCCGCTCTATCACGTGACCACACTGCTGCGACGTGCTACGGTTATGAGCAGAGTTACGCCGTGTAGTTTAGTGAGGTGCTTTTTTGATATTTAATGGATCGGATTACATCTTTTATTTCTCTCTGATATCCGATCCAGTCATTTACGTCAGTATCAGACCGATACGTAATATCGGATCGGTCCATCTCTAACTTAAACCAGCTGTCTTGAAACACAGGCTGTTTGAGTGGCAGACATTTTCAGTGTGGGTGTACTTTATTAAATCAGATGTGACTGTTTGCATCCTCGTCTCTCCCAACAACAACACTCTCAGATGATACCATGTTTTTTACATAGTTATCTTTTAGTATTTTCATGTAACAGAGCACAACTCAAACTCATGAATGCTACTGATCTAATATAGGCAACAAAATGACTTTGTTACAGTCAGATCATCAGTTTGCAGTGTTTCAGGGTAAAGATAACTGGCACATAACTTCAGATGATTCAGTCAGGTACATTTTGTGATCAGCTGTTGGAACAGTCACTACATAACTCTGTGCTCCTCCCGGCCATCAGACTTCTGCTCCGAGCCTCTGAGATCTCACACAGTCTCCATCAGAAACAGTTAGTTCAATTCTTATGTGAAAGACATACTCTCCTACATCTGCTTCATTCAGCTGACATACTGATACGTTTGATATACTGTTTCCATATACGAAAAACTTTCACAAGCATACTCTTATACTGTTACCTGCTAATGCTGAAATGAACTGCCTGTGACTGTATCTGTAGAAGTTTCCACTCAGTAAGTGGCGTCTTCTGGCCTCACGCTGGTGAATGTGGTGTGAGGTCATTTGGTCCTGGATTTAAGAGGAGTCACTGTCACTGTCATTTCACTCAGGATTTTCCAGCGAACGTCAATTCTGTTCAGAGGAGAAATAAAGACAGAGGGAGGATTTAGATTTTTAAAGCTTGTGTCACATCTCTGTTACAGACGGTGAAAGGAGGGATCTCTGAGACTCGCATTGAAAAGAGAATTGTCATCACTGGGGACACAGAAATAGATCATGACAAGGTAAATTCATTATGGAGCATTTCTCACTGCTTCGTTGTTCACACTAAATCATGTTTTCCTTAAAGGTCTGTGTGTTAGCTCATTCGCTGATTTACAGGAAATGTACCACATAAGTGACCCTGGGATTATGTGCAGGCCTAGCTTGCCCCACAGAGCAGTATGTCCAGTAAATATATGCTACATGAAAGTCATGTTCGTCACAACAGTGCGTGTCGTGCAGGTCATTTAGGAGTGTGGTGTTTACTCTGTAGGCTTTGGCCCAGGCCATTAAAGAGGCAAAGGAGCAGCACCCAGATATGTCTGTCACCAAAGTGGTCGTGCATCAGGAGACGGAGATCACCCCAGAGTAAGACGGGCTGATCCTGTGGAAGGCAAGTGATACATCTGGATTTCATCTGTCCCCCACCAAGTATCCACTGGTCAGACTGAAAATCACTTGTGAAGATCATATTGAGTATAATTATAATTGTGACGAGGATAAAAGAAGATGTTGAAAAAGTTTAAACTTAACCAAGAATTCAGACTTAAACTCAAACCTCCTAACCACCTCCACCTAACCACTAACCAGCATAAATAATTAAGAAACGGCAGTCACTGTTTACAATAACAGCCACCAAAAGAAACGTATTTACAGTAAAAGCTACCATGGAGACGAACTACATCACCAAACTGTGTTTTAAACACAAGAGGACCGTGATAAGTAATGATAGAAACCGACTGAACCGAGTCATGGAAACATGGAGATGTTTATGAAGGACGCAGATCAGTAATTAAATGAAAACCTGCAGAAGTATCTCCGGTGTTTGCATGAAAGTGAAACATGGTACGTCCACAGTGTAAGGTGTTAGGGCCCATGTGGCTTTAATTGTTGCCTTGGATATGTGATGTTAAAGGGTCCAGGCTGGGAATCTGATGCTGTTGAGCTGGTTGGCAGGCTGGTATGTAAACGGCCCAGCCTGCCTCCCAGTTTGTCTGAACATGTGAGCAGGGCTGGGAGGGCTGGGAGGGCTGCAGATTGTTGAAGCCCTCAGTGCTGTCTCACAGGAAGATCAGGAAGGCACGATGCCAACTAAAGCTACCAAAGTGGTAAAAGGAACAATAATCATAGTTTTGTAAAACACTTTGTTTCAAGTTCCAGAGAATAAAAAACCAACAGAGACAGATTTTTGTTGGTGTGTTAACAAACTCAGTAGCATTACTGGAGTGAAGCTCCGCAGACAGAGCTAATGTAGAGAAACAGAGGCTGGGTGAATCTATGGTAACAGCTTCCACCAAGAGCTGCGTCATGTACGAGCACATGGGTCCTTTCAGCCAGTGTGTTTGCTGCCAATGTGGAGTCAATGAATGGCCTCAATCACATGATCCTTGCTCAGTATCCCAGTAATGTGTGTATATATGACAGTATATGAACTGTAAATGTTTGATGGTCAGTTTCACCACTTTTTGATGAATTGTACAATAAAAGCACATTATTATTCTTTTTCCATAAAAAAATGTTTTATTATAATGGCCAATAAAAATGAATTATAAAGTATTTTAAATAAACTATTAAAAATAAATGAATCTAAAGTTCAGCAGACGACAGAAACAACAATCAAATAAAATTTTGATTGTTTACATGTATGGTTAAAAAAAGCTCTTTAAGACTAATGTCGTGTTATACAATTCAAATTACATTACGTATATATTAAAATTCTCATTTTCTATGTAATATTTCTTGCTTCATTTTCTTTTTTGGTGTTGGGGCCTTTTCCTTTGTGCTCAGATAGCTGACTGTCTTGTGATCAAAAATGCAGATATTTTCATGGTAAACGCCACTAAATATTCTTTTATTCTTTCTTTACTTTCTGTCATCTTTCCTCAATCAAACTTCGGCCCTCTCAGCTACCCCCCACTCCACCCCATTCCTCCTCGTATCTCCATCACACCATTTTACCTCAGCGCACCCAGCAACCATCAACGGGAACCACCAGACCTCATCAGAGCGAACTAGCTCCAACAATGACAAATGAACTTGACTCCACGAGTGTGAAGTTTGGCCTGAAGGAGACAGAGTCACCAGAAAATTCCCAAGAACCCTGCCAGTATTCCCCACAATCCCCCTCTTGTTCCATTTACTGCCAAAAGAGCAGCTGCTGGAGTTATGGATGAAAAATCATCTTTTTTTAAATATGAAAAAGAAATTAAAGAACAGCATTTGTGGATTTCATCCTCTCCAATTTGTGTGGAGATTTTAAGAAAAAATCAAGGGCATTTGGTCTTTTACTCTTGATATATTGGTAATTTATTTTTCTACAGCTTTTCTTACCATCAGAATTGGTTACCAGTAACTTGAAAATCAAGTATTTTGTAACAATGTATCCGAGCAGCATTGACAAAGGGATTGTGGGTGATGTCACTTGGGATTGTACACTTTGGGACTCGCAGGATCCCTCTCAAATTTTAGTGCAAGTTTGGTGTCATTTCTTGTACAGTAAATATTTTATTTTCCCTCTCGACGTAAAAATAATATTTTTTCAATTTGTGTATAGGAAAAGATTGATTGTATGAAACTAACGAATTAATCCTTTCATCTGACAAAGTTCTGGCATTTGTTCAGTGACACCTTTTGATTGTTTAGTTGTGTTTTTGTGCTCGTGTTACCAAAACAGGGCTTCATCAGGACCACAGAGATCGTAGTGCACTGACATGACGTTTATTTATTTCCACCTTTGTGCGTTTTGTGTTTTAGATATGATTTTACATGACAATGTTCCCCACATCGTTATAGTTTCTGCATTACGTTTCTAATTTTCCTCACAGTGGGCAGTGTGTACACTTAGCGCTGCTTTAAAGACATCTGTGAAATATTGAAGTCGGTAAAGAGAAGAGCAAAACTTCAGCGTCTGTATATTTAGACTTTATTATATAAAATCTATTGCATCACATTAAAATGATAGGAATGGTTGACATATCTGACACTTAATAATACGGTAAATTGGGATAATTTTCTGTTATAATTCAAAAAACAGCACAATACAGATTATCAGCTTATTATAATGGAACAACAGAAAGGGGATGAATGTGGTGACATTACACCAGTAAGGGGAAAAACACAGAGAGAAGAAAGTCGGCATGTAATAAAGCAACAAAAAGAAACGAGATGAAAGAACAGAATCAGCAGTGATGATGAATTCTTCTCACACTGTCTAACTTCCATATGTCTGCCATAATATTTGAACAGTATGATTATGACATGTGTACTTCCTGGAGGACAAAGCCGACCACGCCTGTACACACCGCCCACTGGAAGCAGAAACAGAGTCACACTGCCACTCAGACGTTTGGGGCCACTTTTTGAAAAAGAACATGATTTTTGTTTACCTCGGACATAAAATGACAACGAACAATAAAGTGGGTATACTAACACAACTAGAAAAGGGGTTTTGTTGCAAACCTAGCCTTAGCCTTTATAACTGGGACCCCAGTTCACCCTGAACACGTCACGGTTCAACGACATAAATGTCCTTTCTACAGCTCTCATTCATTTGTGTCATCCAGTGAGTTTTTGTTAACCTTAAAATGTCCGGCATCAAATTAATGAAATACAGTCAATATTTTTACAGTTTAAAGAACATTTCAGCGTGACTTTAGGCGTTTTAGCACCAGTGCACACTTTGCACTTTATCTTCAAACGGCGGACTTTTAGTTACAAGATGCCCTTTAAGATCCTCTCCAGTGTTTGTTGTTCTCACTGTATCATTATGATCACGGTACTCCTCCTCCTCTGTGTCAGCAGTCCACATCTTATTTTCTGTGTATGTTTTCTTAGATGTAACCCTCACATGGTCATCACACAAAAACATGTAAAAAGCACCATGCACTAAATAAACACTGTTGTGGTCATTATTGACATTGTCATCGCCAGCGTCGTCCTTCCTGATGCTTTTGCATACATTTAAGGTCAGTTCACTCTAAATATCGATATGTAATCGAAGCATTATCACCATAGTAACTAATAAAATATGCACCATGTTCAAATACTCCTGAGGCTTTAGAGATAACGTAATCGTTTTGCTGATTCCACCATCCAGATTTTTTATCCCAATGTAAATATTTGAATCACCCTGTAGACAGTTAACCATGTAAAACTCTGTCATTTTAAATCTTTCTTGTTATTGTTTCTATTAAGAGTAATCGATTATGCTTTGTTAATCAATTTGTAGCTTTATTTCTGCGCTGTGCTGAGCAAACAGCTTGTTCTGGCTCTGACATCCGTTCTGTAGAACTTACCTGATGCCACAGGTTCTTAGATGACTTTTTAAATGCAGCAATTAAATGTTTAGATATTAAATTCATTAAGAAAATGGATTAGTAAAATTATTTTATTGACATATTTATTTTCTAAAATTAAAAAAGGCCCCAGTTCTATTTATAGTGCTGTAGTAGATTTTTAGATCGTCATATTAATATGGAAAATCTGCTTGTAGGCTGTAAACATACTTTGAAATAGTGTAACTATTAATAATTATGCTGCACACAAAACATTTATGTAACTTTATTTGTAAAGCACTTTAAATCAGTCACAGGTGACACAAAGTGCTGAACATGAGAAAGAAATAGACAAATATATTGGATATCATGCACTTCAATGAAACAGTTTAACTGAGCAGAAACTGTTTTCTCTAAATATCGTTCAAAGAAGTTGCAGCTTGCAGAGGAGCCCTGTTTTTTGTTTTTGACGTCAGTTTAAGATCATGTTTTTTAATCAAAGGTTGCATATTTGCATGTTTAAAATTCGCAGGAACCACATTCAAAGACAGACTGATGTTGATAATGGAGAAAGTCAGCCGACCTATGATCTCTTCAAAACCTCTTTCAAAAAAAAAATAGAGGCGCAGCGGCATCGTGGAGAAACCTGAGGGTTAAGCGAATCACATTCACTAAAACTGACAGTCACGGCTCAAGCTGTTTGAGAACAGCAGAAAAAGGGACAGAGACAGAGTCCCGATGCATGCTCAATCATCCAGGCAAGTAAATCCCAGAAAGTTTATATTCTCTTCATCTGGATGTTTTCAGTGGGAGAAACGTTTCGTCACTCATCAGGTGACGTCTTCAGTCTCAGCTGACTGCAGGTTTCCAACCTTACAAACAGGACATCTGCATAATGACTGAAACCAGCAGCACTGAAGGAACAATGGGCTGGATTTATACATCGGGGAAACCAAACAACCTCTGGGTAAGAGGATGACACAACACAGAAGAGCCACCTCGTCAGGCCAGGACTCTGCAGTCTATGCACACCTACAGGCCAGTGGACTGTTTCAATGATGAGGATGTAACATCCTGGACAGGGAGGAACGCTGGTTTGAGGGCGGAGTCAAGGAGGCCATTTACATGAAAAGGGAAAGACCATCTCTGAATGGAGGAGGGGCCTAAGGGTACGTCGTCACCATCTTACAATGCTGTGATTGCAGCCATTCCCCAGCTCTCTGTGAATGATCTCTGATCTGCTGCAGCCCGATGTCCCCAGCAGGTCCCTGAGGTCATCCGATCAGGGCTTACTTGCTATAAAAAAAGACTAAGATGAGCACTAAGGGTGACAGAGCTACGTTCTTGGACTCTCTCCCCCAAACCTGTAAAACTGTGGACTCAGTAGTTGTTTTTAAAAACAACTCAAAACTCACCTTTTTAAAACTGCTTTTGATTAATTTTTGCCTGTTTTATATTGTCTGTTTTGCCTTTTATTATTTGTTATCTTATGTGCAGCACTTTCTGACTCTGTCTAGATAGGAGGTGCTATATAAATAAAATTGTATTTATTTATTTATTTAATGGGACTCATGGCCATTGATCAGTGGTTGTTGATCAATGGTCACGACCTCACAGCCCATTGTTCCTTCAGTGCTGCTGGTTTCAGTCATTGTGCAAATGTCCTGTTTATAAGAAACCTGCAGTCAGCTGAGACTGAAGACGTCACCTGATGATGACGAAACGTTTCTCCCACTGAAAACATCCAGATGAACAGAATCAACCTTTTTGGGACCGAGACAGAAGGATCTGAAACGAGCTGAAATGAAAGCCCCTGTGGTGTTACCAACAAGTTTCATGTTATCAATGAAAAATGCAGAGATTTATTGCAAACGTCAGGTGCAGCTCACAGACAGACTTTGAGACTTCAGGCACATTAGGACATTAGGAATACATGTGTAACTAGCACATGTGGGTTTATGACAGCTGGATGAAATAGTGAGGCAGTGATAATTGTTCTTTCCCAGATTTTAAGTGTCTCTAAGAGGGTCCTGGACCCCCTGATGATCCTCCACCTAATCACATGAGCCAAGGTGTGAAAACAGGTGTAGGTCACAATCAGCCAAGGTGTTGGGTGAGCTCATTGTGAATCCTAGCCACACCCTATCATGTGACTTACTGAGGTCAGATGACGCAGGATGTGCGTGGGCGTTAAGGCGTCTAGATTATAGATGGCACACAGTTGGTGTGGTAAGCCCCGCCCTCCTTTCAAAGATGGCCGTTCACAGTGGACATAGATGTTTCTTTCACTCCTCTTTCAAACCATCTGTCTTCTCTCTACAAAATGTGAACACTGGCATCCTGAGAGAGTGACCTTTGACCTTTACATGTGTTTATGAAGTGGCTGTTTGGTGTCTCCAGTGTAGAGGTCTGAGCGCTCCTCGCTGCACTGCACAGCTACGTTGTTCAGTTTGTGTCTGAGTCTGAAGTGCACTGGGATGTCGTGTTTGGAGAAGACTCTCCTGAGTTTCTCTGATAAACCTGCTACATCAGGGACGATGATGTTGTTCTGGTTTTCCTTCTGTTTCTCCCTAATTGGTGTCTGACCTTGTTTACTATCTGATTAAGTTAACCACATGTTTTAAGAGCTTTCTTTACATGTGTGCGTTCATTTTCTTTCCCTTCTGCTTCAGAGGGAACATTTTATGCTCGGTGTTGCAAGGTGTCGTTTTTCGAAACGCAGGCCTTGTTCCTCTTTCTTCTACACGATCGCTCAGTTTGTTTTCTATCATTCATTGCATCCTTGTATGTCGACCTCTGTTCTGCATTGATACAGAGCCCCTATCAGCCCAGTGCCAGCTTGTGCAGTAAAGACTTCATTAAATGCCTCCTTTATGTGGAATCTACAGATACTGTAAGTACTGCAGGGTCTGCATTCACAGGGTTCAGTGTGAATCAGTTTGATGGAAATGAATCTGTCAAATACACACAGAACTGTTAGGTCTGTGCCCCTGAGTGATTCCTTTTTTTAAATTATTTTTTGTAATGATTAAAGTTTCAATTCATCAGCTTTGTTGCTGAAAGCTCCGAGCCAACTCCAGAGTTCATTAACTGTGTTCCAGGTCATTACACTGATAATATGAAAGTCTTAGTACTGCTAGATGTTCTGTCAGACGTGTCAGGGAGGCAATGCAACCGAGAAAAACATTCAGAAGATAAAGGAGATGTAAGTAAGACACATTTCAGAAACAAAAACACATCATTGGTCCCCACTTCTTTAGTTGAATCTATGAAAGGGAACATGAACTGTAACACAGCTTCACAGTAGTATAGCAGTAACAGTAAAAAGTTGAATCCCAAAAACTTGATATAAATCATACAGGGAGTGCAGAATTATTAGGCAAGTTGTATTTGTGAGGAATAATGTTATTATTGAACAACAACCATGTTCTCAATGAACCCAAAAAACTCATTAATATCAAAGCTGAATGTTTGTGGAAGTAGTTTTTAGTTTGTTTTTAGTTTTAGCTATTTTAGGGGTGT
This sequence comes from Aulonocara stuartgranti, assembly GCF_965226115.1. Lineage (NCBI taxonomy): Eukaryota > Metazoa > Chordata > Actinopteri > Cichliformes > Cichlidae > Aulonocara > Aulonocara stuartgranti. Next base: position 464,648 of record NC_138957.1, on the reverse strand, counting down.
CATGGTCTGTGGAATGCGTGATGCTCGGGTAGCCACACCCCCGGGCTGGGCCATCACTAGCACACCTGCTCTCCATCCCGGTGATTACACGGAGATCCACTTAATCCGGCGCTGACGGATGCTCCACGCCAGTCCGTAGTCATCCCCACAGTGGTAACCAGACTTCCACGAAAAGCGTGCATTCTCTTCTGCTTGGAACTTTGTTTAACCTGCCTACTTCTGTCCAGATTTCTACTCGGCGTCTGCTACCTGCCTGTCCTCCGGCTCAACTGGATCTCGCGGCGCTCACCTGGCCCACTCGCCATTCCACGGACTTCCTGCCCCCACGGACTGCCACACTTCCCTCCCGAGCTCCCACGGTTCCGTTCTATCGTAAGCCCCTACTCTAACTCAGTCCTGATATGTTCTCCCCGCTTCCTGGCTCCCTAGTAATCATCTCCCCTTTCTATTGCAGCCCCCCGCCGTCCCGATCCCGGCTTCCTCGTGTCATTGTTTCCCTGGATTTTTAGTTTCTGTTTTGCTCTCTACTTTCCCCGGGTCGCCTTTCGTTGTTTTAATAAAGTGTCTTTTTGTTAGCTCGGAGTCTGCGCCTGGATCCTTTCGTGCCCGCGCACCACGGCGCATGACAAGGGGGATATCTGTGTGTGCAGGTGACTATTACTGTGCATAATTATTAGGCAACTTAACAAAAAACAAATATATACCCATTTCAATTATTTATTTTTACCAGTGACACCAATATAACATCTCCACATTCACAAATATACATTTCTGACATTCAAAAACAAAACAAAAACAAATCAGCGACCAATATAGCCACCTTTCTTTGCAAGGACACTCAAAAGCCTGCCATCCATGGATTCTGTCAGTGTTTTGATCTGTTCACCATCAACATTGCGTGCAGCAGCAACCACAGCCTCCCAGACACTGTTCAGAGAGGTGTACTGTTTTCCCTCCTTGTAAATCTCACATTTGATGATGGACCACAGGTTCTCAATGGGGTTCAGATCAGGTGAACAAGGAGGCCATGTCATTAGTTTTTCTTCTTTTATACCCTTTCTTGCAGCCACGCTGTGGAGTACTTGGACGCGTGTGATGGAGCATTGTCCTGCATGAAAATCATGTTTTTCTTGAAGGATGCAGACTTCTTCCTGTACCACTGCTTGAAGAAGGTGTCTTCCAGAAACTGGCAGTAGGACTGGGAGTTGAGCTTGACTCCATCCTCAACCCGAAAAGGCCCCACAAGCTCATCTTTGATGATACCAGCCCAAACCAGTACTCCACCTCCACCTTGCTGGCGTCTGAGTCGGACTGGAGCTCTCTGCCCTTTACCAATCCAGCCACGGGCCCATCAAGACTCACTCTCATTTCATCAGTCCATAAAACCTTAGAAAAACCAGTCTTGAGATATTTCTTGGCCCAGTCTTGACGTTTCAGCTTGTGTGTCTTGTTCAGTGGTGGTCGTCTTTCAGCCTTTCTTACCTTGGCCATGTCTCTGAGTATTGCACACCTTGTGCTTTTGGGCACTCCAGTGATGTTGCAGCTCTGAAATATGGCCAAACTGGTGGCAAGTGGCATCTTGGCAGCTGCACGCTTGACTTTTCTCAGTTCATGGGCAGTTATTTTGCGCCTTGGTTTTTCCACACGCTTCTTGCGACCCTGTTGACTATTTTGAATGAAACGCTTGATTGTTCGATGATCACGCTTCAGAAGCTTTGCAATTTTGAGACTGCTGCATCCCTCTGCAAGATATCTCACTATTTTTGACTTTTCTGAGCCTGTCAAGTCCTTCTTTTGACCCATTTTGCCAAAGGAAAGGACGTTGCCTAATAATTATGCACACCTGATATAGGGTGTTGATGTCATTAGACCACACCCCTTCTCATTACAGAGATGCACATCACCTAATATGCTTAATTGGTAGTAGTTTTAATCTGTAGCTCTGCTCTAAAAGAACGTACGTAACTGGCCCCGCCTACTACGCTCGCAAAGGTAAAATGATTGGCTAGAATCTAAAGTGTATCACAGCTCAGGAAAAAAAAGCACCAAAATAAAGCACCGAAACGTGCGCTGCTTTTCGGTCTGGTTACTACCGTTTATGTCAGAACCGGTGCCATCATGGCACCGGATACCGGTACCCATCCCTAGTGTGGAGAACAAAAGAACTGACAGGCCTAAAACACCTATAATAAGTTTAAACAGGAAAACTGGAGATGGTGCGTCTGACTTCTGACCTGTTCACTGTTCACCCTGTTCAGAAATGGTCTCAGTGGAAGTGTCAAGAACCATGTTAGAGAAAGTTCAGCAGGGAGAAAAGGCTGACGTACGCACTACAGTGAGCTTCTACAGCCATCAGTACAATTGGAGGCTCGTCATGGTTTGGTGCAGCCAGTGATGTTGGGATCTTGTCAAAATTGAAAAATACAGAAAAATACCATAAGGTTTTAATCCATCATAAAGTCTGAGTGGCAAATGGTTATAACTCTTTTCTGCTCTGAGCACTCAAAGGGCCTTACACAGTTGCACTTTCCACGCTGTTTCTGAACTACTGGAGCACGGGAGAGCGACATACAGACGGGGATCAAACCACCAACCTTCCAGTTTATCAGGTGACCTGCTCTGTCACCTGAGCTACAGCAGCTTATTTTTTTACCATGACAATGATCCCAAACACACTGCCAGTGCAGTAAGAGTATATCTGGATAGAAACTCACATGGATCGGGCTTCACAAAGCCTGAACCTCAACATTATTGAAGCAGGGTGGGATCATCTTTACAGAGTGGTATAAAAAAGAGCTTTGAATGTCCTTCAAGCAGGCTGGAAAACCATTCCTGAAGACTCCTTGAAAAACTCAGCAGACACTTCAGGCTGTGTTGAAGACTAAAGATAATCATACATTTACAGCTCGCTGGAATTATACAAAATCTACCTCCCAATCTACCTCCCATCATCTAAGAAGATCAGGACAAACTGAAGAAGGACCAAAGAACCCTCTTGGACGCTGTGGTGCCCTTGCAGTACATGCAGATGGTAGCACAGCAAGCAGAGCGCCCAGAAAAGGAAAATGTCATCTAAAGTGCCAAAATCCCTTTGCAAGAAAAGGCCGTTTAAAGTTCCATAACCCACACAAAACAGGTCATGGAAAAGTGCACGCAGCCGAACAAATAAAGATTTTGACTTAGGGCTATCTGTGAAGACCATCGCAGTCTCAGATGAGACTGTCTGAGTGTCCCCAGCAAAGCATTTGGTCATACACATATTATAAAATATAATAAATAATTCATTTTAATTTCATTTTGTATGCTAAATAAGTAATTTCTCTGTTTTTTGGTAATAAAACCATGTTTGCTCTTTCTGACATTCCATGTCCTTTCCTAATCTTCCTGCTTTGCCTCCTTTGGCTCTCCTTCCCACTGGCTGTTGTTTTCCAGTGCTCTGATTAAAACTGACATGTTTCCTGGAGCTATGCTGTTTCGGGTTAGGTTAACGATTGGTGAGCAGTATATGTGCTGGTACTTATAAACAGTGTTTTTTATTCTAATGGAGGCCTAAAATGGTTTGGCCACGCTAGCTTTCCCATCCTACAGTTATCTCTCGTCTCTACCTAACAGCCTCTGCCAGCACAGGTAATATAGATTTTTATATATCTTTTTTTATTTATAAAATTATATATATTTATTTAACCCTCTGGGCTCTATCCTGGAAAATGTGTCGCCACGTCACTTTTCTTTTTTCAACCATTTTCATTCTGTTAATGCAAGTGGAATGAAACTTCCTAAAGGTGTATATTTCTTCCAGATTTTTTAATTCAACATCAGCTCCTTAATAATGTCAATAATATTCACTACACACCAAATTGTTCCTCTCGGCTCTATCGTGGCCATTTTTGGCCAATTGAAACCCATTATAACCACCTTTTTGATTCCTTGTTATTGACAGTACAAAATCATGCAATTCAGGTAAAGTTGCTTTAATTATAAACTGAACTCGTGAAAATTTTAGTTTTTAATGTTTGGGTTTTTTTACCAAATTATATCATTTATCCATTTTTGGCCAAGCAAGCAATGTTATGTAATATTCCTAGTTTCTAGTAGCGGCCTTTGATGGCTCACCACACTCCAATAGACCAGAAGAATGAAACAATTTTGACATAGGCTTGATCTTAAGGATCTAATAGTTTGTGTTTGTGAATGACATTGCAGCACAAACATGTATTTGCAAGATAGACCGGAATAAATTATGACGCATCAAATATTACATTTCTGTTGATGCAGGCTATTGAGCTTTGAGGCTCCCAGTCAAACTCAGCTTTGAAGCACATGTTAAAAGCACTTTTACTCTTGTAATTATCATAAAAAGAGACCATACCCAAAATATTAACTCTAAAAAAGCCAAAAACCCGATCACAGGACATTTTGCAGAGTTCAAACCTGCAGCTGCAGCTGCAGCGTAAACAACAACAAACACTGTAAACGTGTCCTGGAGTTTATGCAGGTGCAGACAGAGCTACTGCTGTAAGTAAGCCTAACAGCTTCCAGATCGTTTATTCTGGCAATATGGCAATAAAGTAATCACTGCTACAAGCACTGCCTATATGACCAATGCATCCATCGGAGTATGATGTTAGTTAGAAAGCACTAAGAAAATGTGCTTGTGAATGGGTGAATGCACAAGTTGTGTAAAGCGCTTTGAGTGCTCAGAAGAGTAGAAAAGCCCTATATAAGAACCAGTCCATTTACCATTTAAACCAGAGTGTGACCCACACCCCACCAACAAAATGAGAAGAAGGTGCAAAAGGCGCACCTTCAGGATTGGAACAGAAGCCCTTTGCTCCAGGTGTAGAAAGTGTGCCTACAAAAACCACAGTAGAGTGGTTTTTGTAGGCACATTAGCTCATTAGCAGCACATCTTGCTTCTAATGAGGATGCACACAGAAGCACACACACTGAAATATAAATTTTGATCATTTTAGTGGTCATTTCAGTGGTTATTTGGTCATTAAATGGCCACTAACACACCATGTGTGATTTTTCTTTTTGGCCATTCATCCAAAAAAATAATAAAATAAAATAAAGTAAAAATAAATCATTGTCAAATAAATCAAATAAATGATTGTCATCATTCATATGCTGAAAAAATGTGAACTTTATTGCTATTTTCCCCCCAAAAATGTAGTAATAATACGTAATCTGACTGGTATTCAAAGGGTATAATTTCTCAATTTGAATTATATTTTGGTTTTTCATGACTAGGACTGGTGCTAATTAAAAAATCAAGTCAATGAAAGTAGAAAAATGTTTTAATATACAGGGTGGGCCATTTATATGGATTAAAGTCCTGTTTGTGGCACATTAGTATATGTGAGGGGGCAAACTCCTCAAGATGGGTAGTGACCATGGTGGCCATTTAGAAGTCGGCCATCTTGGATACAACTTTTGTTTTTTCAATAGGAAGAGGGCCATGTGACACATCAAACTTATTGGTAATGTCACAAGAAAAACAATGGTGTGCTTGGTTTCAACGTAACTTTATTCTGTCATGAGTTATTTACAAGTTTCTGACCATCAATGTGCTGCCTATTGTAATTCACTTTATTGTGGTCTCCACTCTTCCCTTTTACAGAGATTACAGACAGTTCAGAATGCTGCAGCTCGCATTCTAACTAAAACCAGCAAGTTTGCCCACATTACTCCTGTCCTTGCCGATCTGCACTGGTTGCCTGTCAAATATCGTATTCAATTTAAAATTTTGTTGTTTACTTTTAAAATTACTAACAACACTGCACCCAGCTACCTTAAGGACCTTTTAAACCCTTATGCTCCTGCTAGGGCTTTAAGGTCATCGTCACATTTACTGCTGGCTCAGCCCAGATCTCGACTTAAGACTAGAGGTGATCGATCGTTTGCTCTTGTCGCACCTGTGCTGTGGAACAATCTCCCGATTGGCATCCGGGCATCTGATTCTATTCATTCTTTTAAATCACAGCTTAAAACATATTTTTTTAAACTTGCCTTCTCCACCTTTTAATTGCTGGTTTGTTTGTTTGTTTGTTTGTTTGGTTCCTGTGACCTATTGACCTCTTGTATTAATTCCCTCCTATCTTTCTATTGGTGTCTTTTATTATGGTGGTACAGCTTTTATCTTGCTATTACCCATGTGCTGTAGTCATTCTTATTGGTAGCTTTTATCTATGAACATAACTCGTTATTTTTATTTATCCGTTATCAATGTTTGAACCTTTTATTGTTTTATGTAAAGCACTTTGGTATGCCCAAGGCTTTTAAATGTGCTCTATAAATAAAGATTGTTGTTGTTGTGTTGTTGCCCATTGTGTTGGATTGCCAATGCAACCCTCTTCTCCCACTCTTCACACACTGATAGCAACACCGCAGGAGAAATGCCAGCACAGCCATCCAGTATCCGTAGTTTCAGGTGCTGCACATCTCGTATCTTCACACCATAGACAATTGCCTTCAGATGACCCCAAAGATAAAAGTCTAAGGGGGTCAGATCGGGAGACCTTGGGGGCCATTCAACTGGCCCACGACGACCAATCCACTTTCCAGGAAACTGTTCATCTAGGAATGCTCGGACCTGCACCCATAATGTGGTGGTGCACCATCTTGCTGGAAAAACTCAGGGAACGTGCCAGCTTCAGTGCATAAAGAGGGAAACACATCATCATGTAGCAATTTCAAATATCCAGTGGCCTTGAGGTTTCCATTGATGAAGAATGGACCCACTATCGTTGTTCCCATATACCACACCAAACCATCACTTTTGTTGTTCCAACAGTCTTGGAGGGATCCATCCAATGTGGGTTAGTATCAGACCAATAGCGGTGGTTTTGTTTGTTAACACCATTCACATAAAAGTTTGCCTCATCACTGAACAAAATCTTCTGCGTGAACTGAGGGTCCTGTTCCAATTTTTGTTTTGCCCATTCTGCAAATTCTGTGCCGATCTGGGTCATCCTCGTTGAGATGCTGCAGTAGCTGGAGTTTGTAAGGGTGCCATTTGTGAGTAGCTAATATCCGCCCAAGGGATGTTCGACTAATGCCACTCTCCAGTGACATGTGGCGAGTGCTACGCTGTGGGCTCTTGCTGAATGAAGCTAGGACAGCCACTGATGTTTCTTCATTAGTGACAGTTTTCTTGCGTCCACATTTTGGCAAATCCAAAACTGAACCAGTTTCACGAAACTTAGCAAGCAGTTTGCTGACTGTAGCATGGGAGATGGGTGGTCTCGTAGGGTGTCTGGCATTGAAATCTGCTGCAATGACCCGGTTACTGCGTTCACCAGATATCAACACAATTTCGATCTGCTCCTCACGTGTTAACCTCTTCGACATATCAATGGCTGTGAACAAAGAGAAACTTGTAAATAACTCATGAAAGAATAAAGTTACTGTCACGACCTGCAGGATCAGCAAGGTGCTGATCAGAATCTCTCCACTCCTAGCCCTCCTTCTCTTCTCCTTTTCCCTCTCTCTCCCCCTCTCTCCTTCTCTCCCCTGTTTTGCCAGGGCGGAACTCATGGCGGCTTCACGCCCTCGATCCACGCCTTCCTGGATTGGGAACACCTGGGCCTCATTAGACTAGCTGGTATATTAGAAGGAGGAGATCAGCTGTTCAACGATGGATTGTTGTGAAGGCTCTAGTCAGTACACGTCTAGCTCAAGTTTCCTAGATTCCCCGGACCCGTCCCCGTGTTTCCCCGTGTGGAGAGTGGAAGGAGTGACTGGTCGCTAGCCGAGAAGAGAGAGATTGAACTGAGCGCGTGTGTGATTTCCCCGTTTTCCCTGGAGCCCTGGACCCCTGCCCCTCACGTCTTGTATATAGCACTAACCCCGCACTGTCTGTACATACACTCGGTGAAGATCTGTAAATAAACAGTCTTTGTTTAAACGCTACTCAGGAGTCCTGCGAGTGGGTCCTCTAAGCAACCCATGACAGTTACGTTGAAACCAAGCACACCATTGTTTTTCTTGTGACATTACCAATAAGTTTGATGTGTCACATGGTCCTCTTCCTATTGAAGGAACAAAAGTTGAATCCAAGATGGCCGACTTCTAAATGGCCACCATGGTCACCACCCATCTTGAGGAGTTTGCCCCCTCACATATTGAGATAGACATTGAGATAGTGGACTCTTATAAGTACCTGGGTGTTCACCTCAACAATAAACTGGACTGGACTACAAATACAGACGTCCTGTATAAGGGCCAGAGTCGACTCCACCTGCTGAGGAGACTGAGGTCCTTCGGAGTCTGCAGGACTCTGTTAAGTCCTACTATGACACTGTGGTAGCATCTGCCCTTTTCTATGCAGTGGCCTGCTGGGGGAGTGGATGCACGGACAGGGACAGGATTGACAAACTGGTGCGGAGGTCTAGCTCCGTGCTGGGATGTCCCCTGGAGTCTGTGGAGGTGGTTGGTGAGGGGAGGATGTTAGTAAAGCTGACATCCATCATGAACAACCCACATCACCCACTGCATGAGTCTGTGAGTGGGCTGAGCAGCTCCTTTAGTCAGAGACTGAAACACAGGAAGCTGCAGGAAGGAGCGCTTTCGCAGATCATTCATCCCAACAGCAGTTAGACTCTATAACTCCTCAATCACGATGTCATGAGTCACTGGACACTGTGAACATCCACGGTCACCACTTCATGCATAATGGACCTTCCATGACCTTCCAAGCTATATAGTTTATGTCTTCCATATTTCCAACTATAGCCATAATCACACACTGTGTGTGCTACCATTGTATATAGTGTATTATCTTACTTTTTTTTCATTGATTGTACTTATTTGTATTTTTATATTTCCTTCTAATATCTGTACCTGAGCTGAGGTGACACAAAAATTTCCCCGTTGTGGGATCAATAAAGTCTTATCTTATCTTATCTCTTATCTTATATACTAATGTGCCACAAACAGGACTTTAATATCACCAACCATTCCCATGTCATTACGGTGTATCCATATAAATGGCCCACCCTACACTTCACGTTTGAGAAACATCATCATGAATTCCCTCTGACTTTGGCTGTTTTGCTTCCACCACAATAAAATCACACTTCCTGTTCTCTCAGTGTACTTCAAGAACAGTTTCCCATCTCAAATCTCTGTTTTCTGCATTATTCACGTGCTTATTACCCACCAGTATACCTTTGTGTACAGCGCTGTCAGCCACTGTTTTTGTGTGTGTGTTTTTAACTGACTTCCGAGCAGAAAGCCTCATTTCTGCTGTTCAATATCGAAGAAATTTAAACTTTTTAATATTATGCCAAATTGAAAAACACTTAGCTGTGTCTCTAATAAAACCCCTGTAACTTTGCTCTGCTTCACTTAAGCAGCATCAGGTAATGTTCAAATGTTGAGTCATGGTTTGCTTCATTTTTATCCTCAGTTACTTTGAATCAAAGTCATCTGCTGTGATGCTCACACCTCAGATGAAGTCTCACAGTGTCAGTTCTGATAAATGATCACAATTATAACATTTCTGACTGCCCGAGTCAATACTAAATCGAATCCCAAAAAGTTGATTCATCTGGACGTTTTCAGTGGGAGAAACATTTCGTCACTCATCCAGGTGACTTCTTCAGTCTCAGTTGACTACAGGTTTCCCCCATCGTATAAACAGGACATTTGCATAATGACTAAAACTAGATGAACCAGATCCAGATGAACAGAATCAACTTTTTGGATTTACTTACCTGGATGATTGAGAATGCATCAAGACATTGAATCAAATCGTGAATCGGAATTGAATCGATTCTAGAAATCAGTGATAATACCCAGCCCTAATGTGATACGACCGGTCCGTGGGCCATTCTCACCCTTCTTGTGGTTGGCCTGGCAATTTTCTGCCGAACTGGGCAATCCACGTCCAGCAACGAGCAGTGGGGATTTTGGAACTGAGCTCCTAGTGGGAGAACAGTTTGATAACAGAAAAAAAAACACCTCAGCACAAAAAGCACATGACTATCAATACACCATAGAAACACAAGACAAGCAACAGGGGCGGGTAAAAGGGTAAGAGAGACCCGGTGTAGACAAGGCATCCGGTCCTGCAGCATGTCTGCGCTGGTCCAGTCAACCGCCATCTTCCCCGGGAGGAGACAAGCATCGAAGGCGTTTGGAAAGGGAGGGGGGATGAGTGTGTATCAGTGTATGTGTGTGTGAGTCCAGCTGAGACAGTGTCCTTCGCCCTGCCAGGCTAAGTAAACAGAAGTTAATGTTAATGTCAATTTATTCATTCAGAAAAATACACAATGTGAAGCGTTTGTCATGCAACTGTAAAAGATGCTAAAAGATCTGTGTTTGTGCCCAAATACTGAATCAACCACTGAAATATTCCACATGCGAACCTGAGACCAAGTGGTGCCTTGTTTTGTTACTCTACTGTTTTGTTTTTGCTCATTTGTATTTCCTGTTGTTTCATTGATTTATGGTAGCACTGAGCTGACAGCAAACACTGTCCTAGCAGGTCTACTGGGTCTAAAACTAATTCCACAATTCTTCTGAACTTCATCTCTTGGGCATTATTAGCCAACGCCCTTACAGTTATGGCTTACCAAGCATCACTGTCATAGACAGTTCATAACATTACAGGACACGACATCAAAGTAAAACAGTACTCGGGCTATAATGCTATAAATTATAATGCTATAATAATTATAATGCTATAAATTAAATGCTATAAATTATAACACACCTGTTTGCAGCAGACTGTGACAGCACTGAGCAGCTCCTTCAGTGGGAGACTGCGGCACCCACGGTGTGGGACGGAGAGATTTCGCAGGTCTTTCCTCCCCACTGCTGTCAGACTCCATAATAAAGACTTTAACTGATCAAGCACACACATCCATACATATGCAATAATACTAAGTGCAATAATCCTTTCTGTCATCGTTGTATTTTTACTCAGTTGTATATAGTATTTGTATTCTATTTTTATCTTATTGTATATTTATTTTATTCTACTGTATATAGTATTTTATTTTATTCTATTCTGTACAGTTGTGTACTGTATTTATTCTTATTGTATTCTAATTTTTGCCTCATAACTTTTGCACTGTCCACTTCCTGCTGTGACAAAACAAATTTCCCACATGTGGGACTAATAAAGGTTATCTTATCTTATCTTATCTTAAATTAAATAATAAATAATGAGGACAAGTTCTGTCCCTTCTCGGGACAAAGCAGCTCCCCAGAACTGCGCTGTGGGATAATACTGAAAATAGAAACTGCAAGGCATGACAGGATACAGTATGTGACATAGCTGCCAGCAGTCTGTGCACAATGCCACATGACTCAGTAAACATGCATTTGTTTCCAATGGAAGTAAGATCCTACGCAGTCATGCTCTATAGTGGCCCAATGTCATTTTTGTGTCTTTCTGTGTCTTGCCTTCTGGTGCTTTGTACTATAAGCTAAAGCCCCAACAATACTAGAAAGAAACTGTTAGTGTGTTTGTTTATCCACCATCTCAGCTAAAAGACTTATGAGAAATGAGAAATGAGAAATGTATTTTTAAAGCATTAAATGATAGAAGATGAGCATGTACATGCATCTTTATTGTTCAGAAAACCACAGACTGTGAAACAGTTACCTGCAGCCAGTCTTCCCAAAAGAGATTAGCTTAGCAGTGTACAACGTTTTATATGAGACTGTGATCTATCTGATTGGTTACATGTAATTCTCTCGGTGCCTCAGGCTGGTCCCAGCCTCTCAGCACTCTGTCATGTCCAATGCTAAAAAGGAAGGCTCCTACACTGCTACACGTGCACTGGATGTATGTCCCATCTCTTGTATCTCTCACCTATTATCTTGTTGTCCCAGTAACCGTAAGAGCCACCCTGGCTGAGATACTGGATATTTGTTTTTGTCTCACATGGTCCCGATGACCCACCTTATCATAGCACTTAAAGCTTCAGTATTTCTAACTAAACACTGTCTAGACATCTACATTCTTAGGCTGTCATTCACTATAATACCTTACAAACACCAACAATCATCCCCGATGAGTAAGCACTTGGTCAGAGCAGGAAGGAAAAACGTTTAATAGAGAGGATCCTCCAGCAGAACCAGGCTCATCTGCTGAGACCGGTTGGGGTTGAGGAGAAAGAGACGGGGTTACTTGTTCTTAGAGGAGCTCTGTAATAATGTAAGTTCTTCGCCAGGCAACACATCATCTTAACACACCTGTTTGCTGGTAACTGGCGCTCTATAAATAAACTTAATTTAACTGAAGTGAATCCAATAAATTAAATGTTAATAAAATTTAGATTTAAAATCCAAAATATAATTTATAAAAATAAAATGTTTATGAAGAGTCTCACTGTGGCGGGGTGTGGTTTATGGCTCAGGGGCGTGGTGGAGCAGTGGATTCAGGATGTGGTGTAGGGTAGGCTGACCCACAGAGCTGTTCTCCATCACCAGGTCAAGGCTTCCCAGTTTCAGGGGGATGGCGGGACCTGATGAGGGGCTGTTTGCTGGAAACGTGCTACACTCGCGTTTAGGTTTACCTTCCCCCTAAAACTGGTACAACATTCTGCCCTTAATGTTTTGTCACATAGTCCCTGAGTGAATCATTTATGATTTATTCATCATTCAAGGCCTCCCAGAATATTTTCAAGCGAGGACAGAGAGTTAAATATTGAAACACTATTGTATGACCACAGAAAAAACTGTTTACTGTAACATTTCCTCATTTCAAGGATCGTGTATATACATAAAAAGATATTAACATATTTGAAATAAGAGTTTAACTCTTTTTCTTCAGAATTACTACTAAAACCTTATCAGTGAGCTAAATCTCATCTGAATACTTTAAAATGTATTTTCTTATTGACCTTGTCCAGTTAAGCAGAACCAAAGCTGCTCTCAAATGAACACTGAGGGCAGTTCTGTCTCTGAGAAATAATGGCAAAGCTAAAACTCTCATTATTGCCTCTCTTCTCTTTCTGGCAGCTGGCCTCGAGCCAGTCCAGACGGCTGCTGGTTAAAATGTTCACTGAAGTTATTGTGGTAATCACTGATTAAAATATAGACACATGCTGTTGGCTTAGATTGTTGTCCATCTTTCTCATCCTCTGTCTCTTCCTGCCAGCACACGCTGATTCTATTCCTGGCAACGCAATTCTAGTTTGCACCTGTCGTCTCAGTGGGTAATGGCACATTTTTCTTAAGTAGAGATAACTGGGACCATTAAGCACAGTGCTGTTTATGTACTTTATTAAAAGCTGTTTCCCAATAAAATGCTGAACTCTCCTGGTATAGCCGCAGCATAACCAGATATAAAGCCGTCGCATAAAGCTGCAGCTAGCAGACGACATAGAGTGAATGCTGTTACAAATGTTTCCTACTATCTGAATGTCTAAATGTTTGGTGGTTGAATGCAGTGATGTATAACAGCTAAACACTTAGTATGTAGCCCTCTGTAATCCTCAACTTACAGATTTAATTTAATGGGTGTGTGTGTGCGTGCATGTGTTTCTGCCACCCGGTGTTTTATTTCCTCTCTGCCCACTGGCAGTGCAGTGGAACAGATTGTCAGCTTTGCATCCCCCTTTGATAATGCAGCATTTGCAGTATATTTTTATCAGTAACAGAACAGACTCTGGAACTGTAGCTCTCATGATGTCAGCAGAGCCTGACATGGCACCACTGGATATTTGAATGGTTTGAATAACAGCATGGGGGGGGGCACAACAGCATGGGGGGGGCACAACAGCAAGTGCAGAGCAATATTCTGAAACCACAAGAATGAAGGTCTATTCAAGGCTTTTCTAAAAGCTCAGCCTTCGTCTTCCTGGGTATTCTAGGAATGTGGCCTTTGAAAATAGTCTTTTCATAACATACAGTCAAAGAAATTATCTGCGGAATGAATGTAATTTTATCATGCCACCATATTTCCATCGAAAAAGTGATGTATGCTTTATGTATCTTGGTTTAGTTGTATGAACATGACAGAAATTTTCCAGTTAAATTTCATTCATTTAACCATTCCGATTCCATGTTCTTAATTCATTTCCTTATCCATTCTCCACCACAAAGCAACATATCAAACACATTACTTTTGTGCAAATTAACTTTCTCCCAATACAAAGTAATTTGTTATACTACTCATGATATTATTTTTGTGTTTCTTTGTGAATAATTCCCTTTAAACAATATAAACCTGTGGTTTCCATCCCACACACCGATGCAAATCCCTTTCCTGACAAGGACACACATACAGTGGATGCAAAAGTATTGGCCCCCTTGAACTTTCCCACATTTTGTCACATTACAGCCACAAACATGAATCAATGTTATTGGACTTCCAGGTGAAAGACCAACACAAAGTGGTGTACACGTGAGAAGTGGAACGAAAATCATACATGATTCCAAACATCTTTTACAAATAAATAACTGCAAAGTGGGGTGTGTGTAATTATTCAGCCCCTGAGTCAATACTTTGTAGAACCAGCTTTTGCTGCAGTTCCAGCTGCCAGTCTTTTAGGGTCTGTCTCTACCAGCTTTGCACATCTACAGACTGAAATCTTTGCCCATTCTTCTTTGAAACAGCTCCAGCTCAGTCAGATTAGATGGGCAGCGTTTGTGAACAGCAGTTTTCAGATCTTGCCACAGACTCTTGATTGGATTTAGATCTGGACTTTGACTGGGCCGTTCTAACACATGGATCTGTTCTGTTTTAAACCATCCCATTGTTGCCCTGGCTTTATGTTCAGGGTCGTTGTCCTGCTGGAAGGTGAAGCTCCGCCCCAGTCTCAAGTCTTTTGCAGACTCCAAGAGGTTTTCTTCCAAGATTGCCCTGTATTTGGCTCCATCCATCTCCCCATCAACTCTGACCAGCTTCCCTGTCCCTGCTGAAGAGAAGCCCCCCCAGAGCATGATGCTGCCACCACCATATCTGACAGTGGGGATGGTTCAGAGTCATGTGCAGCGTTTTGCATTTTGGCCACAAAGTTCCATTTTGGTCTCATCTGACCAGAGCACCTTCTTCACATGTTTTTTTTTTGTTTGTTTGTTTGTTTTTTTTCTTTGCCTGTCCCGTTTGGCTCTTTTGCCATCAGAATTATTGTCTAAAGGCGAAGAAAGATGCCCAACCGATTTACTTTACCAAATGGACCGTCCCAGCCTTGCCATATTGGTCTATTTGATTCACCTTTGCTTTTATTGTTTATTTTATTTTCACTTGCTGAACACGGGACAGACTTGACTGGGGAAAAGAAAAGGGAGAAAGAAAAATAGTGGGGAAGAGGAACGGTGATAAAGGGCAAAAACCAAAAACCAACAAAACAAACAGACAAAAAATACAAATATCAATCACCTGGATCACCTGTTGAGAAAGAAAAAAGAAAAAACAAGCAAAGAAAAAGAGACCAGTATAATAAACAACATCATGATGATCCATGTGAATGTAACAGTAAATACTAAATATTAAACATTATTGTGCAGCACATAAGATCAACAGAACACAGTGTGCTTTGAGGTAGGAGCCAAAAAGGGTGTAGTTTGTGTGTGTGATCACCCGTGTGTACACCTGTGAGCATGGACGCGCTTGTATTTAAAAGGTTCCTTCATGTAATGATCTGCTAGAGGGTGTGGGGGGGCCACAGCCCCGTCCTCCAGGGCATGAAGCAGGTATGGAGGAGATCCAGACTCCAGACATCCAGAGGCCCCCAGAACACAAGAGACCAAGGAAGACCAACAGAGGGGCAGCCGCGCCACTGTCCCAGAAAGAGCTGAGGAGAGTCCCAGATGAGGGCTCACTCAGCAGCCGCGGAGCAGAAGCCAGGGGGAGTTGCAGTGACGCGCCCGTGAGCTCCGCCGGCAGCCAGCCGTGCCTGAGTGACCGAGCCCCAGGCCGAGAGGCCGGGGGCACCCCACCTCCGAAGTGGCCCGAGCGAGCCCCAGGCTCCAGGCCCCGATAAGCGGCCGCCAAGGAGTGAGCCGGTGTGTACCCGGACGCCCATCCCCAGACACAAAGAACCACCAACGCACCGATGTCTGAGGGAGTCCGCCACTGGCAGGGGAAGTGGTGGTGGGGGGAGATAGGCCTCCAAACCTTGGAGGGCCTGAGATGTCCCCAGAGAGGTGACGTCTGATACCCAACCTGACATATAGACACAGACATACAGGCACACACAGACACAAACATCCATTCCCACCCTCATGCTCTCATATGCACTTACTCCACACTCAACCAACGTGGAGACAGACATAAAGAGACGCTGTACACACGATCACACTCCCCAAGCGTACTCTACAAACCGGGTCTAGGTACCCTTGCCCCTGGAGGGGGGAACTGCACCCAGACCCAGGTGGTGTTACCCTTTTCCCTGCGGTGGGGGGAGGCAGACAGGGAGGCCCCACACTCCAGACCCCAATAGGGCTTTGGAGTTGACGTCACGCCGCAATGCATTGTGGGAGCGCAGCTCCATTTTCGGGGTCTACGAATCAAAACAAACACACTGTGTTGGAACAATGACGACAAGAAACATGCTTAAAAGCAGCTCAAAAGAAAACGGACGGTATAGAGACCGATTGCGTCCAGAGGCGAAGCAGCGGTACTTGGAAAAAAAAATAGAGTGCATCGCAAATCTGGACCCATATGAAATACGGCAGTGGAGTAAAGACCCAGACGACTTACCGCCACTGTCCTACCCCGATATCTTCACGTATCTTGTTTGTGGAGTAAGCGCTTACACAGCGAACCAGTTTCGTAATTACAAGTCACTGGAGGCGCACATCCAATTTACAAATGGCTGGGCGCAAGATTTGGCTATTTTCAAGCCGCCAAACTCTGAGTACGTCGTCAAAGTAAGTCAGCTGGAGTGCATCGAGTGAAATAGCCATTTTCCACCCCCCACCATAATTAATGTTACACATTTATCATTGAACTGCTAAAATATCGTTATCATATTATATGCCCATAATTGTAAAGTACATGCAAATTAACACATTGATAATCGGGTAAATTATTAACGCCAATTTGTGTCCTTCCTGTCTCATTTCATTTATTGTCTTTACATCAACCAATCAAGTCACTCCATTCGATGTTTGATTGCAATTTCTATAACTTCCGAGACCACCAACGATGATATTATTCAGCTATAAAGTGTGATGTGAACATATTTAGAACTTACCGGAATGAAAATGTCTTGAGCACACCAGCTGATATATCTGGAGACGTAACAGAACTTGATATCAGCTCGTCTCACGGCTTCTATCCAGGCTAGACGCCTTCGTTTGGTAATATCCGATACATGAGCTCCTTCATGTTGCTTCCAGGTTGGGAAAGCATAAAAAGATAATCGAAACTTATTCCCGTGCCGGTCGTAAGATCGAACATTGCAGCCGACCACACAGCAAGTACGAACCATGGCTATGCTTTCGCTCCTTACTTAGACCCCCAAAATGGCGGATCGGGCCAAAATCCTTTCCACGCCCACCCCCGTGACATCACGCTCCAAAGCCCAATTGGAGGGCCAACTCCTCCTCCTAGCCCCCCCCCCCCCCCCCCCCCCCCCCCGCTCCAACAGGCAACAGAGAACGGGGGTGAGAGAAGACTCCAAACCTCCCTCCACCCGCTCATTGTAGTGTTGATGCATGTGTGTTCTAAGGTGCCTTTAAAACCCAGGAGGGCATGGAGCTACCTGCCAGAGAGCAGCAGGTAAGCGCATAGTCCCTCCTGTTAGCCCTCAATGTCTACGTGTATTTAAAATTGAGAGGTGGGCAACAACGCCAGGGGTGAGGTGTACACCCTGATGGTCTTTTGGAGTCCGTGTAGCGTGCCCACCCCCAAGATCCTACATGTATGTGTAATGAGAGTGTGAGTAATGTGAATGTCTAAGTTGTGGGATAAAATTGAGGCAGAGGCAGCCAGAAGGGGACAGAGGGGGGGGATGCCTCCTCTGCACCCTGGTGACACACCTTTACCCCAAGGCCCTGCATGTGTGGGTGATTGTGGTGGAGCGGGAAGAGGGAGGCAGTTGGAGATGGGGAGGGAAGGAAGGGAGGGGCAAGTGACCCCTCCCTGGGGCCAGCTCCCCCGCTGACCCCAGTAGGCAACCCCATACTCTGCAACCCGCCAGGGAAAGGGGGCCCAGGCCCATCCGGACTGGGGCCTAGTTCAGCAGCGCCGCCCGGCCCCACAGAGACCGGGGCAGCCCACCGGACCCCACCACAGAGAAAACTGCACCCACCCCGTCATCCACTCATCTTCCAGACTACACAAGACAATAGACGTCCAGGCTGAGATCTTCCTCCACCTCTCCTGTATCTCCCCCTCCTGCAGAGTCAGTTCCTGGAGAGAGGAGAGCTCCTGCAAGATGTGACAACCTCCCCCACCAGTTGAAGAGCCCCCCAGGTGGCTTGATGCACTGGCAGCACCCTGCGCCAGGGCCGGGCCCCCATACACCCACCCGTCCACAACCCCAGCAACATACCAACCAGGACCCAAGCCCCCAAGGCCCAGCCAGGGCCCCAGCCCGGAGACGGAGCACCCCCAGAACCCCCAGAACCTCACGCCCGTCCAGGACCCACCCAGGGGCAGCCAGGCTACCAGGTCAGTAACCCACGTCTGTCAGCACAGACCCTCCCCTAGCCCCGCTGCACGCAGCCATGAGGAAACCGTCCCCTAAGAGCCAACAGAGCCCCTAATTGGACATGACTGCTACCCCGGGTTGAGCCCCCCAAGAAAGATGCCTCCGGGGAACCCCCCGACGCCCTAAGCCTGTCCCTACCCCCACACCAATCACAACAGTGAAGGCGGGACCAAACTATGACCCCCCACCCCCACTAGGTGATGGAGCTGATCAAAGGAGCCCAGAGCAATTGATCTGATGTGGTGGCAGAGGCTGTATCAAGACTAATGTAATCTAATAGATAATTTCTATATTGGTTAGAATTAAGATTATTTTTATTTTTCCAGTTCATGAGGACTGTTTTCTTGGCTATGCATAGGGCAGTGAAAACCATATGGGCGATATTCTTTTCTGAAGTGACATTATCTAAGCTGCCCAACAAACACACTAAGGGGGAAGCTGGAATGTTACATTCAGACACTTTGATAAGTCTTCACATATCTCGCACCAAAACTTCTGAACTGGTGGACAGAACCAAAGAGCGTGGATATAATTATCCGGTGAATTGGTTTGATAGTGTGAGCAGTTGTTGGTAGACGTAAAGCCCATCTTGAACATCCGATGACCTGTATAGTGCACTCTATGTAATATTTTGTATTGAATTAATTGAAGACTGGGATTTCTAATTAGATGAAAGGTTTTTAAGCAAATCTGAGACCAGAAGTTTAGGTCTAAGTTAACTGATAAATCCGCTTCCCATTTTGCAATAGGAAGTGATATTGATTCATCTGTTTTAGAAAGCATTCTGTATATTTTGGAAAGTAATTTCGGGGTTTTAAGAGTAAGAAATTGAACCACACTTGGTGGTGTTTGTAGTTCAACTTGACCCGGTTTAAATTTCTTTTTTACTATGGATTTAATTTGTTGATATTCTAAAAATCTTTTCTTGTTGATCCCATATTGTGTAACTAGTCTGTCAAATGAAATAAATTATGTTCCTTCTAGTATATGTTCTAAGTATTTGATTCCTTTACCACTCCAATCTGAAAAGTTAATCATATTATTGTTTTGTAATATGTCAGGGTTGTTCCAGATAGGTGTACGTTTGCATGGGATTAATGAAGACTGTATAGGATAAAGGTCTAATCATCTCTTAGTTTACTCAGATTGCACTCCCAGCTGACAAAAGGAACATTCCACTGCAGGCAGACGTGGACAAATGGCCTTATCTAAAGCAGGTGCAAATACCCTACATCGATGCAGAAATAGGTCTGCTAATCGGAACTAATGTACCAAGGGCTATGGAGCCAGAGGAAGTCATTCACAGCATAGACGATGGACCCTATGCAGTAAAAACAAGCCTTGGCTGGACAGTGAATGGGCCGCTGCGGGATGGCAATCGCAGAGCTGCACGGAGCAAAGCAGTAACTATCACATCAAATCGAATATCTGTGGCCAAACTGGATGACCTGTGGAAACAGCAGCTCAAATATGACTTTCCTGAATGCAACCAGGAAGAGCAACTGGAAATGTCTAGGGAAGATCTCCAATTCATGGACAGCGTAACACATTCTGCCAGGCTGGTTAACGGACATTACTGCATTGGTCTACCTCTTAAGAACAAAGGGATTCAAATGCCCAACAACCGAGTGCTAGCAGAACAGCGCGCCTTAAATTTGAAGAAGCTTCTGAAAAACCCCACATTTCGTGAGGACTATATTGCTTTCATGGAGGATCTGATCTCCAAGGGCTATGCCGCGAAGGTCCCTGACAACGACCTCAAGCGCAGTGATGGAAAGGTTTGGTACATCCCACACCATGGAGTGTACCATCCCAAAAAGCACAAAATGCGTGTTGTATTCGACTGTGGAGCTACCTATCAGGGGTTCACGTTGAATGGGCAACTTCTTCAAGGGCCGAACCTTACCAGTACTCTGATTGGAGTTCTCA
Source organism: Aulonocara stuartgranti (assembly GCF_965226115.1). Lineage (NCBI taxonomy): Eukaryota > Metazoa > Chordata > Actinopteri > Cichliformes > Cichlidae > Aulonocara > Aulonocara stuartgranti. The sequence goes on along the minus strand of NC_138957.1, from coordinate 444,096 downwards.
CAAGATTTCGCCAAGAACCTGAAGCTGTCATGGCCGATGTGGAAGCCATGTTCCACCAGGTAAAGGTTCCACCAGAAGACACAGACCTCTTAAGGTTCTTATGGTGGCCAAATGGAGACATTAACCAACCTCTAGTGGCATACAGGATGGTTGTGCACCTATTTGGCGCAACGTCATCACCAAGCTGTGCCAGCTATGCTCTGAGACGGTGTGCTGAGGACAACAGGGACCAGTTTGACGGTACAGCTATTGAAACCATACTGCAGAACTTTTACGTGGACGACTGCCTGAAGTCAGTTGGCTCTGAGGATGAAGCTGTGTTGCTTTTCCACAATGTGAAAGCGGCCTGTCAAACAGGAGGATTCAGGTTGATGAAATGGATAAGCAACAGTTGCGTGGTGCTGGCATCCATTCCTGATACAGAAAGGGCAAAGGAAGTTAAAGATCTGGACTTGGATCAGGATGTACTGCCCATAGAGAGAGCACTGGGAGTACAGTGGTGTGACTGGACGTCTGATAGCTTCAAATTCCGAATTGCCATTCAGGAGAAAAAGCCCACAAGGAGGAACATTCTTTCTATTGCAAGTTCCATCTACGACCCACTAGGCATCTTGGCGCCAGTGGTTCTGCCGGCTAAAAGGATTTTGCAAGAGTGCTGTAGGCTAAAGATTAGCTGGGATAGCGTCATTCCAGAACATCTTGCTCAGCAGTGGCATGAATGGCTTAACGATTTGGAGTTACTCCGGGAATTTGAAGTTGAGCGATCTTTCAAGCCAGCACATTTTGGAGGCACTTCATTTGCTCAGCTTCATCATTTCTGTGATGCTAGTGAGGAGGCTTATGGTACGGTAACCTATCTGGTGCAGAAAAGCTGGAATGGTCAAGTCCATTGTTCCTTTGTTATGGGGAAGGCAAGAGTTGCGCCACTCAAACACACCACCATTCCACGCCTGGAATTAACAGCAGCAACTATGGCAGGACGAATGGACAGGATGTTAAGGAAAGACCTACAACTACAGCTTGCAGAGTCGATGTTTTGGACTGATAGTACAGCAGTGCTAAAGTACATAAACAACGAGACAACAAGGTTCCGCACCTTTGTCGCCAACCGCGTCTCTCAAATCCTAAAAGTGTCCGTGGCTTCTCAATGGCGACACATCAACTCACATCTCAATCCGGCTGATTGTGTCTCAAGAGGACAGAACGTAGGCCTTTTCCTACAGAACCATGTCTGGATTTCTGGACCAGACTTTCTCACGGCACCAAACAACAGTTGGCCAAAGACTCTTGATCATCTAGAAGCTCTTAACCCAGCAGACCCGGAGATCAAAAAGAATGTGTCCATTAGCACCTTCGCATTAAATAAAGGACCGGATGTACTGCAGCAGTTGATAGAACACTACTCCTCATGGATACGCCTTAAGAAAGCTGTGGCATGGATCCTTAAGGTAAAGAATATCTTGCTGGTTCGAGCCAAAGAACGGCTAGAACAGACTGCTGACACTGCACGAGACATCAGTAAAGCACGGCAAAGTCAAACCCTGACAAACATCAGGTTAAGCCATCGCAAAGAAAACCTCACAGTGGAAGACTTAAAAGAAGCTGAACTTGAGATTATAAGCCACTGCCAAGGACAAAATTTTGAAGAAGAAGTCACTGCCCTACTAAAGGCCACATATACAAGCTCAATCCGCTTCTTCAGGATGGGATCTTGAGAGTTGGGGGATGGCTCAGTCGCTCAGCCTTGCCGGAAGAGTTCAAACACCCCGTAATTCTGGACAAGAGCTCTAGGGTGTCTGAGCTCATTCTACAAGAAATACACAAGGAGGTGGGTCACAGCGGATGCAACCATGTCCTGTCCAAGCTACGGCAAAGGTTCTGGATTCCCGGAGCCAACAGCGCTATCAGGAAAGTTCTTTCCAAATGCACTGTGTGTCAACGACTGCATGGCATCGTTGGGCAACAACAGATGGCTGACTTGCCACAAAACAGAGTTACACCTGACGAACCGCCATTCACGAGGACAGGAGTAGACTATTTCGGGCCCTTTGAAGTCAAACGTGGAAGAAGTACTGTGAAGAGATATAGTGTAATCTTCACCTGTTTGGCCATTCGAGCTGTACACTTAGAGGTGGCAGCATCTTTGGATACCGACTCTTTCATCAATGCTCTTCGCAGATTTATCGCAAGAAGAGGACAAGTGGTAGAGCTGCGCTCAAATAACAGGACCAATTTTGTCGGTGCAGAACGAGAACTTAGGAAGGCTATTCAAGAGTGGAACACCGGTAAAATAGAAAGCACGTTGACGCAAAAGGGCATTAAGTGGACCTTTAACACTCCAGCTGCTTCTCACCATGGAGGGGTATGGGAACATTTGATTAAATCGGTCAGAAAAATCCTTGGTGCCACCCTTAAAACTCAAAGTCTGGATGAGGAGAGCCTTCAGACATTTCTTTGTGAAACCGAAGCGATCCTCAACAGTCGGCCTATTACTACACCCTCCAATGACCCTAATGACTTGGAAGCACTCACTCCAAATCATCTCCTGCTCTTAAAAGCAAGGCCATCTCTTCCCCCAGGACTGTTCCAAAAGCAGGACATCTATGCCTGCCGAAGATGGAGGCAAGTTCAATATATGGCAGATCTTTTCTGGAAGCGCTGGGTGAGAGAGTATTTGCCTCAGCTTCAGACACGGCAGAAGTGGACACGGGTGTCTAGGAACTTTGTGCCTGGAGACATCGTTTTGCTCGTGGACGAAACAGCACCAAGAAACTCTTGGCTCATTGGTAGAGTCACTCAAGCCATGCCGGATGAACATGGCCTTGTTCGCAGGGTTCGTGTGAAGACCAAGACCAGTGAACTGGATAGACCAATCACTAAGGTCTGTCTGCTCCTAGAAGCAGTATGAGTCAGTGGTAAAGGCTGGACTCCCACGGTATGTCATGTACTGGTGACCTCTGACATCAGAAGAAAGAAGAAATTATGTTCTAAGGACTGAATGCCTATGTTGTTAATATGATCATTGTGCCAAATTGTTAATAATTGTTTATAAGTTTATAGAACAATTAGGGGCCGGGAATGTATAGGATAAAGGTCTAATCATCTCTTAGTTTACTCAGATTGCACAGAGTGTATATTTGTTAATAATTTGAATCATTTTGGATAAGGATAAGTGTAAGATAATGGGGAATTTCAGTTTTTACTTTATAATTTGTTTAGCATAAGATTTACAGTTAAATTGTATTTTCTTGCCTTATTTAATTTTTACCTACTGTTCCTTTAACACACGGTAACTGTGCATAGGGGGAGGGTTCGCGACAGGCAGTGTGGAGCTACGGGGGCTTTAACTAGCTGTGGAGAAAAACAGTTTCTTACCGTGTTTGCAGTGTACTGGAACATTCAAATGGATCACTGTATTTCAAAACTGTGGAAATAAATGTTTGCCTGTTTGTTTTTCGACTACAAGCAGACTTTGTGGATTATGTTCAACTGCACTAAGACACGCGTACGGCCCGACTACCAGCTAGTGCTTCCGCGGTGATAAAGACTCTGTCATTTTTAGAAACTCCCACCATGCTGTCAGAGAAAAGCTGATGTTGATGCTTTTAAAGCATTCATGTCGTTGGATGTTTGAGCTAATAAATGGTAGGTCTGAAATCTCTAGATTATTGCAAAGTACTTCAATCCATCTTTCACAAAATATAACAGTGCACATTCCTGGAACCGTGTTGCCAGTCTGCTTCTCCATATCAGTCATTTGCAAACACAGCAGTAAACATTCCTTACACCGGGATGCCAGTTTCTCTGTCCTCTATCGCTGCTTTTAAAACAGTGGTCCCCAAACTACGGCCTGCGGGCCGGACACACATTATTATTTTTCAGTCTGGCCGCGCAATCGAGACTAATGCACCCATAGAACACTGGGGTGTAGTGGGCCTGCCCGACTGAATCCCTGGAAATGTTTCCTCACGTCAATAAAGCTCATTTGATTCGAATTGTGAACCACGCTAAAAAAAATGTTGCTACTATGATCTCATTTTGTCCAGAACGTGAACATGACCCCCCCAGAATGAAAAATGGCAAAAAGGTTAGGTAAGAGAAAAACTGATTCAGAATAAAGGGTATTTAACCTGCAGTGGACACACGATTGTTTTTTTTGTTCAATGCAAAGAAAAGGCTGTCTGTCTCATCTGCCAAGAGATGGTGGCTGGATTCAAAGAATACAATCTGCACCGACATTATGAATGTAGTCACAAAGACAAGTATGATAGCTTGCAAGGCCAAATGCGAACAGACAAACTCTCAAAGCTAGAAAGTGGACTGTTAGCTCAGCAGACTACATTTGTACGCCAAACTCAGCTGAACCAATCATCAGTTCGGGCCAGCTTTCGTGTTGCTTAACTGATAGCAAGCTGTGGTAAACCTTTCACTGAGGGAGAGTTTGTCAAGAAGTGTTTGAATGTTGTCGTGGAGGAGGTGTGTCCCGAGAAGAAAGATGTCTTTAATGCTGCGAGTCTGTCGGCGAGTACAATCACCAGACACGTGGAAGAAATAGGGGGTAATGTGTATGCCCAGCTGCAGCAGAAGACGAAAGAATGTGACTTTTTTCATTAGCACTGGATGAGAGCACCGACATGCAGGACACAGCGCAGCTTCTTATTTTTATTCGTGGAGTTAGCACAAACTTTGAGATGTGCGAGGAGCTGGCAGCCCTCCAAAGTCTGAAAGGCACTACGATGGGGGAGGATATTTTCGACAAAGTATGTCAAACCATGGAAGAGTTTGATCTGGACTGGGCAAAGCTTGCTAGCATCACGACTGACGGGTATGTGGGCGCATCTTGGGGCCTAATAGGATGCATGAACCGGGAGATGGAAGAACGGGGTCTCACCACCCCGCTATAAGTCCACTGCCTAATTCACCAGCAAGCACAGTGCTGCAAAGTATTGAAGTGGGATTCTGTCATGAAGGCTGTGGTATCATGCATAAACCTCATCAGAGAAAATGGACTAAGACACGGGCAGTTCCAACAATTCCTGTCTGAACTGGAGTCTGCGTACGGAGATGTGCTGTACTACACAGAGGTCCGATGGTTGAGCCGCGGCAGAGCTTTGAGGCGTTTTTACGAGCTGCTACCCGAAATTAATGCATTTCTTCATTCAAAAGGCAAAGCGGTCCCAGAACTGATCGACCCAGAATGGAAATGGCACCTCACATTAACAGACGTGACAGAAATTCTGAACGGCCTTAACTTGCAGCTACAAGGCCAGGGGAAACTCATTTGGACATGTATTCCCACATAAAAGCATATGAGTTGAAACTAGCGCTGCTTTTGGAACAAGTGAAAAAGCACAACTTCACCCATCTCCCTGCTACCCAAAAACTTTCTACAGCGGTCCTGTTCCCAGCTAAAAAGTGGGTGGAAGCACTGGAAATGCTAAAGGCGGAGTTCGGTGTGCGATTCCGTCAACTACATGTTCATGCAAAAGAAATCCGTCTTTTCCAGAACCCTTTTTTGCTGACATCGATGAAGCCTTTTTATCAGTTTGAGCTGGCCGAGTTACAGAACTGTGTGTCACGGACCCGACTCTGGAGGACTCGGGGGTCCGTGAGCAGGATGGATTATCATTATTATTATTATTATTATTATTATTATTACTAGTGTTGTTGTTATTTGGGGATGTGTGTTTTTCTGCACTATGATGTGTTCGGGTTTCCACTCATATGTAGAGGCAGGGTGTGTACATGTGTGGCTGGAGGATGGAGAACAGCCACATGCAGGCCTGATGGGTGTGGCCCTGCAGGAGGACTGGCCACACCTGAAGTTCCTGCCACACACCTGTTGGTGATCAGGGCTCGTCGGGGGAGCTACTTAGGAGAGTGTTGGAGCTCCCACCGGTGTGGGATCATTAAGCTAGTGTGGATCGTGTGCGCGTGCGGGTTCAGTGTTTAACGGCTGCTTCTGTATTGTCTGTAGATGTCCACACTTTTTGGCAGCACGTATATCTGCGAGCAAACCTTTTCACGCATGAAACTCCTGAAAACTCCGATGAGATCAAGATTGACAGATGAACATCTGCATCAGTGTTTGAGACTGGCTGTGACTTCAACTTCTCACTGGCCAGATGCAGGCCCACAGTTCACACTGATGAATATACAGTACATAGGTAAGCTCACTTTTCTGATTTGAATGAGTCATTCTGAGTATAAACACATATAATCATAATAAAATCTACTGGGATAAACTCCATCTCCACAGCCATACTGGTATAGAAATATATTGTGCTGTGTAGGTGCTGTATCACTTACAGTAGTTGAGTTTCTCAGCCTGCCTGCTTTATGGTTTTCAGAGGGAAGTTGATTAGAGAGAGCAAACAGTGGTGTCTACTAGGCTACTGTTGCAGCTTTCAGGCAGGGATGACCACGAGAGTTGCTTTTTCACTTCATATGTTTTATTCCAAAGTCAAATTAAAAACAACTCCTAGCCCTTCGCTACGGTGGAAAAACGACTCCAATCCCCTTGAAGGAACATACGTCACAAAAGGTTTTCTAACACACCAATGAGGTGTTCAATGTCTTGTAAGTATGAGTACTCTGGCAGATGAACAGTTCAAATGAAAAATACACCAGAACAAACAAGCAAAAAAAAAAGGAAGTGTGGGGTACCTTTGAACCAATGAACAAAGTATAACAATTAAACTTTTTTACATAACCCGACCCCGTCAATATCTGTATCTCTCTCACTACCCTACTGGAACCTACAAAACTGGATTATAAGGAAAGAACACAAGAACTTTGAGAGACTGCTCGTATGAGTCATTTAAGAGATTCTGCTCTGACAACTGAAGCTTAACTTTTACCCACGATTGTGAAGAACCCAGAGAGGGTTATGTGGTTATTTATTGATTTTATAAACAGTGTTGTTATGTATTTCCTGAGTTCATTTTTTCTGTTAAGAACCCAGAGAGGGTGTTATTTGATCTAGGAAAGGGTTATTAGTACTTGATTATGTGCGGCTTTCTGGAAAACAATAAATGTTTACATTTCGACACCCCTGCGATCGTCACACTTTTTCTGTTACAAACTGACCCTGGCCCCCCATCAGAGAAGGGAAAAGTTATGTGGCCTTCACTGGAAAAAGTTTGGGGACCCCTGTTTTAAGACATCTGAACTTCCAAAGCTGCTCACCGTCACTTTTGTTTGTTTCAGAAATCGGCACAGTAGTCATCGCTACCTTACCCAAAGTAAATAATTAAACAGGCACCCCCTCCCCATCTTCTACTCCAAGACAAGCTCATGTAAGAGTTTACGAGCCATAACAAATATTTAAATGAAAGCATGTTGTCTTGGTAAATGGACTGGCTCTTAAATAGCACATTACCTGAGCACTGAAGGCACCTTATATAACATGCCTCATTCACACAACCACTTTTTAAGTAACACTGACACTCCAGTGGATGCATTCGAGCGCAACTTGGGTTTAGTAGCTTGCCTAAGGCATGAAGAGTAGAGCAGCAGACCAGAGCTGCCAACCTTCCAATTTGCTGATAACCTGATGTACCTACAAATCAAAATACTCTTAACATAGAGAGGGAAAGAAGCAGCATCAGCATCATTACAGGCAAATATCAGAAGAATATCTTTAGACACCCACACATTCATACGCACACAGTTAACAGCCCACACACGCAATAAATCCACTAGCTTTGCATTGCAAACTGACATGTTTGCTTCTAGCTCTGTAAGACTTTTAACTCCTTTAGAAACCAATGATAAAAGTTGGTCTACAAAAATGTTTTTTGGTGTGATATAGAACATGTCACAGTACTTTGTGTTTCAGGTCCTGGACTAAACTTTGGTTTAGTGCATGTTCTCCCTGTATGTGTGTCATAGTCTTGGTTTCTAGCACCGAGTTTTCTGTCACTGTGCCTTCACTGTGTTCCACGTTTAGTTACGCTTGTCTCCATGTTTCATGTTCCCTCTGTTCTCTGAGTCAGTCATGTCTCCATGTCACAGTGTTGAATCCACGTCTTTGTGAAGGCCTCATGTTTCCCGTTTTTATTTTGATAGTCCTTCATCGTGTATTCAGTGTATTCAGTTTTGCTTCCTCCCCGTCTCGTTATGTCTGATTAGTCCCAGCTGTGTTTCCCTCCAGTTTCCCATCCCCTCGTTACTCCCATGTGTATTTAAGCCCTGTGTTTTCCTCTGTCTGTTGTTGCGTCGTGCCCCCTCATTGCTGTGGGTTTTTTCGTGGCTCCTGAGAACTCTTTGCTCTGTGTTTTCTAGTTTATTTTTCATGAGTTCCTATTTTGTTCATTTGTAATGTCTGAGTTTGTTTCCCAGCAAATAGAGCTGCCGCTCTGAGTTTCCTTTTCATGTTTGGATCCTGTCTGCCACAGCATGACAGAACAACTCTCCATTAGGTTTTATACTGATATGAAATCTGATTTAAGATTTTTAAGATACACAACACTGATATTTTGACTCTTTTAAATATCAATATATCTTTTTTTTTAATATTATCCACCTAAAAATATGTTTAGTGTCTTTATTATGAAAACTGACCTAAAAACAATAATAGAGACAAGTTAAAGCAGACTTTCTCTTAATTTACCTCAAAATAAAATAAGGTCAGTGTGCTCAAAAAGGTTAAGGCACTGCCTTCTACACTTGGTGTAAAGCTGTCTTTGCAAGAACCAACTGCCGTCTCCCATCATGCTCTGATTAAAATTTCCCTGACATCAGTTTCTCATCACTTCTAAATCTTGATGAAATCTTTCCCATGCTCGCTGACAGTCGCCGAGATCTGGTGGAAAAAAGTCGAGATGACAATTTCAGACTGCATCTTCAGTGACATTCTGCCACTCATTAGCTGCTATGCTTTCACCATGTTAACTGCAAACTCATCACAATTCTCTCCTCTGTGACTGCCAAGAAAATGCTGGACAGTCTGCAGTAATGCGTCCCATGCTGCTGATTCAGTTGGCTTCAGTTTCCTTTTTGAACTCATCATCACGAAAAAGTTCCCAGGTTCACAGATTTCAGGACCATGTGCAGAGGTGTTTTTTTTATGTTCTCAAACTAATCGCCCTGTTGGAGCTCAGTCTGGGGGGAGTTATTTTTTTCTCCTTATCTTTCCTCATGTTGTGCTTTTTCCATGTTATACCTCTCTGACCTGTCTTCCCCATTTGATGTTTGTGTAACGTATGTATGGTCTGAAGGGTAAGACGGCGCTGGCACGGCTGGCAGGCTTAACCCAATTTCCCTCGGGATGAATAAAGTATGATCAATCAATCAAAACCTTCCTGCATTGTTGATCTGTGTAATCTGAATAAGTAGTCTGAAGTTTTACGTTGAAATTAGGTAGAAGTTAAAGTGTTCTGGTAGGATCTGGATCAGTTTGGTTTGTTAGAGTAAAGTACGTACGTACATCTGGTGTACATGATAGGCCATCAAGTTTATTTATATAACACATTACCAACGGTCGGTGCTGCAGAAAGTGCTTAACAATGAAAAATGCCATTAAAATAAATGAAAGGCACAATAATAATTCAGTAAAATATAGAAAATAAATAAATAAATAAAAGTAAAGTATAAACTGTCAGAAAAGATGAAGAGGGAGAAGATGTCAGTCGCCTCCACCTGTAAAACCATTTTTGTTTAGTTGTTGTCTCGCTGTTACCCTGTTGTGCACCTGTTGCAAGTGCTGCTATTACACTAAGTGTCTGAGAATAGTTTCATGCTGTGATGGTGAAGTCAGGGTTTGGCACTGATGAGAACAAGTTACTGTGCTTCTGTAGGGTCTTTCAGCTCCTTGACTCATTTTCATGCCAGTGCTGATCCTCTTATTCGTCTACATACAGGATGTTAGCAGCAAACAAGCAGCACTGTGTGTGTGCTACACACTCTGCTGTAAAGGCTCAGTGCTCTGACACTGACACAAGGATTATGCTGGCACTGAGTTTTTGACAGCAGCAATATCAACATCACATCAAATCACTTTCCTGCAGCTCATTTATTGTTGGAAATCCAGAGCTGTTGCTGTTTTATATATTATTCTATTTTTCCTCAGCCTGTGCAGGAAAGAACTGTTTTGTTATATTCTCTCTTATAACTTAACTGGTAAAGTAACAAAACCTTTTCGGTTGTTAGTATCTTACCTTATTAACCATGTTGTGGAACAGCACAGGCATAACAATGCGCACATACACCACACTTGGTCTTCTCCACTTTACACAGAAAGTAGTACCACAAAAATATAAACTGATTTTACTAAATACATAACAGTTCCTCCCATCCAGCTTTGATGAACACAATAAGTATCAAACAATCAAGATATTTTCAGGCAAATGCCTACAACATAAATGGCCTGTATTTGTATGGCGCTTTTACTAGTCCCCCCTAGGGACCCCAAAGCGCTTTACACACCCAGTCATCCACCCATTCACACACTGGTGGAGGCAGCTACAGTTGTAGCCACAGCTGCCCTGGGGCAGACTGACAGAAGTGAGGCTACCATATCGCGCCATCGGCCCTTCTGGCCATCACCAGTAGGCGGTAGGTGAAGTGTCTCGCCCAAGGACACAAACCCTGAACCTCAGGTGGTGAAGCGAAGGCAAACTCTTCTGAATCTTGAGGTGTAGATGTGCTCTCAGATTGCTGTGGAACCATGTGACTTTCCGCATCTAGAATGTGATCAACATGTCTACGGCAGACAAAGTTGGCTCCAACATTTATGGTGTATGTCAGTGGTCCGGTCCGTGACAGAATCGTGCCAGACTGCCAGTTCTGACTTGGGGCTCTGTAGTCTCTGGTGAGAACTTTTTGTCCAACATTGAAGAATCTGGTTTTGTTTCTTGTTGCTTCCAACATGGAAGACTGTTTATCTTGGACATCCTTGCGAATGTCTGGTTTCAGCAAATCTAGACGTGATCTCAGATTCCGTCCCATGAAGAGCATTGCAGGTGTGTGTCCAGTTGTTGCTTGTGTGGCGTTCCTGTAAGCCAGTAAGAAATTGTCGATTTTCTGTTGTAGCGGTCAATAAAAGCAACTAGCTTTCTTGACCGCTTGAAGGACTGGACAAACCGTTCAGTTTGTCCATTTGTTGCAGGACGATGGGGAGCTGAAGTGACATGTCGTATGCCGCTACTCCTAAGGAAACACTGGAACTTCTCTCCAGTAAAGTGACCACCATAGAATAGAATAGAATAGAATTCAACTTTATTGTCATTGCACATGCACAGGTACAGGGCAACATTGTCACTTACGAGCTGTTGTGGCAGACTTGTGCGTGCAAACAGTGACCGAAGACTATTGATTGTGCTGACACCTGTTGCTTGCTTTATGGGGAAGATTTCTGGCCACTTTGAGTGATCATCAACTACAACCAGGAACATTTGGTCCATAAATAGGCCAGCATATTCTATATGAATGCGTTGCCATGGAGCGGATGGCCACTCCCACACGTGTACAGGTGCTGTTTGAGGCTGGCGCAGCGTCTGCTGGCAACCAGTGCAGGATTTAGCCATATTCTCTATTTCACAGTCAATGCCTGGCCACCAAACATAGCTTCTAGCAAGACTTTTCATCTTAACCACACCCAAATGTCCATCGTGCAGTGAGTCCAGTCCCTTTGTACGTAGTTTGGGTGGAAGCATGACAGGAGTTCCCCACATGACAAATCCTCGGTAAACGGATAGTTGGTCTTTACGGGTGGAGTACGCAGAGAACTACCTAATGGCAGTTCTCTGCGTACTCCAGAGAATTACCCAAGTGCAGGACTGTTGAAAGGTTTGGTAGAAACTTGTGGTAATAATTAATTAAACCCAAGAATGAGCGTGGCTGACTCACATTTTTAGGTTCCGGTGCCTTCAGGACTGCTTCAACTTTGTCCTCGGTTTTGTGGAGCCCAACTCTGTCGACCTTGTGTCCACAATTCTCAATGGCATCCTTAAAAAAAACTCACATTTGTTTTTGTTTGCTCTCAGTCCATATTTTTCTAGCCTGGCCAGGACTGCTGTTAGGTTAGCCAGATGAGTCTCCTCATCAACACCAGTGACGATTATGTCATCCAGAAAACACTGTGTTCATGGAATGCCTTGTAGGACCTGATCCACGGCACGTTGTCATACTGCTGGGGCACTGGTGATACCAAATACCAGTCTGTTGTACTGATATAGGCCTTTGAGTGTTTATCACCAGATATTTCTTGGATGTCTCTTCTACTTCCATCTGGAGATAAGCCTGGGCAAGGTCAATTTTTGAAAAGTGTTTGCCACCTGCCACTGCTGTGACTATGTCTTCTATCCGTGGAAGTGGGTACTGATCTATGCGGGGAACTGGGTTCACTGAAACCTTAAAATCACCACAGATCCGCACACTGTCACTTGCTTTCTTGCTTACTGATACTATTGGTGTAGCCCAATCTGACCATTCCACCTTGGTGAGTATTCCTTGCTCTTCCAAGTGTAACCCAGATCATTGTTTGAGTATGGGATTTCTGATTATTTGGTAGTCACTGAACGCACCACTGTGCCGTGCGCATAGCCACTCTCTACTCCAGCTACAGAGTTTTTTCCTTCCGTTCATCCGATGAGGCGCACGCTGCTCTCATGCCCTCTGCGAGCTGGAAATTCGGGTACATTAGACATTTGAGTTGCTGTAAATAGTTTTAAAAACCTTTTATATGTGAAGCTAATGATTTAATATGTTGTTAGAAAAAGGAGTCTTGTAGCGGTTACGAACGTGAAGCTGAGCTGAATCCGACAGCCATTCGCCATTACACGAACTCCTCTGGTGAGTTAGCGTGCAGCTCATGTTCGTATGAAATGTTTTGTGCCTTATTATACTGCAGCGAGGTATCAAATCTACCGCTGTCATGTTTGTTAAGAAAGAGGCTAAATATTGTATAACGTGTGTTATTGGCTGACTGTTAGCAAGCTAGCCATTAAATGAGCCTGGCTAATGTCCTGAAATGGCGGCCGACACGAGGTCAGTTACAGTGTTATTATGTTATGCCTAAGAGAACAGCATTAATAAACATTGTTAACAGCATTTATGTTCTGTTCTGTTTTTATTTTGACAAACCTGTATTATTATAATGGTATGTCTGTTAAATAAGCCGTTAGTGACATGGACACTGAGTCAGTGGTACTGAGACTTACGAATATTTTAGTTAATTCTTCTGCACACTTGTATGTAGGCTGGTTTGTTTGCCCTTTTGGTGCCCTGGATCCTACTGGATGAACTGCCTTGTGGAAGTCCTCATCTGATGACTCTGCTGAACCGTCCTGGCAAATAGATGGTCATTGCTGCGGGTGGATACTTCTGCTTGCTGGATGCTATTATTGGATGCTACACCGTTCCAACAGAGCGGTAGGAACAATTCAAAGGACCCCAACGATGCACTTTACTTTTCCCTGAGCTCAGGTGATTTTCTTTTGGCCAAAGGACCTTAAAGGATACATATTTGATTTTATTTATTTTATTTTCCTTGTGACACTGAGTGGAAAGACACTACAAAAAAAAGGGTTTATTATTTAAAATTGTGTCAAATAAATGTGTTTATTGTTGTGTCCATTGTGTGCTGGAAGCCTTATTGTTCCTGTGGTGGAGCAGCTACTACCAATCTCCTTTACGAAACTAGCCTCTGATGGGATACAGATATTTGGGATACATTTGATTTCTTGTAACCTATTTCTAGAGAAACTGTGATTCTGGGTTAAACATCGGGGTGAAATTGATGACACCAACACCTAGTGAACGGCCCAAGGTCAACAGTCCTGATTTCCACGCATTAAAGGTTTGGCGTAAGTACAGATTGCGTTACACAAGCGTTGGAGCTCTGCTTCGACTTTGGGGCGTAAAGCATAAGGTACAGGACGTGCTTTGTGGAATCTTGGTTTTGCATTGGGCGATCGTGGCTGAAGAGTTGGGTGTTCGTCTTGTAATCGGAAGGTCGCCGGTTCGAGCCCCGGCTCGGACAGCCTCGGCCGTTGTGTCGTTGGGCAAGACACTTCACCTACCGCCTACTGGTGATGGCCAGAGGGGCCGATGGCACGATATGGCAGCCTCGCTTCTGTCAGTCTGCCCCAGGGCAGCTGTGGCTACAACTGTAGCTACCTCCACCAGTGTGTGAATGGGAGAGTGAATGAATAGTGGAATTGTAAAGTGCTTTGAGGGGTCCCGAAAACCGCTATATAAATGCAATCCATTTCATTATTATTATTATTATTAATCCAGTATGATCTGTGCTTTAATATTTTTCAGGGTGCCGATTCCATCTTTGAACACCTGGGCATGGCTGTTAAGTATCTGTTTCAGTCTTTCATCCACAGAATGTGCACTTAGGCCTCGTTCCAGTCTCATTGACTTTATTTCTTTCCAGTTGAGGTGGATGTGTTTCACCAGTCACGCCCAAATAATGGCACACCTCCATTTTTCAGAACATAAAGTTCCAGGTTGCATTTCTTTTTCTCATATTCCACTTTCACTTTTAGTTTTCTCAGAGGAGTTATTCTTTCACCTGTGTATGTTTTCAGTTTCACTGAAGTGTGTTTCAGTTTCAGAATGGGGAATTTGTCTCTGTAATCTTCATATGAGATCAGTGAGAGGGCAGTATTTGTATGGCGCTTCCATCTGTAACTCAACCCCTTGTATTTTTGGTGTGAGCGATATTACATTATTATCTTTCTTGTGCATTGTGTACAGCTCCAGGCACTAACAGACCACCACTACCCAGTTTATTACTGGCTATTGTGCAGTCTCTGGAGAACAAGCTGTGCGAGTTTGGATCTCATTCCAGCGAGAGATGCAGGACTGCTGCGTGATCTGCCTCACAGAAACCTGGCAATCAGACAAGGTACTGGACTCCGCAATACAACTACCGGGGTTCTCTGTGCACCGCGTGGACAGGTCATGGGAGCTTACTGGGAAAAGCAGAGGCGGTGGTGTGTGTTTCATGATAGACAACAGCTGGTGTGATTATGCGAACGTGCACCCGGTCAAACCTTCTGCTCACCGGACCTGGAGTACCTGATGATTAAGTGCCGGCCATTCTGGCTACCGAGGGAATTTACAGCAGTGATTATTACGACTGTTTGCATTCTCCCACAAGCCGACACTGACCGAGCACTCAGGGAAATGTACAGCGCGATCAACAGTGATGAAACCGCACACCCAGAGGCGGCGTTTATCACGACCGGGGACTTTAACAAAGGAACCCTGAAGAAACTTTCACCAAAACTCCACCAACACATCCATTTCAACACTCGTGGAGACCGGCTGTTCCTGCCCGCCTACAGGCAGAAGCTGAAACAGGAAGCTCCAACCCTGAGGGCGGTGCACCGTTGGTTGGACCAATCGGAGTCCATGCTGCGGGACTGTTTTGATCACGCGGACTGGGAAATGTTTCACATGGCTGCTAATGACATCGATGAGTACACGGATTCAGTCTGCGGACTTATCAGAAAATGCGTGGAAGATGTCGTCCCATCCAGAACAGTTAAATCCTTCCCAAATCAAAAACCCTGGATTAATAGCAATGTTCGCACGGCACTGGCGGCACGGAGCACCGCTTTTGCCTCCGCGAGCATATCGGACTACAAACATGCACATTACCAACTCCGGAAGACAATCAAAGCAGCCAAACGTGAGTACAGGGACAGGGTGGAGCAACAGTTTGACAACCCTCGGAGGATGTGGCAGGGACTAAACACAATCGCAGACTTTAGAGGGAAAACCAGCACACCGCAGACCACGGCCTCTCTGTGTGAGGATCTAAACGTATTCTACGCTAGATTCGACACAGCGATCACCATGAGACCGGACAGTGTGCGCACCGCGGATGACGTCAGTGCGCACACTGTGTCTGAGGAGGATGTGCGGAAGTGCTTCAGGAAGGTGAACGGACGCAAAGCTACTGGTCCAGACGGGATTCCCGGCCGCGTCCTCAAGTCATGCGCGGCTCAGCTGGCTGGAGTGTTTAAACACATCTTCAACCTTTCCCTCTCTCTGTCTGTAGTCCCAGCCTGCTTGATCCTGCAGAGCCTGCAGCAGCTCCCTCTGCAGCTGGATCCTTAACTTCCTGTCTGACAGACGCCAAGTGGTCAGACTGGGCAGCAACACCTCATCCCCATCACACTGAACACTGGTGCTCCACAGGGGTGTGTACTGAGCCCTCTCCTGTACTCACTCTACACCTATGACTGCACGGCCACTAACAACTCCAACATCATTGTGAAGTTTGCAGACGACACTGCAGTGGTGGGTCTTATCACCAAAGGGGCTTACAGGGAGGAGGTCAGCGCCCTGACCCACTGGTGTGAAGACAACCATCTCACCTTCAACGTCGCAAAGACAAAGGAGTTGATAGTGGACTTCCGGAGGTGCAGAGAAGTACACACCCCCATCACCATCAACGGCGCTGCTGTGGAGAGAGTGAGCAGCTTCCGGTTCCTTGGTGTACATCTGGCTGAGGATCTTACGTGGTCAGGACACATAAACAAAACAGTGAAGAAGGTGCAGCAGCGCCTCTTCTTTCTCAGGAGACTGAAAAGATTCGGCATGAGCCCCCGCATCCTCAGGACCTTCTATCGCTGTGCCACTGAGAGCATCCTCACTGGATGCATCACCACCTGGTACGGCAACAGCACCGCCTACAACCGCAAAGCTCTCCAGAGAGTAGTGCGGTGCTCTGAATGGATAATTGGAAGTGAGCTTCCCTCCCTCCAGGACATCTACAGGAAGCAGTGCCTGAGGAAAGCGGGGAGGATCATCAAGGACTCCAGTCACCCCAGCCATAAACTGTTCAGACTGCTTCCATCAGGAAGGAGGTTCTGCAGCATCCGGTCCCGTACCAGCAGACTGAGAGGCAGCTTCTTCCATCAGGCCATCAGACTGCTGAACACTTCATAGACACCTCAGCTTCACTTAACAGAACTTCAACATTATGCACTCCACACTGTATATAAATAATAAAAATAATAATGGATTGGATTTATATAGCGCTTTGCAAGGCACCCAAAGCGCTTTACAATGCCACTATTCATTCACGCTCACATTCACACACTGGTGGAGGCAAGCTAAATGCCACTTGTTTTTGCACATTTCCAACTGCCAACCTCTGTATATTTTATTTTATTGTTTATTCTATTTAATTTTAAAAATATGTATATATATGTATATATGGAATATATATATATATATATATATGTATATATATATATATGTGTATATATATATATATATATATATATGTGTATATATATATATATATATATATATATGTATATATATATATGTATATATATATATATATGTATATATATATATATATATATATATGTATATGTGTGTGTGTATAACACCCAGCACGCCCCTGCGGGCGGTTTATCCTTCAAGCTCGGGTCCTCTACCAGAGGCCTGGGAGCTTGAGGGTCCTGCGCAGTATCTTAGCTGTTCCCAGGACTGCGCTCTTCTGGACAGAGATCTCCGATGTTGTTCCCGGGATCTGCTGGAGCCACTCGCCTAGCTTGGGAGTCACCGCACCTAGTGCTCCGATTACCACGGGGACCACCGTTACCTTCACCCTCCACATCCTCTCGAGCTCTTCTCTGAGCCCTTGGTATTTCTCCAGCTTCTCGTGTTCCTTCTTCCTGATATTGCTGTCATTCGGAACCGCTACATCGATCACTACGGCCGTCTTCTTCTGTTTGTCTACCACCACTATGTCCGGTTGGTTACCCACCACCATTTTGTCCGTCTGTATCTGGAAGTCCCACAGGATCTTAGCTCGGTCATTCTCCACCACCCTTGGGGGCATCTCCCATTTTGACCTCGGGACTTCTAGGTTATACTCGGCACAGATGTTCCTGTACACTATGCCGGCCACTTGGTTATGGCGTTCCATGTATGCCTTGCCTGCTAGCATCTTGCACCCTGCTGTTATGTGCTGGATAGTCTCTGGGGCATCTTTACACAGCCTGCACCTGGGGTCTTGCCTGGTGTGATAGACCCCAGCCTCTATGGATCTTGTACTCAGAGCTTGTTCTTGTGCTGCCATGATTAGTGCCTCTGTGCTGTCTTTCAGTCCAGCTTTGTCCAGCCACTGGTAGGATTTCTGGATATCAGCCACCTCCTCTATCTGCCGGTGGTACATACCGTGCAGGGGCCTGTCCTTCCATGATGGTTCCTCGTCTCCCTCCTCATTCTTGGGTTTCTGCTGCCTGAGGTATTCACTGAGCACTCGGTCAGTTGGGGCCATCTTCCCAATGTATTCTTGGATGTTCCTTGTCTCATCCTGGACTGTGGTGCTGACACTCACCAGTCCCTGGCCCCCTTCCTTCCGCTTAGCGTACAGCCTCAGGGTGCTGGACTTGGGGTGAAACCCTCCATGCATGGTCAGGAGCTTTCTTGTCTTTATGTCAGTGGCTTCTATCTCCTCCTTTGGCCAGCTTATTACCCCAGCAGGGTACCTGATCACGGGCAGGGCGTACGTGTTGATGGCCCGGATCTTGTTCTTACCATTCAGCTGACTCCTCAGGACTTGCCTGACCCTCTGCAGGTACTTGGTGGTTGCAGCCTTTCTAGCGGCCTCTTCATGGTTCCCATTTGCCTGCGGGATCCCCAGGTACTTGTAACTGTCCTCTATGTCTGCAATGTTGCCTTCTGGTAGTTCAATCCCCTCAGTTCTGACTACCTTCCCTCTCTTTGTTACCATCCGACTACACTTCTCCAGTCCGAACGACATTCCAATGTCATTGCTGTATAGCCTGGTAGTGTGGATCAGTGAATCGATGTCTCGTTCACTCTTGGCATACAGCTTGATGTCATCCATGTACAGGAGGTGGCTGACAACTGCTCCGTTCCGTAGTCGGTATCCGTAGCCAGTCTTGTTAATGATCTCACTGAGGGGGTTCAGGCCTATGCAGAACAGCAGTGGGGACAGAGCATCTCCTTGGTAGATCCCGCACTTGATGGTAACTTGTGCTATGGGCTTGGAGTTGGCCTCTAGTGTTGTACGCCACATCCCCATTGAGTTCCTGATGAAGGCTCTTAGGGTCCCATTGATCTTGTACAATTCTAGGCATTCCAGTATCCAGCTGTGGGGCATTGAGTCATAGGCCTTCTTGTAATCAATCCAGGCAGTGCACAGGTTGGTCAGTCTGGTCTTGCAGTCTCGGCTAATTGTTCTGTCTACCAGTAGCTGGTGTTTTGCACCTCTGGTATTCTTGCCAATTCCTTTCTGTGTCCCGCTCATGTATTGACCCATGTGCCTGTTCATCTTAGCCGATATGATGCCTGACAGGAGCTTCCATGTAGTACTGAGGCAGGTTATTGGTCGGTAGTTGGAGGGGACCGGTCCCTTCTTGGGGTCCTTGGGGATCAGGACCGTCCGGCCTTCAGTTAGCCATTCCGGGTGTCTTTCGTTAACTAGCAGCTGGTTCATTTGTGCTGCCAGACGCTCGTGGAGTGCAGTCAGCTTCTTCAGCCAGTAGGCGTGAACCATGTTGGGCCCTGGTGCTGTCCAACTCTTCATACTGGAGACCCTTTCTTGGATATCTGCCACTGTGATGGTTACTGGACCCTGTTCAGGGAGGTCGCTGTGGTCTGCCCTCAGATCCTCTAGCCACTGAGCATTGCCGTTATGGGTTGCATCCTTCTCCCATATGCTCTTCCAGTATTGCTCCGTCTCCAGCCTTGGTGGTGCTGTTCTCTTATTGTTCCCTTGCCACTGAGAGTACACCTTTGCTTGAGATATATATATATATATATATATATATATATATATCGTAGTGGTTAAACTACACGCCTTTTGGGACAGAGGATCGCAAGTTCGATTCCTGCCTGGGGCGTCTGTATCCAGTAAGGGTCCTAAGGCTAGACCCCCTATGCTAAGCAAGCCTACCGCAGACATGAGCGAGACAGATAAATATGAAGGCATGCCGGCTCGGACGTCGCCCGGATCAACAAGGTCCGCGTCAGGTGTTGAGGAACCAGGGCACCCTGACGAAAAGTGGGCTACTGGAACAAGAAGGCATCGGTGGGCAAGGGACGAAAACAGGGCGTTGTTGGAATGCTACTACGCAAGTAACCCCGGCGGAAGGGGCTACATGAATAGGATGAGGGACCTATGGATTCTTCGATACCCAACATCCACAATGACGGCGAAACAACTAGTAGCTCAGTGTTCCAACATTCGAAAGAAGGGACTGCTCTCACAGCTAGAGATTGACGAGGTACAACACAAATGCTACGGCAAGGAGGAGTCAGGACGCCAGGTCAGGGGGGAGATATCATCACCCCCACCCGAGATTGGGTACATAGCCCCAAGTGCGATAGGAGAAGGATCGTTGAGTGCGAGAGGAGCTGACCTGAAAAATAGGATCATGGCCAAGCTTGAAACCTGGATCCCCCGTAGCCGGTTACCAAGATTACGTGAAGTACCCTCAGAAGGTCTGCTAGATGATGTTAATGCAGCACTACGGGCAATACCTACAACCACGATTACCGACACTAACAAGCTGATCTACAATACGGCAGCAGTGATCAGTGAGATGCTTGGCTACAAGTTGAACAGCCACAAGGGGCAGTACCCTCCATGGAGAAGGAGGCTAGAGGGCAAGATCAAAGTAGCACGGAGGGAGGTTAGCCAACTAACGGAGTTGCAGAAAGGTGCGACAAATAAGGTGCCTAAGAAATACAGCAAGCTGTCCATACCTGAGGCCTTGGAAACTGCCAAGCAAAGACTCACAGCCTTGGCCAGCCGCTTGAGGAGGTACACCAGAGAGATAGAAGGCAGGAGAATAAACCAGCTGTTCTCCACAGAACCAGCAAAGGTGTACTCTCAGTGGCAAGGGAACAATAAGAGAACAGCACCACCAAGGCTGGAGACGGAGCAATACTGGAAGAGCATATGGGAGAAGGATGCAACCCATAACGGCAATGCTCAGTGGCTAGTGGATCTGAGGGCAGACCACAGCGACCTCCCTGAACAGGGTCCAGTAACCATCACAGTGGCAGATATCCAAGAAAGGGTCTCCAGTATGAAGAGTTGGACAGCACCAGGGCCCAACATGGTTCACGCCTACTGGCTGAAGAAGCTGACTGCACTCCACGAGCGTCTGGCAGCACAAATGAACCAGCTGCTAGTTAACGAGAGACACCCGGAATGGCTAACTGAAGGCCGGACGGTCCTGATCCCCAAGGACCCCAAGAAGGGACCGGTCCCCTCCAACTACCGACCAATAACCTGCCTCAGTACTACATGGAAGCTCCTGTCAGGCATCATATCGGCTAAGATGAACAGGCACATGGGTCAATACATGAGCGGGACACAGAAAGCAATTGGCAAGAATACCAGAGGTGCAAAACACCAGCTACTGGTAGACAGAACAATCAGCCGAGACTGCAAGACCAGACTGACCAACCTGTGCACTGCCTGGATTGATTACAAGAAGGCCTATGACTCAATGCCCCACAGCTGGATACTGGAATGCCTAGAATTGTACAAGATCAATGGGACCCTAAGAGCCTTCATCAGGAACTCAATGGGGATGTGGCGTACAACACTAGAGGCCAACTCCAAGCCCATAGCA
>NC_138957.1:265000-417500 GCF_965226115.1 Aulonocara stuartgranti | reverse complement strand
TGGTAAGGAGCTTTCTTGTCTTTATGTCAGTGGCTTCTATCTCCTCCTTTGGCCAGCCTATTACCCCAGCAGGGTACCTGATCACGGGCAGGGCGTACGTGTTGATGGCCCGGATCTTGTTCTTACCATTCAGCTGACTCCTCAGGACTTGCCTGACCCTCTGCAGGTACTTGGTGGTTGCAGCTTTTCTAGCGGCCTCTTCATGGTTCCCATTCGCCTGCGGGATCCCCAGGTACTTGTAACTGTCCTCTATGTCTGCAATGTTGCCTTCTGGTAGTTCAATCCCCTCAGTTCTGACTACCTTCCCTCTCTTTGTTACCATCCGACTACACTTCTCCAGTCCGAACGACATTCCAATGTCATTGCTGTATAGCCTGGTAGTGTGGATCAGTGAATCGATGTCTCGTTCACTCTTGGCATACAGCTTGATGTCATCCATGTACAGGAGGTGGCTGACAACTGCTCCGTTCCGTAGTCGGTATCCGTAGCCAGTCTTGTTAATGATCTCACTGAGGGGGTTCAGGCCTATGCAGAACAGCAGTGGGGACAGAGCATCTCCTTGGTAGATCCCGCACTTGATGGTAACTTGTGCTATGGGCTTGTAGTTGGCCTCTAGTGTTGTACGCCACATCCCCATTGAGTTCCTGATGAAGGCTCTTAGGGTCCCATTGATCTTGTACAATTCTAGGCATTCCAGTATCCAGCTGTGGGGCATTGAGTCATAGGCCTTCTTGTAATCAATCCAGGCAGTGCACAGGTTGGTCAGTCTGGTCTTGCAGTCTCGGCTGATTGTTCTGTCTACCAGCAGCTGGTGTTTTGCGCCTCTGGTAGTTTTGCCAATCCCTTTCTGTGTCCCGCTCATGTATTGACCCATGTGCCTGTTCATCTTAGCCGATATGATGCCTGACAGGAGCTTCCATGTAGTACTGAGGCTTGGTAGTTGGAGGGGACCGGTCCCTTCTTGGGGTCCTTGGGGATCAGGACCGTCCGATCTTCAGTTAGCCAGACGCTCGTGGAGTGCAGTCAGCTTCTTTAGCCAGTAGGCGTGAACCATGTCGGGCCCTGGTGCTGTCCAACTCTTCATACTGGAGACCCTTTCTTGGATATCTGCCACTGTGATGATTACTGGACCCTGTTCAGGGAGGTCGCTATGGTCTGCCCTCAGATCCACTAGCCACTGAGCATTGCCGTTATGGGTTGCGTCCTTCTCCCATATGCTCTTCCAGTATTGCTCCGTCTCCAGCCTTGGTGGTGCTGTTCTCTTATTGTTCCCTTGCCACTGAGAGTACACCTTTGCTGGTTCTGTGGAGAACAGCTGGTTTATTCTCCTGCCTTCTATCTCTCTGGTGTACCTCCTCAAGCGGCTCAAGCGGATTCTTCGATACCTGCCTGGGGCGTCTGTATCCAGTAAGGGTCCTAAGGCTAGACCCCCTATGCTAAGCAAGCCTACTCGGACGTCGCCCGGATCAACAAGGTCCGCATCAGGTGTTGAGGAACCAGGGCACCCTGACGAAAAGTGGGCTACTGGAACAAGAAGGCATCGGTGGGCAAGAGACGAAAACAGGGCGTTGTTGGAATGCTACTACGCAAGTAACCCCGGTGGAAGGGGCTACATGAATAGGATGAGAGACCTATGGATGGATGGATATATATATATACACATTCAGTAATGCGCTTACACTCTTATATTGTGCATATATTTATTCATATAATTCTCAGATTTAGCCATTCTTATATTTTGCTTGTCTTATGTTATTGTATTTTTACACACCTCTATTGCTTGTGAAGCTTGCACACAAGAATTTCACTTGCATGTACTGTACCAGTGTACCTGCACATGTGATGTGACAATAAAAGTGATTTGATTTGATTTGGATCTTTAAACCAGCAATTAGCAGCGTCATGTGACTTTTTGCTGTTAGGGTGCCTTGGTCGTCGACCCAGTGTTTCATGTTTTTGGTTCTTTGATTTGTTATTTCATTATATTCTAGCTTTGCTTCATGGGTTATAGGATTATTCTTAGTTTAGGTTCTCTGGGTGGGTTTTGTTAGAGTTTTAGAGTTCTGGTTTTCTGTCTGTGATCCATAGTTGCTGTCTCCCCGTGTCCAGTCACTGTCTGTGTCTGCCCTGGTCCCACGTCTCTGTTCCCTCTCTTGTAGTGCCTGCCTGTGAGTCTGTGTCTGTAAGTTCAGTCTGTGCTATGTTTCCTGTTTTACTTTGAAGGTCCATGTCTGATGTTAATGTATCTGGTTTTGCTTCCCCTGTTTTGTTGGGCCTGATTTGCCCCAGCTGTGTTTCCCTCCTGTTACTCATTCCCTGATTGCTCCCTCTGTGTATAGAAGTCCTGTGTTTTCATCTGTCCGTGTTGTTATCTACCCTCTTCTTGCTGTGTGTTCTGTCTGCGTAAGTTTATTTGCAAGTTTATTACCTTTTGAGTTACTTTCCACCTCCGAGGGTCTGCACTTTGGGTCCTTTTCCTGCCTGCACACAGCTGAAAACACGATGACAGAAGATCGTGACCAGAACATGGACCCCGCAGACCTTTTCACTTCGGAGTTAGACGCTGAGATGGAAAGGCTGGTTAAATTACTGGACCGCATATCCCAGTCCAACAGCCTACGGGCTATGTCTGTGGGACTGAGCGCAGTGGAAGCAATGGTGAAAACCAGCCCCCGGCTTTAGCAGTTTGCTTCGGACACCAATCTGGGCAGCACCATAGCTGCATGGAGGGGGCAGGTCAGGGCACGTGAGTGTAAAGCAGCTTCCGCAGCGGTCACTACAGCGGGACAGAGTTTCCATGCCGCTGCCACGGACTTCCTCTCCCTCCCCACGCCAGCCGGGATTTCGCTCACCTGTCCATTTGCTTGCCTTTTTCCTGGCGGCTATGTGTTTTTCAAAAGCACCTGTGCAGCCGTGCACTCCACAGGGATTGTGCTGATTATTTCAATATTAATACTACAATACTGAATATTACTCTAAAATCTTCAACAGGAGCACCTTAGTGATAACGAAGTGATCTGCTGTGGCTTGACTGAACAGAAGACTAAAGGCTTGCTGTGTACAGCAGTTAGCTTTCTGGACAATAACCACAAGCAAAGCTTTCAAGCATGCATCTGAAGTGTGCTGATACAGTTATTAAGTGTACCCAGGTGCTCCTAGGCGGGACACAAAGCTATGGTGGGAGTCTACAACTAAGTGTCACGTTGTGATCATAATTTGTTTTTAATTTAAGATGATCAACTCTACGGTACTAGGGATGGGAATTGTTAATAATTTAGCAATTCCGATTCCATTTCAATGGGTAGAATTATTAGAAAGAATGGGAATGATTTATTGATGAACAGAATTTAAACAGGTGATTGGCGGTTAGACTCTGATGGCCCGTCTTGGCAGAACAGCTGTGATGCATACACATACATGCCATCTAACTAGCAGGTGCATTGAGAGCCCAGGTGACTGGGATGGCTCGAAGAATTTCCGGGGGTACAGAGTACTCTGAGACATCCAAGTCAGTCTCTGGGTTTAGGCCCGGGCATTCACAGACACTGGGAAAACCAGATTTGTTGTGCCACACAGAGTTTCAAAAAACACAGCCTTAGAGTTTGCTAGTCTTTGAGAATCAGCAGTGTTTAAACTCGCAAGCCAAAGTTAGTAGACTCTGAAGAGGTTAGCTCGGGGAACCTGAAGACAACCTCAGAAATTGCCAGCTCAATATTGCCACTAGAAGGTTAGGGTATATCACCAGGCTGGGTGAAGGTAACAACAGGCAGGTGGATACTAAAGCAAAACTTAACTAGGACTAAACTGGGAAGAGCTAAATGATAAACTCATGGGACAAAGAACATCAAATGAGCATGGTCAAAACCTGAACACAGCATAACCAGCAGCCAACCAGCAGGAAACACAACATAACACAGCAGACGACCCGACAACGAATGACAGAAAACTCACACACTAAATAGATGGAAAGGAAACGAAGGGAGTGGACACACATGGGGAACACAGCCAAATGAACGTGACACCACAGGGGAAGCAAAACTAAACACACCAAACATGGGCCGCGAGACTATTAGAATAAAACAGGAAACACAGAGACATAGACTGACACATGAGCTTGACACAAAAGGAAAGGCAGCTGAGAGAGGGAGCGAGGGAACAGGAGAGAGAGACGTGGGGAGACATGGAATGATACACAGGAAGGGGAGACAAGACATCTCGACAAGACAACAGGGGAATGGAAATATTACAAAGCAATAAAGAGAACTCAATACACAAAAAATAGAAAACCCAAATATTACAGCACACAAAACACCATAAACTCAAAAGGTTGGGTCAAATGACCCAGAACCATGACACAGTGTTTGTACTTCCTGTTTTACTTTGATAGTCTTATGTTCACTTTTGCCTCCCCTGGCTGTGTCCCAATCCAGCAACCACACGCTTCGCAGTACACGCATTTCGCGGACTACGTACGGCGTGTACTACGAACTGTGAGAAGTGCCGAAGTGAGAGGCTCATGAAATGGGACGGCCTTTCAAATTTGTGTCACCAGCTGTACCTGCCCGTACCACTCCTCCGATCGGCAAAATGGATACAGACCACGTCCTTGCGTGTGTCATCGTTCTGCTAATTGAAGAGCTCCAACAACTCACTCGTCACAGACGACTGATTTTGTTGCGACTACGAGACAACCACGTTCAGGTACAGTGATAAATACATGTCGTCATTTCTTCTCCTTCAGATATTTGACGTGTGTATCTGTGTACTAGTGTAAAACTCTGATATTTACCACTGTAGACGTGAGTCCAATATAGGAGTGTCTGCGCCTGTAGCCTGCACACTGAACCAGTACATCCTAGGACATTCTACAAAGTGCAACTACCAAAAAACCTAAATAATGTTTTCGCAAGTACAGTGTCCATTGTCTGCTAAAAGAAGAACAGCAACAGTCAGAATAATGACAAGAATAAAACAATGTCTGTCATTTCCTGTATTCACCTTCACCAGACCAGACCCCTGCAGTACAGGGGTCTGGTCTGGCCATCCTCTCAGCTCTTCGTTCCTCCATTTGCCGTTGCTGTCTCACATCCTCTTTTAATAAAGCAATAAGTTCATCCTCCCTGTCCCTCTTCCTTTTCGCCACTCGTGCCTCCAGCTGGTCCTCATCCTCCTGCTCTTCCTGCTCAGGAACTTGGTTGCCCACTTCTGAAGTGGGCCCTGGTGTGTCCTCCTGGATGGAGGAAATTAGGACTGGAGGCCTGGTAGAGGGCCTCTGCCCTAACACCTCATCCATGGATCCAAACCAGGGCCATGTTGCAGCAGTGGGCTTTCCACTTACACCCTCACCTGTCGCTGGATACTTGCACTCCTAAAGGCAGAGGAAATCAAACGTGGCAGTTGGCAAAAACAGCTACAGTGCAGGTTTACATAGATGACTTCGCAGTATTCCGTGTGGAGATACCTCTGTACATACTTTGTATTTCCTTCATCATGTTATTCCCTGAATGGCATCCACAGCAAAATGTACTAGACTGGGACCACAGGGCAGACAGTTCACTCTCCCTTGTGCCTCACTGATTAGAAACCTCATACTGTTGCTGTACCTCCAACCCACTGCGGCTCAGTGTTTGGCACCGGTGAACAGGTGCTCATTGTCACGGCGCAGTCGGATAAACTCTGCCGTCTGCTCCTTGGTCCCTGAAATACAGCAGGACATTGGATTAAATTCCCGACCATCTTGCTGTTTGATCAGTTCCATGTTTGCCGTTTGTACAGCATATTCAGCTGTGTGGGACAAACTTTAATGTCAGGCAAACCAATTTACTGTGCGACAAAGGCAGCACTGACTAAGGCCAAACAATGACTTTTTAAGGTCCTAGGTTCATGTCAGGGACTTCTCTATCATATTTGACAGGGATGGGGTGATCACCTTTGCAAATATGTGATGTCTTGGTGGCTCACGCAGATATTTGGAGTGTACACAGCTACATTCTTGCCTGGAATATCTTAACATTTTAGTTTGTCCCAGAAAGGGTAATATTGATACTATTAATTACACTTGCAGTGGTGTTAGTACTATTCATACTGCCTTCTGTCTGGAACATGAATCAAAAATATGCGGGACTGTGCATTTACGGTCACATGGGTCCAACAGGTGTCACAAAATTCACCTTGACATTTACTATTCAACTTCCACTGACTTTTAAATCTTGACATTTGTTTTGCTCCTTCAAACATATCTTACATTTTAAGGTGTAGCTGTCCTCCACCGCCGTTTCTACCTTCTCCGCAGCTGATGCCATCATTACGCACTGACCTGGTTGCGTCACGCTAGGAATCCTGGGATATATGGGACCACGAAGTCTAGACCGGACCAACCCTTCAAATTGGGGAAATGAACTGCGCATTTGTCGACCACATTTGGAGTACACTTCGAATCGGGACACCCTTCTTTGCATCACTGTGACGTAATCAGTCTCCAAATGCGGTCTACGAAGCATGCGGTCGCTGGTTTGGGACACAGCCCCTGTCTCAGCAGTCAGTCAGATTGGTGTCAGCTGTTCCTTCCTGTGGCCTGTTCCCTCGTTATCCTCCTTGTGTGTATATTGTCTGCATTTCCCTCTGTTCTCTGTCATGTTCACCCTCACTGTAGGTAGTGGTTCTGTCTGTTTGGGCTCCTGTCTGTCAGTTGATTTTATGTTTTGTGACAGTTTAGTTGGGACTTTTGTTGCCTGTTTGTTTCAGCATTGAAGGTGTGATTTTAGTTCAGTTGTGTGTTGCTACATGCTGTGTTTTTAGGTCCACAACTCTGCCTGCCACACACCTACACATATGATACACATCACTAACTTGCTGTCATGAGGATTTGACATTTATCCAGTTTATTTAAAGCTCTTATATCTACTGTGTATCAGTGGATGTGCTACAAGCACATGCTTATTATTTTTATTATTATACATGTGATCCTTCCATCTTTAAACAGCGGTTATAAGCTAACATTATGCCAGCTAATGTTAGGCTCAAGTGTCCTAAAAATAACACTTTCTCTCTAATAAAGTTTGATTACATTCTCACATGTAAAGGTTGACAATATTCATCATATCGCAGGATATACTCATCACTGTCATGAAAACAGAAGAGAGCTTCACTGACTCATTAACAGATGTGTGGCCAGAGCTGTTCGCCCTACAGTGGCCACTATAGCAAGGATTATGCATTTGGTGGAGCTCACGGGCGCGTCACTGCAACCCCCCCTGGCTTCTGCTCCGCGGCTGCTGAGTGAGCCCTCATCTGGGACTCTCCTCAGCTCTTTCTGGGACAGTGGTGCGGCTGCCCCTCTGTTGGTCTTCCTTGGTCTCTTGTGTTCTGGGGGCCTCTGGATGTCTGGAGGTTTGATCTCCTCCATACCTGCTTCACACCCTGGAGGACGGGGCTGTGGCCCCCCCACACTCCCTAGCAGATCATTACATGAAGGAACCTTTTAAAAAAAACAAGCGCGTCCATGCTCACAGGTGTACACACGGGTGATCACACCCACAAACTACACCCTTTTTGGCTCCTACCTCAAAGCACACTGTGTTCTGTTGATCTTATGTGCTGCACAATAATGTTTAACATTTAGTATTTACTGTCATATTCCCATATATCATTGTGATGTTGTTTATTCTATTACTCTTGTTCTCTTCTGCTTGTTTTCTTTTTTCTTTCTCAGCAGGTGATCCAGGTGATTGATATATGCATTTTTTTTTCTGCCCATTCTGTTGGTTTTTGTCTTTTGCCCTTCTCCCCCGTCCCTCTTCTCAGCTGTTTCTCTTTCCCTCTTTCTTTCTCCCCTTCTTTCCCCCAGTCAAGTCTGTCCCATATTCAGTAAGTGAAAATAAAATAAACAATAAAAGGTGAATCAAATGGACCATTATGGCAAGGCTGGGATGGTCAATTTGGTAAAGTAAATCCGTTGGGCATCTTTCTTTGCCTTTAGACAATAATTCTGATGCAAAAGAGCCAAACGGGACAGGCAAAAAAAAAAAAGAAAAAAAGGATTATGCATTTGACCTGGGAGGGGCAGGAAAAACACAATTCAGCTGATTGCAATTTGCAATGACATCTACTGATAACTAGCGGTGAGATTTGAGACACTGTACCTTTAAAGCACGGTTGCAGATTTTTCAGTTATGGAAAAAATTCAAATCCTTTTCCTTGATTTGGAAGGCCTCCAACTCTGAGCAGCTTGTTGGTGTAGTGAAGAAGAATATTGCTTCCATGTTGTTTCCATGTAAAGATGCTTCCATCTTGCTGTTTTGAGATGGTTATATCCACTGACTACCTCTTATTATGTAGACTACCTGTATGGCATGTTGCTTTTTTAGAAAACTCTAAAATGATACATGGCTGCTTTCACTCAGCTGAGCTATAAACTCTACATAATAAATTAGTTTCCACACTTCAGACTGCAGCTAGCTGAGAACTCGAACAGCTTCTTGTGGGAGAACATGTAAAATGGTGACTGTAGCAGGAATGGCCCAACCATCGGCACTGTGATGGCAGTGTCCTTTTTTATTTGCTGCGGCATGAACCCACTGCTCCACCCCTCCCCTGCAGCCGACCACGCCCTACCACAGAGACATTATTTATTCTTTACTTAAAATCTGTGATTTTAAGGAGGTTTAAGTTTCCTGAGAATAACTCTGAAACACTTTATA
Source organism: Aulonocara stuartgranti (assembly GCF_965226115.1). Lineage (NCBI taxonomy): Eukaryota > Metazoa > Chordata > Actinopteri > Cichliformes > Cichlidae > Aulonocara > Aulonocara stuartgranti. The sequence goes on along the minus strand of NC_138957.1, from coordinate 408,801 downwards.
AATACCAACTCTGGTGCTACTGTACAGTATCTATATAGAATTGATAGCCTTATGTAAGATGACTGAAGGAGAGGCTGTATGGTGCAAAGACAAAGTGTAGCTTGAAGGGCAGACTGTAGAGAGAACCCGCTTTATTATTCTCTTTGAAAGGTCAAAGTAACTGTCTCTCTGCTCTGTGTGGCTCCTGCACTCTGCCTTTGCAAAGCTGGGATGGATTTATGAACCCTGAGACAACTGGTAAACATGTCAGTGATTCTGTTGGCCACTCACTTCTTTTCACACTGGCCACACAACACTCACTAAAAACTATAAATGGAAAGATATGCTCAACTGTAAACATAACTCCAGCTCAACATAAACAACCATAAACAGATCATAACACAGAACAAAACCTTCCTTTAATTCAGCTTCAGTGTGTTTAGAAGAACTCGGTGAGCACCACCAATCTGCTCACATTTATTCTCCTCCTGACTGTGTGATAATTCTACTGTATTCAGTGTGCCTCTGCCAGTGGTTGGGATGCAACCTCAAAGCCTCAAAGCAGAATAATTCAACAGCGTGTGGACTGTTGTTTCTTTTATACCTTTGATGACCAGTGTTTTACCCACAGCAGTCTTCTCATGAACGCTTCAAGCTCAATCAGATTATACTTTGCAAACTTCAAACACTGACTTTTGCAATAAGATAAGATAACTCTCTATTGTCATTGCACAGTCATACATAGTACAATGAAATTGGAAAACTGTCCCACGTCAGCACGACACAACACGACACAGTAACTTAACTTAGAAATAAAATAAAGACTAAGTGTATGTTTATTAAGGTGGAGTCACTCATTCTAATGACTATTTTGTTTAGACCAGTTGTCACAGTCAGTGGGTTTGAGACCTGGGGTTTCAAGATTTTGTACGTTTCTTTTGGTGCCGAGTGTTTTAAGTTTATGTTCCTTGTCTGTGAAGGTTCTCAGTCATCCAGGTCATCGTAGTCAAAGGAGCTTGCAAAGAAAAGCGTCTGGACTTCTTTAAGTTGCTTGAAGACGTTTCACCTCTCATCCGAGAAGCTTCTTCAGTTCTAAGGTCAAATGGTGGAGAGTCCCAGATATAAACCTAGTGGGAGTGACCCCCCACAGAGGGACAAAAGGACCCCCTGATGATCCTCTAATCGCCTGAGCCAAGGTGTGAAACTGGGTGTGGGTCCCAATCAGCCAGAGTTTCGGGTGAGTTCATTGTGAAACTTGGCCCCACCTTATCATGCGAATTCCTGAGGTCAGATGGCCCAGGATGTGAGTGGGCGTTAAGGCGTCTGGGAAGGATCTCAAAACTGGATTATAGATGGCAGAGAGTTGGTGTCGTAAACCCCGCCTCTGTTCAAAGATGGTCGCTCACAGTGGACATAGATGGCTTCTTTCACTCCTCTTTCAAACCATCTGTCCTCTCTGTCCAAAATGTGAACATTGGCATCCTCGAAAGAGTGACCTTTATCCTTAAGATGCAGATGGACTGCTGAGTCTTGTCCTGTGGAGGTGGCTCTTCTGTGTTGTGCCATGCGCAACATTGTCATCCCCTATGTAGCCGGTGTATCAGAGAAACTCAGGAGAGTTTTCTCCAAGCATGACATCCCAGTGTATTTCAGACCCAGCAACACGCTCAGACAGAAACTGGTTCACCCGAAAGACAAAACGCCAAAACACAAACTTAACAATGTGGTGTATGGTGTACAGTGCAGCGAGGAATGCCCAGACCTCTACATCGGAGAGACCAAACAGCCACTTCACAAGCGCATGGCACAACACAGAAGAGCCACCTCCACAGGACAAGACTCAGCAGTCCATCTGCATCTTAAGGATAAAAGACACTCTTTCGAGGATGCCAATGTTCACATTTTGGACAGAGAGGACAGATGGTTTGAAAGAGGAGTGAAAGATCAAGATGGCGCCGAGTATGGCAGCCTCGTCGCGAGCTCCCCCAAGCAACAGCTTTTTTCTGTGTTTAATTTTACTTTTCCTTCATTTTTTCGCGAGTAGCACATGTCTCCTTGTGTACGACCGACAAACCTTACTGGACATAAAAGACGGTCTTTCTTATAACTTTCCGGATTTCAAGTTTTGCAACACGGACGCTCCGTTTGCAGACCCCCCATTCATCTCACCTGAGAAGCCTTTGTTCTCTGGCCCTGGAGGCCGCAAACGCCGACGCAGAGGGAGAAGATCTGGCGTTCTGGTTCGACTGAGACGGCGCACTAACAGACCACCGTTACCCAGTTTATTACTGGCTAATGTGCAGTCTCTGGAGAACAAGCTGTGCGAGCTTCGGGCACGGATCTCATTCCAGCGAGAGATGCGGGACTGCTGCGTGATCTGCCTTACAGAAACCTGGCTATCGGACAAGGTACCGGACTCCGCAATACAACTACCGGGGTTCTCTGTGCACCGCGTGGACAGGTCACAGGATCTTACTGGGAAAAGCAGAGGCGGTGGTGTGTGTTTCATGATCAACAACAGCTGGTGTGATTATGCGAACGTGCACCCGGTCAAATCCTTCTGCTCACCGGACCTGGAGTACCTGATGATTAAGTGCCGGCCATTCTGGCTACCGAGGGAATTTACAGCAGTGATTATTACGGCTGTTTACATTCCCCCACAAGCCGACACTGACCGAGCACTCAGGGAACTGTACAGCGCGATCAGCAGCGAGGAAACCGCACACCCAGAGGCAGCGTTTATCACGACCGGAGACTTTAATAAGGGAAACCTGAAGAAAGTCTCACCCAAACTCCACCAACACATCCATTTTAACACTCGTGGAGATCGGCTACTCGACCACTGCTACACCTCTTTCCGGGATGCGTACAAAGCCCTCCTCCGCGCCCCATTCGGCCAATCAGATCACCGCTCCATCCTGCTCCTGCCCGCCTACAGGCAGAAGCTGAAACAGGAAGCTCCAACCCTGAGGGCGGTGCACTGTTGGACGGACCAATCGGAGTCTGCGCTGCGGGACTGTTTTGATCACGCGGACTGGGAAATGTTTCACGTGGCTGCTAGGGACATTAACGAGTACACAGACTCAGTCTGTGGATTTATCAGGAAATGCGTGGAAGATGTCGTCCCATCCAGAACAGTTAAATCCTTCCCAAATCAAAAACCCTGGATTAACGGAGGTGTTCGCGCGGCACTGGCGGCACGGAACACCGCCTTTGCCTCCGCGAACACATCGGACTACAAACACGCACATTACCAACTCCGGAAGACAATCAAAGCAGCCAAACGTGAGTACAGGGACAGGGTGGAGCAACAGTTTGACAACCCTCGGAGTATGTGGCAGGGACTAAACACGATCACAGACTTTAGAGGGAAAACCAGCACACCGCAGACCACGGCCTCTCTGTGTGAGGATCTAAACGTATTCTACGCTAGATTCGACACAGCGAACACCATGAGACCGGACAGTGTGCGCACCGCGGATGACGTCAGTGCGCACACTGTGTCTGAGGAGGATGTGCGGAAGTGCTTCAGGAAGGTGAACGCGTGCAAAGCTACTGGTCCGGACGGGATTCCCGGCCGCGTCCTCAAGTCATGCGCGGCTCAGCTGGCTGGAGTGTTCACGCACATCTTCAACCTTTCCCTCTCTCTGTCTGTAGTCCCAGCCTGCTTCAAAATGGCCACCATCGTCCCTGTACCCAAATCCTCCACCATCTCCTCATTGAACGACTGGCGACCTGTAGCCCTGACCCCCATCGTAAGCAAATGCTTCGAGAAGCTGGTCAGGGACTTCATCTGCTCTGCACTACCCGACTCACTGGACCCTCTACAGTTTGCATAGCGCCACAACAGGTCCACTGATGATGCCATAGCCCTGACACTACATGCTGCCCTGTCACACCTGGAGAAGAGAGACACGTATGTGAGAATGCTGTTTGTAGATTACAGCTCAGCATTCAATACCATCGTTCCCTCGAAGCTGGACAGGAAACTGCAGGATCTAGGACTGAGCAGCTCCCTCTGCAGCTGGATCCTTAGCTTCCTGTCTGACAGACGCCAGGTGGTCAGACTGGGCAGCATCACCTCATCCCCCATCACACTGAACACTGGTGCTCCACAGGGGTGTGTACTGAGCCCTCTCCTGTACTCACTCTACACCTACGACTGCACAGCCACTAACAACTCCAACATCATTGTGAAGTTTGCGGACGACACTACAGTGGTGGGTCTTATCACCAACGGTGATGAGACGGCTTACAGGGAGGAGGTCAGCGCCCTGACCCACTGGTGTCAAGACAACCATCTCACCCTCAACGTCGCAAAGACAAAGGAGTTGATAGTGGACTTCCGGAGGTGCAGAGAAGTACACACCCCCATCACCATCAACGGCGCTGCTGTGGAGAGAGTGAGCAGCTTCCGGTTCCTTGGAGTACATCTGGCTGAGGATCTTACGTGGTCAGTACACACAAACAAAACAGTGAAGAAGGCGCAGCAGCGCCTCTTCTTTCTCAGGAGACTGAAAAGATTCGGCATGAGCCCCCGCATCCTCAGGACCTTCTATCACTGTGCCATTGAGAGCATCCTCACTGGATGCATCACCACCTGGTATGGCAACAGCACCGCCTACAACCGCAAAGCTCTCCAGCGAGTAGTGTGGTGCTCTGAACGGATAATTGGAGGTGAGCTTCCCTCCCTCCAAGACATCTACAGGAAGCGGTGCCTGAGGAAAGCGGGGAGGATCATCAAGGACTCCAGTCACCCCAGCCATAAACTGTTCAGACTGCTTCCATCAGGAAGGAGGTTCTGCAGCATCCGGTCCCGTACCAGCAGACTGAGAGACAGCTTCTTCCACCAGGCCATCAGACTGCTGAACACTTCATAGACACCTCAGCTTCACTACTGGAACTTTAACATTATGCACTCCATACTGTACAGTAATGCCACTGTTTTGCACATGTCTCACTCTGTATATTTTATTTATTGTTTACTGTATTTAATTTGTAAAATATGTGTACACACACACACACACACACACACACACGTAGAAAAATATTTAGTATACACATCCAGAAATGCATACACTATTATATATTGTACATATATTTATTAGTTTCAGATGTAGCCATTCTTGTATTTTGCTTGTTTACATTATTGTATTTTGCACAACTCTGTTGCTTGTGAAGCTCGCACACAAGAATTTCACTCACATGTGCTGTACCAATGTACCTGCACATGTGATGTGACAATAAAAGTGATTTGATTTGATTTGATTTGATTTGATTTGATTTGATTTGAAGAAGCATCTATGTCCACTGTGAGCGACCATCTTTGAACAGAGGCGGGGGTTTACGACACCAACTCTCTGCCATCTATAATCCAGTTTTGAGATCCCTTCCCAGACGCCTTAACGCCCACTCACATCCTGGGCCATCTGACCTCAGGAATTCGCATGATAAGGTGGGGCCAGGTTTCACAATGAACACACCCGAAACTCTGGCTGATTGGGACCCACACCCAGTTTCACACCTTGGCTCAGGCGATTAGAGGATCATCAGGGGGTCCTTTTGTCCCTCTGTGGGGGTCACTCCCACTAGGTTTATATCTGGGACTCTCCACCATTTGACCTTAGAACTGAAGAAGCTTCTTGGATGAGAGGTGAAACGTCTTCAAGCAACTTAAAGAAGTCCAGACGCTTTTCTTTGCAAGCTCCTTTGACTTTATGTTCCTTGTTTCTTTAGTAAATAGTGCTGTCAGTTTTTGGCTATCCCTGGTGATGAGAGCCTATATTCTTTAGTTAGGTAATATTTAGTTCCCACATTAGTGAGTTGTGTTATTTTCACTTGTGTTTTGTTAATACTGGTCATTTAAGTCTTATCTTTTGTATATTCCATTGTCAAGTCTTCAGTCATTGTTAGTCTTATTACTTTGAGGTTGTATTTTCATTCACTGTGTTCATTCTTGTGCCATCTCTCATCAGTGGGTACACCTAGTTCTGTATCTCCCCGCTCCCAGTTTCTCAGCACAAGTCTCTCCAAGTGATTCCTCGTGTGCATGATTTTCTGGTTCTTGCTCCCTAAGTTTGAGCATTTAATCAGTGTTAAATGCTCATTTTGGTGGCGCTGTCACTTGGTGTTCGCTCGCTCTGTGGTAGAGTATCACTTCCTGTTCCTGCTCAAACACAGTGGTGTTTCTGAGTAGCTTATCTGCTTAGCAATTTAATTAAAAACTTTTAAATTGATTATTTTTTCATAGTATAATCTTCACGTGCTTCATCCGAAGCACACTTTCTGTGTACTCACTACCTAATTTATAGCCAAAGTATTCACTCACTGTCTCTGTACTGTTTTGCTAGCTTAGCTTAGCTCATAGCCGACTTGTTAGCACCATGGCTACTTCACCTGTCCCTCCTGCACTTTCCTGCTCATTGTGTCAGATGTTTAGTTACTCCTCGGCCTCCTTTAGCAGTAATGATATCTGTAACAAATGTAGCATATTTGCAGCTCTGGAGGCCAGGATTACTGAACTGGAGACTCGGCTTCGCACCCTTCATTCACCCGTAGCTAGCCAGGCCCCTGTAGCTGGTGCAGCCGAAGATAGCGTAGGCCCCGCTAGCTGTTCCCCGGCAGACCCCAAGCAGCTGGGGAAAGAGGGCGGCTGGGTCACGTTGAGGAGGAAGCATAGTCCTAAACAGAAGCCCCAGGTACACCACCAACCCGTTCATGTGTCTAACCGTTTTTCCCCACTCAGCGACACACCCGCCGGGGGTCAAACTCGAGACACCGGCAACCATAGTCAATTGTCTTCCAGGGGCCAGAGCAGGCGACATTGAAGGAAATTTAAAACTGCTGGCTAAGGGTAAACGTAAATTCAGTAAGATCATAATTCACGTCGGCAGTAATGACACCCGGTTACGCCAATCTGAGATCACTAAAATCAATATTGAATCGGTGTGCAACTTTGCACAACAATGTGGGACTCAATCAGACCAGGAGTGACATGTTTAGCCGCATGTTCTCCTTAAATTGCTGGCTGTCTGAGTGGTGTCCCAGAAACGATGTGGGCTTCCTAGATAATTGGCAAACCTTCTGGAGGAAACCTGGTCTTGTTAGGAGAGACGGCATCCATCCCACTTTGGATGGAGCAGCTCTCATTTCTAGAAATATGGACAAATTTATTAAACCCCCCAAAATATGACTATCCAGAGTTGGGACCAGGAAGCAGAGTTGCAGTCTTACACGCCTCTCTGCAGCTTCTCTCCTCCTGCTACCCCCCCAAAAACCCATCTCCATAGAGACTGTGTCAGCTCCCAAAAAGACGAAAAACAAACTAAAAACCAGCAACAAACAACTTAAACATAAACAATTACAAAGAAAGAACAATAAAGTATCCACATCTGAACCAAAGAGTAAAACAGTGAAATGTGGATTATTAAATATTAGGTCTCTCTCCTCCAAGTCTCTGTTAGTACATGACTTAATAATTGATCAACAAATTGATTTACTCTGCCTTACAGAAACCTGGTTGCAGCAGGATGATTATGTTAGTTTTAATGAATCAGCACTCCCGAGTCATTCTAACTACCAGAAATCTCGAAGCACAGGCCGAGGGGGCGGTGTGGCAGCAATTTTTCACACCAGCCTATTAATTAATGAAAGACCAAGACAGACTTTTAATTCATTTGAAAGCCTGATGCTTAGCCTCGTCCACCCCAGCTGTAAAACTCAGAAACCAGTCTTACTTGTTATCATCTATCGTCCACCTGGGCCTTACACAGAGTTTCTGTCTGATTTCTCAGACTTTATATCTAATTTAGTTCTGAGCTCAGATAAAATATTTATTGTGGGTGATTTTAACATCCATGTAGATGCTAAAAATGACAGCCTCAACATGGCATTTAATCTGTTATTAGACTCAATTGGCTTCTCTCAAAATGTAAAAGAACCCACCCACCACTTTAATCACACTCTAGATCTTGTTTTAACATATGGCATCGAACCTGAACATTTAACAGTGTTTCCTGAAAACCCTCTCCTGTCTGATCATTTCCTGATAACATTTACATTTACAATAATTGATTACACAGCGGTGGAGAGTAGACTTTATCAAAGTAGATGTCTTTCTGAAAGTGCTGTAACTAAGTTTAAGAATATAATCCACCCACTGTTATCATCTTCAATGCCCTGTACCAACACAGAGCAGAGCAGCTATCTGAACGCTACCCAAATAGAGGTCGATTATCTTGTTAATAATTTCACCTCCTCACTACGTACGACTCTGGATACTGTAGCTCCGGTGAAAACTAAGGTCTCAGATCAGAAGTACCTGACTCCGTGGTATAATTCTCAAACACGTAGCCTAAAGCAGATGACTCGTAATCTGGAGAGGAAATGGCGTGTCACAAATCTAGAGGATCATCATTTAGCCTGGAGAAATAGTTTGCTGCTTTATAAGAAAGCCCTCCGCAAAGCCAGAACATCTTACTATTCATCACTGATTGAAGAAAATAAGAACAATCCCAGGTTTCTCTTCAGCTCTGTAGCCAGGCTGACAAAAAGTCAGAGCTCTTTTGAGCCAACCATCCCTTTAACCTTAACTAGTAATGACTTCATGAACTTCTTCACAAATAAAATTTTTATCATTAGAGAAAAAATTACCAGTAATCATCCCACAGATGTAATATTATCTACAGCTACTCTTAGTACCATTGATGTTAAGTTAGACTCTTTTTCTCCAATTGATCTTTCTGAGTTAACTTCAATAATTACTTCCTCCAAACCATCTTTTAGACCCCATTCCTACAAAACTGCTCAAAGAAGTCCTGCCATTAATTAATGCTTCGATCTTAAATATGATCAACCTCTGCGGCCTGTTAGAGCGGGGGGGCTAGGAGGAGTTGGCCGTCCGTCTGCGGTCTGGAGTGTGGGGCCTCCCTGCTGCTGCGGAGTCGGGGCGGTCTGCTTCTCCCCAACGCAGGGAAAAGGGTAACACCACCTGGGTCTGGGTGCAGTTCCCCCCTCCAGGGGCAAGGGTACCTAGACCCGGTTCGTAGAGTACGCTTGGGGAGTGTGATCGTGTGTACAGCGTCTCTTTATGTCTGTCTCCACGTTGGTTGAGTGTGGAGTAAGTGCATATGAGAGCATGAGGGTGGGAATGGATGTTTGTGTCTGTGTGTGCCTGTATGTCTGTGTCTATATGTCAGGCTGGGTATCAGACGTCACCTCTCTGGGGACATCTCAGGCCCTCCAAGGTTTGGAGGCCTATCTCCCCCCACCACCACTTCCCCTGCCAGTGGCGGACTCCCTCAGACATCGGTGCGTTGGTGGTTCTTTGTGTCCGGGGATGGGCGTCCAGGTACACACCGGCTCACTCCTTGGCGGCCGCTTATCGGGGCCTGGAGCCTGGGGCTCGCTCGGGCCACTTCGGAGGTGGGGTGCCCCCGGCCTCTCGGCCTGGGGCTCGGTCACTCAGGCACGGCTGGCTACCGGCGGAGCTCACGGGCGCGTCACTGCAACTCCCCCTGGTTTCTGCTCCGCGGCTGCTGAGTGAGCCCTCATCTGGGACTCTCCTCAGTTCTTTCTGGGACAGTGGCGCGGCTGCCCCTCTGTTGGTCTTCCTTGGTCTCTTGTGTTCTGGGGGCCTCTGGATGTCTGGAGTTTTGATCTCCTCCATACCTGCTTCATGCCCTGGAGGACGGGGCTGTGGCCCCCCCACACTCCCTAGCAGATCGTTACATGGAGAAACCTTTGAAATACAAGCGCGTCCATGCTCACAGGTGTACACATGGGTATTCACAGACGCGGACTACAGCTTTCTTGGCTGCTGCCTCAAAGCACACTGTGCGCTGTCTATCTTGCGTGCTGCACAATATCGTTTATTATTTAGTATCTACTGATATCTACTGCTAGCTAGTTTATTGTGATGGTGCTGTTTTTATTATGTTGCTCTTTGTTGTTTGCTTTCTCTTCTGTTTTTTTTTTCTCCATACAGGTGACCCAGGTGTTTTGTTTGTTTCTTTCTTTCTTCTCCCCCTTCTCGCCGTCTCTTCTCCCCTTTGGTTTTCTTTCTCTCCCTCTCTTTCTTTCATTCTTTCTCCCTGTCCTATCCCCCAGTCATGTCTGTCCCGTTTGTAGCAACCGAAAATAAAATAAATTCATAATTATAATAAAGGTCAATCAAATGGACCAATATGGCAAGGCCATGATGATCCACTTGGTAAAATAAATCCGCTTGGCATCTTTCTTGGCCTTAAGACAACAATTCTGATGGTAAAGATCCAAACGGGACACACAAAAAAAAATATGATCAACCTATCTCTAATAATCGGCTATGTACCACAGGTCTTCAAGCTGGCTGTAGTTAAACCTTTACTCAAAAAGCATCTCTAGACCCAGAAGTCTTAGCTAATTATAGGCCAATCTCCAACCTTCCTTTATATCAAACATCCTCGAAAGAGTAGTTGTCAAACAGCTAACAGATCATCTGCAGAGGTTTATTTGAAGAGTTTCAGTCAGGTTTCAGAGCTCATCACAGCACAGAAACAGCTTTAGTGAAGGTTACAAATGATCTTCTTATGGCCTCTGACAGTGGATTCATCTCTGTGCTTGTCCTGCTAGACCTCAGTGCAGCGTTCGATACTGTCGACCATAATATCCTACTAGAGCACTTCGCTCTCGCTCTGCAGGCCTACTTGTTGTTCCTAGAGTATTTAAAAGTAGAATGGGAGGCAGAGCCTTCAGTTTTCAGGCCCCTCTTCTGTGGAACCAGCTTCCAGTTTGGATTCAGGAGACAGACACTATCTCTACTTTCAAGATTAGGCTTCAAACTTTCCTTTTTGCTAAAGCATATAGTTAGGGCTGGACCAGGTGACCCTGAATCCTCCCTTAGTTATGCTGCAATAGACGTAGGCTGCCGGGGGATTCCCATGATGCATTGAGTGTTTCCTTTTCTCACTCACTATGTGTTAACAGACCTCTCTGCATTGAATCATATCTGTTATTAACCTCTGTCTCTCTTCCACAGCATGTCTTTATCCTGTCTTCCTTCTCTCACATCAACCAATCACAGGAGATGGCCCCGCCCCTCCCTGAGCCTGGTTCTGCTGGAGGTTTCTTCCTGTTAAAAGGGAGTTTTTCCTTCCCACTGTCGCCAAAGTGCTTGCTCATAGGGGGTCATATGATTGTTGGAGCTTCTTTTTTTTCGTATTATTGTAGGGTCTTTATCTTACAATATAAACCACCTTGAGGCAACTGTTGCTGTAATTTGGCATTACACACATAAATTTGAATTAAATTGAATTGAATGTTTATTAGCATAATGCAAAAGCTGTTTTGACACAGTTTGATGGTTGACACAGAGGGAAACAATTATTCCCACCTATGGCAACCTAACATGCATAACTTTCAACTGACAGATGGAGTACCCAAACAGAAAACACATAAATGGTGAATTTGAACCCAGAACCTTCTTTCTGTGGTTTACAGTCCTAACACCGCACAGTCATGCTGTCCCCATTCAGTTACAATGAATTTAGATAGACCAACTATCAGTAGTGTTTGGTTAAGTCAAGCAGGGCTCTAGAGTGCGACTAATTTGGTCGCAAATGCGACCAAATTTTTCAGTGGTGCGACTAAAAAAAAATATTTGGTTGCACCTGTGCGACCAACTGTTCGGGTAGCAAAAAAAAAAAAAATCTGCAACCTTCCCTGTGGTCAACAACAGACACACATTTTGCCCCTATCGTGGACTAAACCAATCAGAGATAGTAAGGGGCGGGACCTCTCTGATTGGCCGTGGTCCAGTTGAAAGTGCAGGTGGAAGTGGGAGGTGAGTAGCTTGAATAAAGCGATATCAATTCATTAAATCCTGACTCGACTTTTAAATATAACTGTGTTTTGCCAGAAACGCCAGATTCTCAGATTAAAGCTCACAAAACCAGTTCAACAACAACCAAACAGCAGATGAGAGCAGGTACACGGACTCCACACAAAGATGTAAACACAGACCCGACGCATCAGAATCAACTTTGTCTTTCTCGGCTTTCTCACCCGACGGCCCGTAGACGGACACGCTGTCGGAGCACAGCGATCCTGATGCGTCCGGTCCGCGCTGTGATTGCGTCTTTTTGTGCTGATTCTGAGCTGCAGGTTTTGTCTCTCTCCAACCAAAATTCGCCGAGCCAGCAGCAAAAGAAGCAGCAAACTGCGCTTCACATTTGATCAATGTCGTCATGAATTTTTGCTTCCACGACTATTAAAATCACACTCCATGCACAGCTCTCTCTCTCTCTCTGTACTTCAAGAACAGTTTCCCGTCTCCAATCTCTGTTTTCTGTATTATTCATTCGCTTATTAGGACAAAGGGACTAAAGACCTGAGTAACACTCTGGGCAACTTTGGGCTGACTCAGCATGTAACAGAGGCCACACATAATAGAGGACACACTCTTGACCTACTGATCTCCAAAGGCCTGAGCATTTCAAAGGTTACTGTGTCTGATGTGGGCCTGTCTGATCATTACTGTGTTTTCTTTGAAAGTAAAATCTCAGACCACATAAATATATCAACAGCAGTGATCACAAAACGGTGTATAACTGAAAACAGTAGTGAGATCTTTAACCAGGTCTTCCCATTAACACCTGACCTGTCCAGAGGGTCAGTCAATGAGCTCGTCAATAGCTTCAATGCTAACATGTTAAATGTAATGGACACTATTGCTCCCATTAAGGTGAAGGTTATCTCTGGAAGGAAAAAGTCTCCATGGAGAAACTCCACACTGGTGAAAAATGAAAAAAGAGAGTGTAGGAAAGCTGAGCGCAGATGGAGAAAAACAAACCTCCAGGTTCATTATGACATCTATAAAGAGAAACTTCACAATTATAATTTACAACTGAGGAATGCAAGGAGGTCCTACTTCTCTGACATCATCACTAAAAACAGCCATAATGCTCGGGTCTTATTTTCTACAGTTGACAGGCTAACAAACCCTCCTGTGTCAGTGGCAGCTGAACTTCATTCAACCATGGCCTGCAATGACTTTGCCAAATTCTTCACAGACAAAATCCAAAAGACAAGCAATTGGTACATCAACAGCAGATCCAGAATATGTACTGTGTCCACCAAAAAACTGTTTAAACACCATGAAACAGTTTCAACCTATTAACAGCAAAGACCTGGAGGACATCTTAGGTCAACTGAACTCCTCCTCCTGCTGTTTAGATGTCCTGCCAACAAGTTTTTTCAAAAAGGTCTCAAAGACTTTAGAGTCAGACCTGTTACAGATCGTCAACTTTTCTTTATTATCAGGTGTGTTTCCAGAATCACTAAAAACTGCTGTAATCAAACCTATACTGAAAAAGGACAATCTTGACAAGACACAAATGAACAACTACAGGCCGATCTCAAATCTCCCGTTTTTAAGTAAGATCATTGAAAAAGCAGTTTCTCAACAGCTCAGTTACTTCTTAAAACAGAATAACTGCTACGATGCCTTCCAGTCAGGTTTTAGACAGAACCACAGCACTGAAACCGCTCTGACCAAAGTGTTCAATGACATATGTCTGAATACAGACAGTGGAAAAATGTCAGTCCTAGTTTTACTGGATCTCAGTGCAGCATTTGATACAGTTGACCACAACATATTACTCAAACGACTGGAGAACTGGGCAGGTCTTTCAGGAACTGTACTAAACTGGTTCAAAACATACGTAGAAAACAGGAAATACTTTGTATCAATAGGTAACTTCACATCTGAGCAGACAAGTATCACATGTGGAGTTCCCCAAGGTTCCATCTTGGGACCCCTTCTGTTTAACATCTACATGCTCCCACTGGCACAGATTATAAACAACAACAAAATAAACTACCACAGCTATGCAGATGACACACAAATATATATCACAATGTCACCAGGAGACCGAGGCCCTGTACAGGCTCTTGGTAAATGCATTGAGGAAATCAATGACTGGTTGTGCCACAATTTTCTCCAGCTAAACAAAAACAAAACTGAAGTAATAGTCTTTGGCGCCAAAGAAAAACGATTACAGGTCACCAGAGAACTTCAATCTATACATCTAAAAACCACAAACCAGGCGAGAAATTTGGGTGTAGTGATGGATGCAGACCTAAACTTAGAAAAACACATTAAGACAGTAACAAAATCAGCTTACTATCACCTCAAGAATATATCAAGGATAAAAGATCTGATGTCTCAACAGGACCTGGAAAAACTAGTCCATGCATTCATCTTTAGTAGGCTTGATTACTGTAACAGCATCTTTACAGGTCTACCTAAAAAAATCAGTCAGACAACTACAGCTCATTCAGAACTCTGCTGCTCGAGTCCTCACTAAGACCAAAAAAGTGGACCACATCAGTCCAGCTCTGAGGTCTTTACACTGGCTGCCTGTCCGTCAGAGGATAGACTTTAAAGTTCTGATGCTGGCCTATAAAGCTCTGAATGGTTTAGGACCAAAATACATCAATGACCTCCTGACCCAGTATGAACCATCCAGATCCCTCAGGTCATCTGGATCCGGTCTTTTATCAGTTCCCAGAGTCAGAACCAGACACGGAGAAGCTGCATTCAGCTTTTATGCTCCTTATATCTGGAACAAACTCCCAGAAAGCCTCAGATCAGCTGAAACACTCAGTTTATTTAAATCCAGGTTGAAGACTCACCTGTTCTCAGCTGCATTTGAATAAAGCACCAAATCCACACTTTTAAGCTTAAATTTCAAAACTTACATTTAACTACTGATTTTATCTGTTTTGATTTTATCTGTTTTGATTTTATATACTGTTGTTTGTTTGTTTGTTAATTAGTTTGTTTGTTTGTTTGCTTGTTTTAATCAATTTTAAATCATGCTTTTTATTTGTTTTTGTTTCTAATGTCTCTGTAAAGCACTTTGAATCACCTTGTTGTTGAATTGTGCTGTACAAATAAACTTGCCTTGCCTTGCCTTATTACCCACCAGTCTACCGTTGTTTACAGCGCTGTCGGCTGCTGTCTTTTTCTTTTCTTTTTCTTTTTCACTTAAATGACCTTGGACAAGAAAGCCTATTTTTTCTGTTGTTCAGTACTGAAGAAATTTAAACTTTATATGCAGAACATTGTAGAATATTTTTAAGGTTTTCTGCTATAAAAAGCCAGACCAGGAAAATCTCCTTCATGTTTTTCTGTTTTATTCTCAGTTACTTTCACACAAAGGCATCTGCTGTGATGTTCACAATTCTGAAGAAGTCAGTGCTGATAAATGATCAGAATTATAATATTTCTGACTGTCTGAGGCTAAGTTGAATCGAATCGGGACTTTGAAAACCGGAATCGAATGGATTATAGAAATCAGTGATGATACCCAGCCCTAGTGAGCAGCCTAGGCAGGACAGAAGTGGATGTAGCTGTAATAGGAAAAGAACTATTGCTAACTTTTCTGTTAAGGCCTGATGCTTCTGAAATTCATAGCCAGCTCTGACACGGTGTCATCAATCTTTGAATGCTGAAAAAGCACATTATATAAATTATTATAAAATTTGTGTGCGCCTAACTTTTGTGCCGGTACGCCTAACTTTTTAAAGTTAGGCGTACCGGCACGCCCATGGCAAAAAGTTAGTCTAGAGCCCTGTCAAGACAGTTTTACTTTACTGGTTTTAGTTTTTATGCTAATAATCTGGTGTAACTAATGTCACTAGTTATATTATTCAATATAATACAATACAATACAACTTTATTTATATAGCACATTTAAAACCGAAGGTACACCAAAGTGCTTCACAACAAGATTAAAACATAAGATATAAGATAAAAGTCTATAACAGACAACAAAAAACCCAAAAAAGTACAGACAAAATAAGAAATAAAACATTAGAGCATAGTTTAGAAGATAAAATTACTGGGTATTCATAAATATAAGGTGGGGGTATTTATACAGCGGAACATTAGTAGAAGATAAATAACATAAGGGTAAAATATAGGGGATGTGCACTAACTGAAAATGTTCGGTCAAACAGGTAAGTTTTTAACTGAGATTTAAATGAATAGATGCGTGAATAGCAGTCTGTTACTGTTACTGTCTTGGAGTGACTGTAACCCACATCATTTCCTTAGGAATTATTAAAGTATTCTGATTCTGATTTATTATTTCATGAAAAATGAGCTCATTTTCAACTTGATTTCATGTTTCAACATTTCTCAAACATTTTGGACAAAGAGCAACAAAAGGCTGGAAACTGAGTGCCTAAAAGAAAAAGCTGGATGAACGTGTGGCATCTGACTGGGTTATTTAGCAGTAGGCCACTAATATACCCGCGCAGAAGAAGAGCATCTTATAGAATACGTTTCTCAGAAGCAAAGATGGGCAGCAGTTCAACAGTCTGTGAACAAATTGTGGAACAATTACAGAATAAATCTCCTTGAGATAAAATTGTGAAGACTTTGAATATCATCTAGAGTACATATCATCAAAAGATCCTGATAGTCTGGAGGAATCTTTGTGCACAAGGGACCAGGACAAAAAATAATATTGAATGTCCGCGATCTCTGAGCGTTAATCCATCAAAAACGGGCATGACTGTGTCATGGAAATCACTGCAAGGGCTCAGGAACACTTAAAGACATCAATGTCTGTCTGAATGCAGCTCCTCATGCTGTACATAAATGTGGGTTAATGGCATGGTGACTTCCATGAAGAAGCAAGTACGTTACAAAGAAGCCACAGGTAAAAATGATCCAGAAACCATCCAGCTTGTTTTCAGGGCTCAGCTACAAAGCCTGTCTGGATCAACAGCATCAATGCTCAGGTGCATATACAGGTGTTAGAGCAGCATATGTTCCTTCAGACATCTTTCTCAGGTATGGCCTTGCATATTTCAACAAGACAGTCCTACACTGCATACTGCAACTATTACAACAGCATGACTTCACAGAAGACCCAGGACTGCAGCTAGAATCTCATGTTGGACAATCTTAAAACCTTACGTTTTTCTCAGTTTAAACATTTGATGTTTTCTGTGCTCTATTGTGAATACAATGTGTTGACCCATGAACCGTTTTTTATTCACATTTAGAGTGTCCCAGCCTTTTTGAAACCGAGCTTGTACTTGGCTTTTTTCACAGCTTTCACTGCAGCAGAAAGTTGCAGCTTGCAATCTTGTGTAGTAAAAATCCTGTTTGCTTTTAGTTTTTTTTTTCTTTTTTTTTATTGCTCTCCTCCGAATTGAGAGCTGCAAATGCTGGTTTAACAACTTGGTCACAACATCCCAGTGGGGAAAAATCCTAAGTGCTACGTGCCACATTCACTTTAAAACACCTGTAGTTGCTCCGTTAGGGGATAGCAGTAACATGATTTGCAAGAAGCTGCAGCAAAAAAACCCTTTACCTTAAAACTGATGGGATGAAAGAACTTCAATTCCGTTTTATTTGTACAGTACCAGATGACAACAACAGTTACTTCAAGGTGCTTTATATTGTAAGGTAAACCCACAATAATACATACAGAGAAAAACCCAACAATCATATGACCCCCTATGAGCAAGCACTTTGGCGACAGTGGGAAGGAAAAACTCCCTTTTAACAGGAAGAAACCTCCGGCAGAACCAGGCTCAGGGAGGGGCGGGGCCATCTGCTGTGATTGGTTGGGGTGAGAGAAGGAAGACAGGATAAAGACATGCTGTGGAAGAGAGACAGAGGTTAATAACAGGTATGATTCAATGCAGAGAGGTCTGTTAACACATGCTGAGCGAGAAAGATGACTGGAAAGGAAAAACCCAGTGCATCATGGGAATCCCCCGGCAGCCTACGTCTATTGCAGCATAACTAAGGGAGGATTCAGGGTCACCTGGTCCAGCCCTAACTATATGCTTTAGCAAAAAGGAAAGTTTGAAGCCTAATCTTGAAAGTAGAGATAGTGTCTGTCTCCTGAATCCAAACTGGAAGCTGGTTCCACAGAAGAGGGGCCTGAAAACTGAAGGCTCTCCCTCCCATTCTACTTTTAAATACTCTAGGAACAACAAGTAGGCCTGCAGAGCGAGAGCGAAGTGCTCTAATAGGGTGATATGGTACTACAAGGTCATTAAGATAAGGTGGGGCCTGATTATTTAAGACCTTGTATGTGAGGAGCAGGATTTTGAATTCTGGATTTAACAGGAAGCCAGTATAATCACAACTGACATGTGCTGGTGTGGTAATAATTACTCAGCTCTTGTGCACATGCTGCTATTCAGTGCTTCCCAGATCCTAATGTATTTGGCTACATTAGCTAATGGACAGTAACAATTATGTGCAAATGACTGTGTCTGAATGCTGAATGCTTAACAAAGCCATTCACTCCAGAAGCCTCTACTCTCGTTGCTTTGGTTGGCAGTGTGGAGACAGCTTGCAGAGACCAGTTGAGCAAATGACAACAAGACCCAATGTCTGGCACAAAAGTTCTAAATTATGATCTCATTTTTCACATCTACACCTTTTTGCAGCTCTGTAATTTTCTACTTTCCTGTACTTTTGCCACAGAGCGCAGGAGGTCCTGCCTGCTAGCTTTATGAGCTGTTAGAAACCTAGAGGCCATCTTGTAAACGACCAATTAAATAAGAGGAGATCATGAGGGACTGCATACCTGCCCTGAAGGAACAATAAAAGCTAAGGAGAGGGGAGGGATATGGAGCTATACATCAGGCTTTGCTGAGGATAATTGCAACTGGAGGATTTCGGGAGGGATGCGAAAGTCCAGATCCCAGTTCTATGTTTTTAATATACAAGGTCTCCTGTGAAGAATGGGATTGTCAGTGATATGTGTAGAGAGGACAGTGTGCATAAATGAGATGACAGCAAAGATGTTACTTTTGCTTTGCCTTATATTTATAACACGGGAATGGTAATGTTATATAATTTGGTGTCCAGCACAGGGCAAGGCAGTCAGTGGTTGTTCTGCACATATTGCTTGGTATGCATGTAGATACATGTGGCATACAGAGCAGGCAGCACAGACAAAAAGAAAAGCAGAGTAGTGTTGATTCAAAGGAACATGGAGCAATGGCCCCTGCACATCTGCACGTAAGGAGCGCCCAGGAGACTGCAATTCATCGTCTTCTTCCTCTATGACACACACCCAGCTGTATGCAGTAACAGCAACCTTACTAAATCTAAGTGGAGTCGCAGGGTTGCCTTGTCCACACAATCCATTCAGTCCATTGATCAAAGGATGATGTGACGAGAGTGGAAGATGTGTGGGGGCTTGGTCACCCTCCTCATAAATACTGGGCACACTATGAAAGAGTCGACTGGACACCAGAAGAAGGGGGCATCCCTGTATTCATTACAAGATGATACTGCATTCACCAGGAGAAGCACAACAAACAATTCTTCCTTCAATAATCTTTTTGTTAACTTGGATCTTATTGTCATAGGTTTGGTCACCATTTTTAGTCATGACAAAAACACTAACCAAATGATCAGACAGACTAGTTACTAAATTAGTAGCACTTTGCTTTCATACACAATCATTTAACAAATATCTTATAGTCCCAAGCAGCCATTGCTAAATGTTAATGTGGATTAACGTGGGTTATAAACCACTATTAAATGTTTGTGAACTGCTCTAAAAGGTAAATAACGAGACATCAAACCTTAATGAAGACACATGTAATTAAAATGTTATGTTTTGCATTTTATGGAGTAGCTAAAATAACAGAAAATTAGTCAACAGTCATCAGCTGCAGGATCGGGTGTTGGCTCTTTGTTGCAGTTTTTTAACATTAAAGGTCCATTTTGAAGCTATCAGTGATGTGCTTAATGTAACACACTAGAACAGCAAACATGAAGTACAGGCTGACACTGCTGGTCTTCTGATGTTTGGCACAATGTTATCATGACCGATTCTGTAGGAAATGGGTATACACCTATCTACACACACACACACACACACACACACACGAGAATAAGATCCAAGTTGTTTTAAATCAGAATAACCATTTGTTACTACTTATGCATATAAAACCAACAATGACATCACTTGCATAAGAATTGAGATGCAACATATTGCATATTGTACATCACTGTCATGCATTGCATTTGGAATAGGGAAAAAAGTCCCATGTTCATACACTGGTTGCATTTCTCTTTATGGACTCCGGAGTCCGAGTAGTTTGGTTCTGAACTGACTGCACAGTGTAAACAGTCTCTCTCCTTTTACTGTGTGCATGCTGTGTTCCAGAAACAGGCAAACACATTTTGGCAACATACAAGTTGATTTATTGCAATGCTGCCAACCCAAACAGCAGAAGTAAACACTGTGATCCCCTCAGCTGCATCAGTGTAGGGGATGTATATTGTTCATCTCCTTGAATGATAGAAAACATCTGCCACATCCAGCCAAGCAAACGCTGTGTATCAATACTCCACTGAAGCTTGGGAAAGAGCTCATAGAAATGCCGTACTCCAAATATTCCTGGGCTCGGTTATTCTCTGCCCTGCACAGAAGTGAAAACTAAAATCAAATCGAGATATAATTATTCCATTCTGGGTTTGCAGCCATCACTGGAAAGGCCCAGATCCAAAACTTGTATCCCCCTGAGAGCACTGGTGCTCCAACTGGTCCAGCAGTTTTTCCACCGAGTCTTCTTTGTTCTCCAGTTTCAGGTATCGTCTGCCGTTGCCCAGATCTAGCCGAGGCCAGCTTTGGTGAGTCTGCTCTGCAGAATCGGCAACCTGTCCAAGAACGTTTACACAAACCTGTGAGCTCGCCTCCATACGAGTGACTTCAAGCTGATTTGCCTGAATGTGCTCTCTCTCCATACACCTACCAGTTCGCTTTGTGTAAGGGTTAGTCCTGTAGCTCATACTGTGGCAGCGCCTTGGTTGAGCAGCTGGGACATCAACTTCATCCACCCCTAAGGTGGACATGGAGCCTGCAGATACCAGGCACACATTGGTCTTAACAAGTGGGCCAGTGTGTGAACTGCAGCTGGCTCTCTCTTCACATTTAGCACCCAGCTGTGCATTAAAGTCAGTCTGACTGGAATTGCATGAGCTGGAGAGGGAAGCTTTGGCGGAACACGGAGGCTTTGACTCCTGGTGGTGGAGGCCTTCCATCGGAAGAACAGCTTGCTGGTAGAAACCCTCCATGCTGTGCCCCTGGTCTACGGTGCTTCTGCTCTGGAGCAGGGGCTCAGAGGTGGCCAGCTGCTGCAGACAGAGAATGTTGAGATGGGCAGCTGGTAGACTGCTAACCCACTGGTAGTGTTTGGCCATCGAATTGGCTGCTGCTATTTCTTTAAGGTCAGCTGAAGGCACAGCCGCAGACACGGAGCAGATAACACTGCGCATCTGGGCCAGCAGCATCTGAGTCTCTCTGTCCCTGTTTTCGTACAGGACAGTGTTGGCACATATGAGGATGAAGAGACCCACCCCCATGATGACTGGTCCCAACAGCTTCATCCTCTCACTGTGAATGAGACTGGCTGTGGACAGGAAGCCCTTGGGTCCCAGACTCCAGCCGGAAGTCTGTGATTCAGAGGCGCTTTCCCCATCTGCAGCTCCCAGGATGGACGACCTTGATATCTGATAGGGCCAGTATCCTGCCACAGCCAGAGCAGTGCCAACAACCACCACAACCACGCCAAGCACTAGGAACGCTCCAGGCATGGAGCGGATGCGAAGCTTGCCTCGGATCAACCTCTCCTTCTTCTTTCTACTTCGTAAGGTGAAGCGAGACTTTGGTTGGCAGGCAGGTGAGCTTGGCCTAACTGCTTGAGATTTCTTGGTCTTCATGGCACAGATTAGTCCAGAGCTCTTGGTCTGAGTCACAACCCGTCAGAGTGCTTTAGGAAGGAGGAAATGTAAAGAGTTAATGTCTCTGTTCATTCAAACACATGCAATGGCTGCAACTATGTTCACAGTACAGAGATGTCTGAACGTTTTCATGGTGGCTGAGGTGACAGTGAACACGTTCATTGTGGCTGTCTGAGTGAAGCTCGGTCTGGATCTCCCTGGTGATACTGTTAAACTGCAGCAGACAGTGATACACACCACTAACCCACCTTTGTCACGCTCTCAGTCCTCGGGCTACAAAGGCTAATGCCAAAATTAATGCTAATCTAAACCTTCATGTTATCACTGCACAAGAAAACCAGAGATGGCAGCCTGAGGACAGACACGGGGGCAAATGTTTGAAATGAATAATATTTGAAGAGGCCTTCAAAAATATTTTGTAATGGGAGTATTTTTCAGTTTTAGTATTTACTTATTCATATGTTTAGACCTGCCAGAGCTCACTGTAGTTACTGGCCACCTGACAGTGGGTTTTTCCCCAGAGTTAATCACCAAAACCTTCAAACGTCCACATCTGTGGAGAGCTTGTAAATTAAATGAGGTACAAACAAAAGTACAGAAGCACTCACATATTTGCTGTTCTTCCTAAGTTCCTGTACAGTAATGAACAAAGAAAAGTGAAATGGAAAAGCCAGTCGCAGTGACTGCAGCATGCACCAAAGAGCGTAAAATGTTCCCTTTGTCCTTCTGTGAATGCTTAAGAAGAGTGCCAAATACACAAAGTAATAATGCACTCAGCTCTAAATCTTAAAGACATATGAGGGTGCCTGCTCTTAATCAAGTATAAGAGTGGGTACCTTAACCCATCATTAAGTACGTTATTGCTACAGTTCTGAAACCACTGCACGTCTCGTGTTTGTACTGCAAATTCTTTTTACTTAAGCACTGACCTGCCTATTGTCTGTTGATACGTTTCCTTGGGTTTTTCAACTTTCTTGACCTCTTAAACACGTTAAATATGTTTTATTGTGAATAAAATATGGGTTCATCAGACAACATCCAGCTTTTTGTGGAAAGACTTGTATATAAAACATAAAATAGAGCGAACCAGCTTGTTGTTTACGTTTTACAGAAACATTAATGTCCGACATCAGTCTCAGTGTTCTCATTGAACTTGTTTTATCAGGCAGCTGATTTTATCATAAAAGCTCAGATGAGGCATCTACAATAGACTGACTACCGCCTGCTGGGAAAATGTGAGGAAAGGGTGGATATCAGCAGGACCCAAAACCTTTCTGTTCATGAAGAAGAGCCTGTGTGTATTTAGTAATAAAGAGTACATGCATTAAACACACATTTCTGTGCCCAATGATACTGTCATGTTCAAGTGAACTTCCCAGTGATATTAAATTCTTTAACAACTGTATTATATATTAGATATTATATCAACAATCCCTACAATAGCGTCCTACATGAAAAAGCAATGAATTCATTCATGCAAACAATCAGGAAAGTATTTTATCAGTACAGACGCCTTAATGTGAGATGTAAGCAGGCTGTCAGTGTTAAAGAATCTGACTATGGAAAAAAGTCATGTCACCATTTCATCCGAGGCCACAGACACAGGAAGTCGTGAAGAAGTTAATCATGAGGACGACATTCAGAAGGCAACACAAAAACATCCAGTGCCACGAGTTAGTGGCTGACGTCAGGCCGGGCCTTTGATTTCACACAGGGTAAATATTACACAGTGACTGGTAGATTTCTGTTTATAAGATCAAACATTAAAAGTTTGAACAGATCATTTTCTCTTAATGATCAACTGATGACATCACAGCTATCCCCTGCTCATGTGATAACCAAATGTCGTTAAATCTCCATGTATTAAATAAATGTGCTGACCAGTACACACACACACACACACACACACACACACACACACACACACACATCTGTATTCCCCTCTGCCGTGGGATTAACGCTGCAGTAACAAAAATGAGAGAAGCAGCAGACTGCATTCAGCAGCTGTGGCACAAGTTTGTGTCAGTGAGGGTGTGATATGCTGCATGGTTGCACATGACGGTAAATGCACGCCTGATCCGGATGATGCGCTGAACTCCGATTACCCTGTGGTCATGTAATTACGCAGGAATGACACAGACAGGAGCGCAACGTCTGCTGGAAAGGACTTTCTCTACAGTGTGGCTCTGGAAGCCCACACTCAGTGTGTCATTGACCCAGTCATACGGTGCATCTGCAGTTTCCAGCCGGCAGAGGAAGCTGGTCTGGATCAATTCAATTCCCGAGAAGCCACAAGTTGTGATACATGACGAAAATGAACAAATGCGAAAGCGTTCGCTGGTGCACACGGGTGGAACCGTGTCAGTCAAATGCAGCAGCTTGTTGAGCCCGTGGAGCCCAGACGGAGGGA
This sequence comes from Aulonocara stuartgranti, assembly GCF_965226115.1. Lineage (NCBI taxonomy): Eukaryota > Metazoa > Chordata > Actinopteri > Cichliformes > Cichlidae > Aulonocara > Aulonocara stuartgranti. Next base: position 384,637 of record NC_138957.1, on the reverse strand, counting down.
AATGAAGCAGCTGCAATAATGCTGTGGTGAAAATCAGCACAGCATTATCAACTGACTGGGATAAGGCGTCCCTCAACTACGGATAGCCATGCACTGTCGTGCCGTGCCGGACTATCTGCACTGACACTGTACAGACATGGAATGTGTCTGATGACCGAGCTGCTGCATTCCTCTCCGACAACACAGCAGCTCACGGCACCGTTACCGACCCACAGAATGAAAGAGTTCATGTCACCCAGCTGCTCCGACTGCACCACCACAGACACACAATCTCACACTCACACACTCCGACGCTTCTGTGAACTTGCCTGGATTTCGGAGTTCCTGTTGCAGCTCGGTGGTAGTTTGAAGACACCCGACGTCCGCATGACTCCGAATAAGGTTAAGGGCTGAATCGAGCCCAGCCCTAAACCCGTTCCCACATATCCGCAGCAGGGACACCGCGCTGACTCCGTCAACTCCGCCGGACACAAGCCGAGCAGAGCCCAGCCCAGCCGCCTCCATGCACCAGCACCGCGGAGTGAGCAGGAAGCAGCCCTGCTGCGCGCGCGCACGCATGCACGCGGATTTGAAAATAAAGGTGCGCACGGGTGCTTCGTGTGACAGCAGCAGCGTCCCTCAACAAGTAGCGGAGGTGTGAGTCACAGGGAGCTGCACTAACACTCTCCTCTCTGTGCTGTCCTGGACTCGTGGGCGCGCTCACAGAGGTGCTGGATACTTCAAAGGTTACCATCCAAAAATGAGATGTTACAGATTAAACACCTCAGCACCGAGTTAAGAGCTTCACCAGGTGATGGATTAGATTTTTGGATCAAATGATCTACAGATGAAAGCATAGTCCTGGGACTCTGTAACGCTTTGATAAACTTTTGTAGTCCGAGTCCACATTAGCAGAACATCAGAATGTGGACTAGCTTAAGACCATCAGCTCCACTGCTTGGTAATCCTGCATTTATGTGACAGCACAGTGAAGGGTTATTAGTTAATGCAAGAGGACAGATGGCTCTGAGTATACTTAAGGACTATCAAAGCACGTTTGTGTTTCATGTCTATGCACATAATAAACTTATTGCCGTTAATTACATTTAAAATACATAATGATCCCTGACTGCCGAGGGTCATCATAACTCGTGGGTCGGACCTCACAGGGGAATTTCCTTCGGCTGGCAGCCACAGCTCATTAGCTTCGTCTTTGTTCTCGGCAGGTAGTGTCAGTCAGCTACACGGAGTTTCAGCATGTGCCAATCTTCCACGTCCTGGTGTCTTATTACGCTGTTCTTCTCTTCACACGTGATCTGTTATTGTTCAACACATCTCAGTCTCAACAGAGTTGATATTTTTAGGTGTAGTACTTTTGAGGCCTTCCACATTATTCTTCTTCTCAAACTATTTGTCTGCGAGATTTTTGCAGACAAATCAGGTAAAGATCGTCTTAAACGACAAGCACAGCCATTACTCACCTAATTATCTGTTTAAAAAACTTGGGACTCTTTTTTGACCAACATCTGAATTTTGAAACTCAAGTTCAACCAGTCTTGTTTCCATCACTTCAGAAATATCAAAGCTTTGCAGTCACTGTGTGCAGCGTTCACACGTTAATTTTCTCCCGCCTTTCTTTTGTAACTCGCCTTGACGTGGACCTCTCAGTCCTCTGTAGCTCGTCTCCTTCTAGTGCAGAGCGCAGCACCAAGGACACATATCACACCTGTTCTTGCATCCCTTCACTGGCTTCCGGCAAAACCCAGAATCCACCTAAAAATCCTGTTATTAACATACGAGGCTGTACATGGACAGACTTGTGTTTATACAGCAAAGCTCCGAAGATCTTATCACCGCTACTCTGATTTTAAAGCCAGAGGTGATCGTGCTTTTGAGGTTGTGTCACCCAAACTGTCCAACAGTTTGGCTTTCTGTTTATTGTTTCAAACAACTGCTGAAAGCTAACTTTCATATGTTAGCCTTAATCTTTGAAATGAACGTTGATTATGTGTCTGGATGTCTACTTAAAAAATATCTATACAAATAAAGTTATTATTATTAATCTGTTGAGTGATTGACAAAAAAACACATTGATAATCATTTAGTGGACTGTTGATAGGGTTTTTCACCCTTCATTACAAATCAATTGATCAATGAAGGAAACAATGAGCAGATTCATCCATAATTCAGCTATAAACTGTAGTAAATGTAGTCATAAAGTGCTTTGTCTACTCTGGCTGAACACTCTGCAGCAATCCACATTCACAGAGTGTTTTATTCTGTGCCTTTAAGCACCGTTCTCACTGTCACACTCTAGCTGAGGAATCAGTGATACGTGGGGTCGACCGCCTGTTTCCTCTGGAACCTCCACCCTTTGGCACCCCAGCTGGGGCCTCCCTGCTGCTCCTGCTGGGGTGGGAGCGCAAATGTTGCCGAGATGTCTGCCCCCAGGCTTCTGGGGTCGTCGCTGCAGCTTCTCTCATTATCTCTCATTATCAAGTACACTGGTGACAAAGACACAGGCATTCTTACACACACACACACACACACACACACACACACACACACACACACACACTCACACACACACACACACTCACACACAGACACTCACTTACACACACACACTCACACACACACACACACTCACACACAGACACTCACTTACACACACACAGACACACACACACTCACTTACACACAGACACACACACACACACACACACACTCACACACACACACTCACTTACACACACACACACTCACTCACACACACACACACACACACAGACACACACACACACACACACACACTCACTTACACACACACACACACTCACTTACACACAGACACTCACTTACACACACACACACACACTCACTTACACACAGACACTCACTTACACACACACACACACACTCACTTACACACACACACAGACACACACACACACACACACTCACTTACACACACACACACACACACACAGACACACACACACAGACACACACACACACACACACACACTCACTTACACACACACACACACACACACACACACACAGACACACACACACACACACACACACTCACTTACACACACACACACACACACACTCACTTACACACAGACACTCACTTACACACACACACACACACTCACTTACACACACACACAGACACACACACACACACACACTCACACACAGACACTCACTTACACACAGACACACACACACACACACACACACACTCACACACAGACACTCACTTACACACACACACACTCACACTCACACACACACACACACACAGACACACACACACACACACACACTCACTTACACACAGACACTCACACACACACACACACACTCACTTACACACACACACAGACACACACACACACACACACTCACACACAGACACTCACTTACACACAGACACACACTCACTCACACACACACACACACTCACACACAGACACACTCACTTACACACACACACACTCACACACACACACTCACACACAGACACTCACTTACACACACACACACACTCACACACACACACACACACTCACTCACACACACACACACACACAGACACTCACTTACACACACACACACTCACACACACACACACACACACACTCACACACACACACACACTCACACACAGACACTCACTTACACACACACACACTCACACTCACACACACACACACACACACAGACACTCACTCACACACAGACACACACACTCACTTACACACTCACACTCACACACACACACACACACACACACACACACACCTTACAGGAAGATTTTTGATTTATGCATCTGTGCGTGTGTTTCAGGTGCTGTATGCTGGTTTTGTTTTGGCCTCTTGCCTTCATCATACTACTGTAATATCTGAAGTAACACAAAAAGAATACAGAGACAGATAAAAAATGTACCACTATGCATCCAGATCACAATTCTGACTGCAAAGCTGCCAGACAGGACAGGGTTGTTTTTTTTGTTTGTTTTTTTTTGACACTGTAATTTTTATTGATAGTTTTGTCACAGTTTAAACATAGACATGTATTGCATTACAGGAGAAATAACCATGCAAGCACACAGTCAAAACAAACAGAACTAAAGCGAACAAAAGCTGTGGGTGCCAATTCTAATCAACTACCGTATGCATGCCTGCCTTTACTCCGCAGCATACATACTCCAGCTTATATACGTACTTTTATACGGGCATGCATCAATAGATATACAGAGTTATAGACCTTAGATGTTTTGTTCGTTCATTAATTTTCCTTGGTGCCATATAATGTCCACTTCTCCCACTTAGCAACGAAAATATCTTCCTTTAATCTGAGAATGTAAGTCATTTTTTCCATTGCACAGATTTCTCCAACAATATTTAACCAGTCTTTTGATGAAGGCGGATCCAGTTTGTACCAGTTTCTTGTTATAGCTTTCTTTGCAGCTATCAATAGGATTTTTGTCAAATACAAGTCGTCGTACAGAACATACTCTCTAATATTCCCAAGATATACAGTTTTAAAATTGTGTGGTAATTGATAGCCCAAGATATTGCCTATTACAAGAGTCACGTTCTTCCAAAAATGATGCAGTTTCAGGCACTCCCAAAACACGTGCGTATGATGTGCTTCCATGTTACCACATCTTCTCCAGCATGGCAAACTGTCTTGAGTCTGTTTACTTTTGATTTTTGGTGTAATAAAGAATCGAGTAAGATGTTTCCACCCAAATTCTCTCCAGCATCTTGAGTTAGTGGTTGTGTTCTGGGTTTCACACATATCTAACCATTCCTCAGTTGAGATATCAGTTTTTATTTCCTGCTCCCATTTCTTTTTTATGTATTCAGTTGATGTTGCTGTGTTCTCTCTTAGATTTTTATATAGTACAGAAATTTCCTTGAATTGGAGGCCCCTGTATGATTTAATTATACAATTCAGGATGCCATAAGACTTACGCGAACTTCGTACTTCCTTTGAAAAGTAGTCTCTGAGTTGCAGGTACCGGTAAAAATCGGTTTTCTCTAGACTATACCGATCTTTTAAATCTTGGAAACTCATCAAATGGCCATCTTTCATTACTGTACAAATCGCTGTTATTCCTTTTTGTTCCCACTTCCTGAATCCTGAGTCGTGAGCACTTGGTATATCACCAACAACATAGGCAGCCCAGTTTAACATCTTAACCTCCCTTTCCAACTTACTTTGTTTAACTAGGCCAAACCATATCTCTAGAGTGTGGGATGTTATAGGATCAAGGAAATGCTGTAAGGTTTTCTTAAGTTGTTCATTTCCAAGAAATGTCTGGACTGGGACATCCTGTACTTTTATTTCAATATCTTTCCATTTAGCATTAAAGTTCTGATCACACCACTTTATTGCCGGTCTGGTTTGGGCCGCATGGTAGTAATCTTTTAGATTAGGGAGTCCCACACCACCTTGCTTCCTAGATAGTTGTAATGTTGTGTATTTTATTCTAGGCCTTTTACCATTCCATACAAATCTAGAGATGAGCCTATCCCAGTCCTTGAATTTTTCCACTGGGATCTTAACTGGCAGAGATTGGAAAAGGTACAATAACCGTGGGAGGACACTAATTTTTATTGTTGTGATTCTTGCACTAAAGTCTAGTGTAAGAGTTGACCATCGGTTTAGATCGTGTTTAATTTGAGTGATCAGTCTATCATAATTTGTTTTAAAAAGGTCACTCAATTGTTTAGTCACAGTTACACCCAAGTATGTCATTTGTTTTGCAGTCCAGTTCAGTTTAAACTTATTTTTAACCTCTTCGGATGGCAAATAGTTGAAAGCCAGTATCTGAGTTTTGGTCACATTAATTTTGTACCCCGAATGTTCAGCAAAGATATTAATTACATTAAACATTGGAATTAAAGTTTGGTTTGGATTTTCTAGGTAGAGTATGATATCATCTGCAAATAAGCTGATGATGTGGTCTTCCCCTTTAATACTTATCCCTCTCACCTCCTCACTTTGTCGGATGGCCTGTGCCAGGGGTTCAATATATAGAGTAAAGAGAAGAGGTGAGAGGCAACAACCCTGACGGGTACCCCTCTCGAGAGAGATTTGCTCCGTTAAGCTGCCATTGATTCTAATTCGAGCCGTAGGAGATTGGTAAATAGATTTGATACACATCACAGCACCGTCATTAAAACCAAACCTTTCAAGCACGGCATATAGGAAGTTCCAATCTACACTGTCGAAAGCCTTCTCTGCATCCAGGCTTACTAGGGCCGCACTGCCCTTTTTTGTTTGTATTGAATTAACTATCTGGAGGGTCCTTCTTATACTATCTTGAGTTCTACGTCCTGAGATAAAGCCAGTTTGGTCTTCATTAATTAAGTCTGTCATAATTGCTCCATATCGCTTAGCAATTATAGATGTGTGTATTTTGTAGTCCACATTAAGAACCGATATGGGTCTGTAGTTGTTACAATATTCGGTGTCTTTTCCCTCTTTAGGGATTACTGAGATAATCGCCTCTCTCCATGAGGGAGGTGTTACACCCTCCGCAAGGGTATGATTGAATGATGATTGAAGCATTGGTATCAACTCCTCCTTAAAGTTCTTGTACCACTCTGAGGGAAACCCATCGGCCCCCGGTGATTTATTAGCTTTAAGTCTTGAAATTGCTCTAGATATTTCTTCATGACCGATGGGGGCAGTCAGTTTGCTGTTTTGCTGCGTACCAATACGTGGTAAGTCTAAGGAGTTAAGAAAAGCAGTTTTCTCGTCTTTATTTGAGGAACATGGTTGTTTATACAAGTTTTCGTAATATTTCTTAAATGTTTCTTCTATTGCTTCCTGGCTATACTGCAAGTTATTTGTAGATGGGTCTCTAATCTTGTGAATCGTATTAACAGCTTGCTGCTGTCTAAGACGCCGTGCTATCAGTCTAGCTTCCTTTGGGTCGTTCTCATAATAATCCTGTTTCAAAAATCTAAGTTTTTTTCCACTTCTTCAGTCAATATATTGTCAATTTCCTTTTTTAGTGTTTTAATTCTGCCTTGGAGCTGAACATTCCGAGTTGTTCAGTATAATATTTCTGTGTTCTTCAATTCCTCCACCTGGCTTAGGTACAGGGCCTTCCTCATTTGGTGTTGTTTTGAAGTTATAGCAATAAGCTTCCCTCTGAGCACAGCTTTGAATGCATCCTAAAACACAGTTGGGCTAATTTCTTCAGTGGAATTTTCCTCTATGTATTGCTTTATATCTTTCTTGATTTGGTCTTTCGTTTCTTTATTATTCAGACAGCTCAGATTTAACCTCCAACAGGTATTTCTACGCCTACTATTTAGATTTAGCTTTAAATGAATGGCACAGTGATCAGCAATATCTGCCACTCCAATTGTGCATTCAGTTACTCTGTGTAGATCCCATCTGTTCATTAAGACATAGTCAATTCTTGAGTAAGTGTTGTGAGTCTTTGAGTAGTGTGTATACTCCTTATCCAGCGGGTGGTGTTCCCTCCATACATCTACCATTCCCTGCTCCTTCATAAATGTATTAACCATTCTCGCCAGGCTGTTTTTGCTTCTATTTGTGCTTGTTGTATCAATTCTATGGTCGAATACCACATTAAAGTCTCCTGCACACAGCACAGTCCCTTCAGATTCTGACATGACTGTAGTAAGTAGAGTCTTCACATTTTGTTGGTTGCTCTCAGGGGGAATATAGAGATTGATTAGTGTCACCGCCTCCCCTTCTAGTTTACCTCTTACAATAATGTATCTCCCCTCACTGTCCCGAATTTCTTTAGAACATTCAAAATTAACTGAATTTTTAATAAGTATTGCTACCCCCCTTTTACGACTTTTCTTGCAAGTACTATAGTAAGAATTTCTGTACCCAAATTTCTTCAATTTATCATGCTCTTCCTGCGACAGATGTGTTTCCTGTAGATATATTACATTGGCATTAAGCTTTCTCATTTTAAGTATCACTTTACTTCTTTTAATTGGGTTATTCATCCCATTGACATTCATTGACACCAGCGTTATATTCCTCATCTTTTCACTGTTAAGTTTTGCTTTATTTTTGGCTTATCACTATCATAGCCTCCCACACTAACTCTAAGAACTTGGAACAAGATAACAAGAAACTTAAGAGAAACTGAAAATACGTATTTCTTACCCACAGCGTCCCTGTGGTTCGTGGGGTATATCCCTTTCAGATTAGGGGCCCCCGTGAGATCCAACATAGGTTCCTTAAAAAAAAGAAAAAAAAGAAAACCTACCACTTTCCGGTCTACCTTGCCTTGAAAAGTAACAGAGTAATGAACCTTTAGTTTCTGAGTTCTACTGTTCAGTCATTTCCACCGCATTCAAATGTTTGTATCCTCACTTATAAGTTCTCGGTGTTAGATCGCTGCCATCCCAATGCATTTTGCAGTCGCTCCTCCAGCATCGTGCTTTCCCCGCTCCGCTGCGGCACCTCCGCCTGTATTCCTCTCTCTTTTAAGGCTTTCTTAATTCCAGCGTATTCCTTCCTCTTTTGAACCACGTCGGCAGCGTAGTCATGATCAAAGAAAAGCTGCTTATCCTGATGTACAACTTTTTTCTTCCACGCTGCCTTCAGCACCATCTCCTTGGTTGAGAACTGAAGAAAATTAACCACCACCGATCGCGGAGGTTTTTCTGGTCCGGGTTTTGGCACCAGAGCTCTGTGCGCCCGCTGAATATTTAGAGCAGAATCCGGCGGGAGCGAAAGCTCAGCTCTCAACAAGTCCTCCACACACTGCAGCACAGAGTTTCCTTCCAAAAATGCGAATGTTGTTCCGTCGGCTACGGCCTTCCAAGTCAGCCAGTTTCATCTGAATATTCCGTTGTTGCTGAAGCGACTGGATTAGAGCGTCTTTTGCGGCCAAATTCCACCTTTCCATCTCTTCCAGTCTTTTCTCAGCTTCTTCGAGTCTGGTCTCATGGCTAGCTAGCTCATTCGCAGTTTCTGCCAGCTTTATATTAATGTCTTTCTTGAAGCTGTCGAATTCGTCCTTCATTTCTTGTGTGATGTCTTTCTTAAACGTGGAAAACTCGGTTTTAAACTCTGCTTTAAGTGAGTGAATTTCCTTAATGATGTCCTGGAAGTCTGCGTGAGGGTGGCTAGCTACATCTCCTTCCATCTGCTCGCCTTGCACGCTGTTCTCGGACATGAATGCGTTGCCTCCTCTTGCCAGCTCCACTTGTTTCACAAAATCCTTAATGTTTCCTTGTCTTTTTGACCTTCTTCCACCTTCCATGGCATTTATTACACGGTTTAGCGGTGGAAATATTCGAATTCTGGTTCTCTTTCGAGTTTTGACCGGGAGCTGCAAGCTTATGCTGCCATCTTCCTTACGTCTCCCTAGTGGTCTCAGGACAGGGTTTTTAAAAAGGGAAAAAAGGAGACACTGATATGCAGGCTGGAGGAATAAATCTTTGGTAGACACCTAGCTTTGCCTCTGAGCCACAGCTGACAGCTTCAGCTTCTCATTATTACTCCCTGAATGATCTTTAGTCAGAGCTTGCGTCAATAAATAAAGGATAATGCGCCCTGCCACAGAACAAAGGTTAGGAATGGTTGCAGGAGCACGACGGTGCATTTTAAGGGTTGATGTGGCCTCCAGACCTCCCAGATATCAATTCAATCAAGCATGTGTGGAATGTGTTGGACAACCAGGCTGTTCTTCACAGCTTACAGGATGTAAAGAGTTTGCTGCTGCTAACATCTTGGTGCAGACACTCTGGCACATCTTATTACCAGGGCATGGACTTCAGTGGTGTCCGTCCCTGATTGGTCAGGGCTGTTTTGGCAGCAACACAATATTTGGCAGGTGGTCATAACGTTATTCCTGATTGGTGTACATGTTCATCGTTATACTTTGAGTCAAACGTTTACTTATATAATGTGAACACTTGCTTCACGATGGCCTAAAGAGATTTTTGTTGCGAGTCCAGAAAATGACGTGTGCTGACTGTGATGTTGTTTTTACATGTTTGCAGTACAGAGCACTGTGAGGGGTCCATGCAGCCACTGGTATCTGTGAGCTTTGTCTGTGTTCTAATACAATAACCTCCTTGGTCTTTGAGAGAGATCACATCAAAATCAATAATTATTTTTTATTGTTTTTTTCTCCTGCTGTTATTTTATTCTTCCACAGGCGGAAAATGCTCTTTACCTTTTACTGTAAGTCACAGTAATGTTGTGCTGACTCTTTAGGACTCGTGCAGAATAAAGACACGTTTGTTTGTTTTTTAAATATTATTTGTGTCACTTTTGCCAGTCTTGTGATCTTTTTGTTTTTACATCTTCCATAATGATTGGCACTTTTTATATCTTCCTATTTATTTTGTTTTATACAGTTTTATATAAAGTACAGTGGCACTGCATATAGTCTGAGAAAATATAAATAAAATTCAAAATGAAATAAAATTTATTAAAGCTCTGAACATTTCAACATATGTGACCAACGACTTGTAGGAGAGATGATTCCATCTAGTGGACAGGAAGTGACATTACACCGTGCTAATCCCGATCATGATCAACACGATGACCAGTCCAACACATAAACCAGCAGTGGGGAGTGTTACTACCGTATGCAGGAGGCACAAATGGTTTAAATGGTTGGAGGCAAATATCGGCAGGTACCAATAAAAAACTTTATTAATATGCCAAATTACAGTTATTTACTGCATTTCTCTGCAGACAAATGAGTTTCAAGTGGTTTCATGTTACGCTTGATTAATGTCAGAATTCTCAAAGAAGTCCAGTGTGCCAGCTAAAAACAGGGGTTTAGTATTTATTTATTTAAATGCGTTTTGGAGCTTTCTTAATTCTGTTCATCAGGACGTTTTCACTGGGAGAAACGTTTCGTCACTCATCCAGGTGACGTCTTCAGTCTCAGCTGACTGCAGGTTTCAATCTTATAAACAGGACATCTGCACAATGACTGAAACCAGCCCACTGAAGGAACAATGGGCTGGGAGGTCAGTTCCTTAATCTTAATTATGCAAACTCTCATTGATCAACAACCACTGATCAATGGCCATGAGTACCATTCACAGAGAGTTGGGGAATGGCTGCAATCACAGCATTGTAAGATGGTGACAGATGCACCCTTAGGCCCCTCCTCCATTCAGAGATGGTCTTTCCCTTTTCACGTAAATGGCCTCCTTGACTCCGCCCTCAAACCAGCGTTCCTCCCTGTCCAGGATGTTACATCCTCATCATTGAAACAGTGTCCACTGGCCTGTAGGTGTGCACAGACTGCAGAGTCCTGGCCTGACGAGGTGGCTCTGCTGTGTTGTAGCCAGAGGTTGTTTGGTTTCCCCGATGTATAAATCCTGGCAAACCTCCTGCACTTAACAGCGTACACTATGTTACTCTGTTTGTGTCGGGGGACCCGATCCTTGGGGTGGACCAGTTTTTGGTGCAGCGTGTTTTGGAGTTTAAAAGCCACAGAGACCCGGTGTTTAGAAAAAATGTGTCTCAGCTGCTCCGATACTCCTGACACGTACGGGATCACTACAGGTTTTTGCTTAGGCAGCGGTTGTCCTTCTCTCCTGTGGGGATGGTGTTCCCTCTGTGTTATAGCGTCCTGATGACACCCAGTTTGTGCTCCAGTGGATGATGAGAGTCAAACCTTAGATACTGACCCATATGTGTAGGTTTACTGTACACGTCAGCTTTTAGATGTCCCCCATTACTGATGGAAATCTCACAGTCTAAGAAGGCCAACCTGCCACTTTTCATATCCTCCCTGGTGAATGTGATGTGTTGGTCCACCGAGTTAATGTGATCTATGAATTGTGGTACGTCCTGAGATTTGATTTTCACCCAGGTGTCATCCACATACCTGAACCAATGGCTTGGTGGTGTTGCAGGGTAGGATAGCAAAGCCCTCTTTTCCACTTCTTCCATGTACAAATTGGCCACGATGGGTGAAACTGGGGAGCCCATGGCACACCCGTGTTTCTGCCTGTAGAACTGAGCCTTGTATGTGAAGAAGGTGGAATGAAGACACAGTTCAAACACACTTGGTGGATGCTGACGCTGGTCCTGTTGCTGAGGTCATCCTGTAGTCTCTTACGGACTACCTCCAACGCTTCCATGACTGGGATGCAAGTGAAGAGAGATGTAACGTCGTACGAGACCATGGTTTCATCTGCCTCCATGATGACATCTCTCACCTTCTCAACAAAATCCAAAGTGTTCTGGATGTGGTGTTGAGACCTGTTTATTAGATTGGGGGAAACCTGCAGTCAGCTGAGACTGAAGAAGTCCCTTGGATGAGTGACTAAACGTTTCTCCCACTGAAAACGCTACATCCAGAGGAACAGAATCAACTTTTGGAGCCTTCTAAAGTATTCGTTTCCTCGTTCGATGGTCTAATAAATCTGACCTAAACAGGGAAAAGGCTCTCAGGGCACACATACCGATGGGCCAGAGGCTTCATGTTTATTAGGACTGGAGAAATGATATTAGAGCCGTCACAGTTTCTCACAGCATCATCCACCAACTCAAAGAGTTTACTCAACTTTTCTATTCTGCTGGAATCCTGTTGACTCCTGCACTAAACGATATTTAACCTGCTCCTTTACCTCTGGTCTGACAGAAATGTCAATCACACCAACACAGTCCTGACTCTACAAAGTCTGAAACAAACAATCCAATCACAGTCAGGTATGAAAGTGACTCATACGGCAGGTTGTGTACCAATGGTCGTGTTTAATTTTAAACAGGATTATACACAAATAAAAACCATTAGCTTATTTTATTATCTAAAAAAAAAAAAAAAAGAAGCCCACACACACAATCCGTATGGACTGGGAGGAAAAGGTGGAAAGGTGAACTCCACAGAGGCCATGATGTCCCGGTTCAGCAGTAGATGGGCTCTGGCAGACTGGATGTCACATAGTCCTGCTGTAACTCTGTGGACTGCCAGTGACAGTCTATCAGTGCATCGTACAGTTCCTCACTGTGCTCCATGAACTTCCTGTTGGCCTCCACCACATCCACCTCCACACTTGGATCTGCGAAACACAAACATCCACTTAGAAGGTATATGCGCTGCAATTACACACAAGCCTCTTTATTAGGTAGACCTCCACCACTCAAGAACGCAAATATTTGTTTTGCCAAATCACAAGGCAGCAGGATGACCTGTTGAAGACCACAACACCAGCATCATCTGTTTAAAACATCAGCAATGGGCCAAACTGCATACACACGAATAAATAAGTAGGAATACTGCTAGTGTTACCCCTCAGCCTACTAGGAGACACACCTATGATATCAATGTCATGTTATCACATTCACAAGACTTTCACAAAACGTGACCTCTGACCTTTAGTTTGAGGTCACTGACATTCAAACTTGTCTGATGTTGTTAGTAGACGAAACGTTTCTTCCACTGTAAATGTCCAGATCAACACAACCAACCCGTTGAAATTGCCTTACCCAGATGATCGAGCATGCATCGAGAAATTTGAACCCACTTTGGCCCCGACTGCTTGAAGCTAGTACGAGCACGTGCGAGTAAATGTGGTTATCCCAGCCGGGCATTTGTCGAAGCAGGGAAGGCGCCTACAGAACGCTCCAAACCCGTAGTGGTCCCTTATGTGTCAGGAGTTAGGGCTGTTCGATACAACGATATATAATCGCATGACGATATAAAAACATCTATCGTTTGTTTCGTGGTGTCGCCAAATAAACTGTTTACTGCAATATTTTTTCATGTTTTGATGGTCACTGTAGTGGCTACATTCATTTCTTAAAGCTCTCTCTTTCTCTTATATTTAATATAACCACACTACGGACGGACAAAATGGTAAAACCATCGCGTGTCCGCTTGTTTATTTTCCACATAAACCTTTCACAATAAAGCTCAAGATCCTGTTGAGACTTTTCAAAATAATCTGCATCACGTGAAAGAGTATGCAGAGTGTTTACAGATGAGAAGCAAAAATGAGCCGTTAGGTGCTCCAAATAAACCTTAGACTCAAACGTTAGAACTTTTCCCCGCAGTACGCCGTGTAATAAATACTCACAAAGAAAACGGCGGCCGTTACAACTTATGTCTAAAAATGTATCGTTTCATGTATCGGTTAAAACACTCGACTCAGCTACATGACGCGCAGCTGGAAACACGTCACGCAAGTCGAGCTGCCCGAGATTCACAGAAAATGTAAAATTTTTGTGATTTATATCGTTATCAGGACGATGGATGTCTTATATCGGGATATGAGATTTGGTCATATCGCACAGCCCTACCAGGAGTATCGGAACATTTTCTCTAAACACAGAGTCTCTGTGGCTTTTAAACCCCAAAAAACGCTGCGCCAGAAACTGGTCCACCCCGACACAAACAGAGTAACATAGTGTACGCTGTTCAGCGCCAGGATTCATATATCGGGGAAACCAAACAACCTCTGGCTACAACAATGAAGAACTCGTCAGCGGGGCAGAGCGACATGAGGGAAATCTAATATCACAATATTTTCTTTATATAAATATCACCAAATGTTTAAATAACCTCCAAATGTTATTTTCAACCATATAAACCTAAAATTTCACTGCTATACTCAGTCAAATCGACCATTCAATGGTTTTTTTCTACTTGAATACAAAGAAAAAAATCTGAATGTTTTATTTTAGCCGTTCTTTAACCATCAGGTGCACAGAGGATACTGCCACAGTACGTCTGTGGTCAACACCTTTAACAAAGGATTTTAAAGGTTTCTTTGGTGTGTGGGGAGACGTTCACGTGCAAAGTTTAATATTGCCATGGCAACTCATACTCGATGGTTAGGATAAAGACATTTTAACCATTGTACGTGGAGAGACTCGCGATACAATGAAAATGTTCGATATCGCCCAGCCCTACTCGTCAGGCCAGGACTCTGCAGTCTGTGCACACCTACAGGCCAGTGGACACTGTTTCAATGATGAGGATGTAACATCCTGGACAGGGAGGAACGCTGGTTTGAGGGCGGAGTCAAGGAGGCCATTTACGTGAAAAGGGAAAGACCATCTCTGAATGGAGGAGGGGCCTAAGGGTGCATCTGTCACCATCTTACAATGCTGTGATTGCAGCCATTCCCCAACTCTCTGTGAATGGGACTCATGGCCATTGATCAATGGTCATGACCTCCCAGCCCATTGTTAGTCAGTGGTGCTAGTTTCACTTATTGTACAAATGTCCTGTTTATAAGGTTGGAATATGGTATCTAAGCAGATTCTTACTCTGGATGGCATTACCTTGGCCTCCAGTAACGCTGTGAGGAACCTTGGAGTCATTTTTGACCAGGACATGTCCTTCAACGCACATATTAAACAAATATGTAAGACTGCGTTCTTCCATTTGTGCAACATCTCTAAAGTTAGAAATATCCTGTCTCAGAGTGACGCTGAAAAACTAGTTCATGCATTTATTACTTCCAGGCTGGACGACTGTAATTCATTATTATCAGGATGTCCAAAAACTCCCTGAAAAGCCTTCAGCTGATCCAAAATGCTGCAGCAAGAGTCCTGACAGGGACTAGAAAGAGAGAGCAGATTTCTCCTGTTTTGGCTTCCTGTTAAATCCAGAATTAAAATCCTGCTCCTCACATACAAGGTCTTAAATAATCAGGCCCCATCTTATCTTAATGACCTTGTAGTACCATATCACCCTATTAGAGCACTTCGCTCTCGCTCTGCAGGCCTACTTGTTGTTCCTAGAGTATTTAAAAGTAGAATGGGAGGCAGAGCCTTCAGTTTTCAGGCCCCTCTTCTGTGGAACCAGCTTCCAGTTTGGATT
This sequence comes from Aulonocara stuartgranti, assembly GCF_965226115.1. Taxonomy (NCBI): domain Eukaryota; kingdom Metazoa; phylum Chordata; class Actinopteri; order Cichliformes; family Cichlidae; genus Aulonocara; species Aulonocara stuartgranti. The sequence continues at coordinate 368,826 of NC_138957.1, read as the reverse complement.
CAGGAGACAGACACTATCTCTACTTTCAAGATCAGGCTTCAAACTTTCCTTTTTGCTAAAGCATATAGTTAGGGCTGGACCAGGTGACCCTGAATCCTCCCGTAGTTATGCTGCAATAGATGTAGGCTGCCGGGGGATTCCCATGATGCATTGAGTTTTTCCTTTCCAGTCACCTTTCTCGCTCACTATGTATTAACAGACCTCTCTGCATTGAATCATATCTGTTATTAATCTCTGTCTCTCTTCCACAGCATGTCTTTGTCCTGTCTTCCTTCTCTCACCCCAACCAATCACAGCAGATGGCCCCGCCCCTCCCTGAGCCTGGTTCTGCTGGAGGTTTCTTCCTGTTAAAAGGGAGTTTTTCCTTCCCACTGTCGCCAAAGTGCTTGTTCATAGGGGGTCATATGATTGTTGGGTTTTTCTCTGTATCTATGAAGCGCCTTGAGGCGACTTTTGCTGTGATTTGGCGCTATATAAATAAAATTGAATTGAATCCTGCAGTCAGATGAGACTGAAGAAGTCACTTGATGATGAAATGTTTCTCCCACTGAAAACGCTGCAGCCAGATGAACAGGATCAACCTTTTTGGAAACTACTGCTCATCTTTTTCTTATTTTTTTAAGTCTGGCATGTGAAAATAATGACAAGCAACAGCAAGCAGCTGCCACCCAGGCTAAATGCTAACCTTCCAGTCCTTCGTCCTCCTGAACGGTTTCACTCTCCTAAAACAAACAAACAAGAGGTTAGAATGATTCCATCTGTTTAACAATAACTGATATCTGCAACTCTGGTTTAACAGAGACAGCAGTTACCTGTGCAGCAGAATACTGTGAGTAATCATACTGCGGATAGTTGTAGCCATACATTCCTCCAGTCTGGTCATAGCCCCAGGAAGAATAAAAGCCAGGATAGGTCTGCTGCTGGTACTGGGTGTACTGGTCATAGTTTTGTCTGTATCCAGAGGTAGACTGCCATGATTTGTGCTCCGACTGCTGCTGCTTGTTCTTTAAGCTTAGAGAGGAAAGCACAGAAACACTCGTGAACTGAGCCAGTCCTTGGGGCTGTACTACGGGCACAAATACAGCCGTGTCCTGACAAAGGGAGGTAAGATTCTGAGAACTCACTTGTTAGCAGCCAGGCTCAATCGCAGAGGCTTGCCACCCAGCCCCACAGCTCCCTGACACTCCTCTAACGCCCGCTTCTGCAGCCGCTCATCAGGGAACTGAACGAAGCCACAGCCCCTGCAGAGAAACACGGCGGTGTTAAACTCACGAGGGAGCAACTCGTCTTAGGACCACCAGAAGTTTTCTTATGTTTACACCACATTTTAAAACAGAGGGTAAGAAAACGCTCTAGATTCAGTTTAGTTTGGATACTCCGGGATCATGTTTGAGTCTGGATAGGCTCAGATAAAGACCAACACTTAATTATACATTCGTGGTGCTGTTGATTTTGGCTGCCAGTTAAATCCACAGGCAGTATGGTCAGTGTGGAAAAAGTCTTTTTATACACAGTTACACAAAATACTGCAGAAAAATCAGGGTTAGACTGAAGTTAGCAGCACACGTAGCAGAACATAGTCGCAGCTATGGAGCGGAGCAGTGTCTGTAACATGTTCATATACTGTCTGTCAAATTCATCGCTTCAAAGTTCATCAACAGTCAATAATTGTTCCTTTTACGATAATTAACACGTGTGTAGGTCCCCGTCAGTGAATCACTGCCTTATTGTGGTGAAAGGGTCTGATTGTTTGTTTGCTGTAGGGGCAGACTGGTCCTGAATGAAGGACCAGAGAAAGAGCGATTCAGAAGACCCCCGTGACTACAACATCAAGGCAACAGTTCACCCTGCCCGGGATACCGGGGGCCATGAGAGGCAGTGGGTATCCTGGTATCCACTTGCCTTGGGGTTTTCCTCAGTGGACGAGAGGGTTTGCTCCCTGAACGGGTCCTGACTGTCATCTGCACGCGCCAAAGGACCATTCAGAGTATCCCGCCTTCTTGGGAGTCCCTGTGTGGGGACTCTGTCATCCTACTGGGGGACTTCAACGCTCATGTGCGCACTGACAGTGAGACCTGGAGGCGCCATTGGGAGGGATGGCCTTGCTGACCTGAACTCAAGCAGTGATGTTACCGGAGTGTTGTTTGTCAGTTTGTCCATAACAAACGCCATGTTTGAACATAAGGGTGTCCGTAAGTGATCGCAGTACCAGGTCGCCCGAGGCCGCAGGCTGATGACTGATTGTGTAATCGTATCATCAGATTCACGGCCGGATGTTCTGGACACTCTGTGAGAGGAGGACTGAGTTGTCAGTTAATCACCACCTGGTGGCGAGTTGGACCAGGTGGCGGGGGAGGACAGACCTGCCACACCAACACGTATAGCGAGGGTGAAAATATGACTGGATGAGTGCAGCAATGCCATTCTGTAGATCCAAATGTGTTCTGACATGTTAATACTTACTTGGAGTTGCCCATGCTGTCCAATACCACTTTTCCACCACGACAGGAAGGGTAACGATTGTAAAAAAACTCATAAAGCATCCCATCATCCACATCTGGAGTGAGATCTCCGACAAACAGAGAATACATCTGCCTACAACAAGAAGAGACAAAGTCAGAGCAGCGCTCCGTGATGGTTCTGTCATTAGGACCGTTCCGGTCACCTTGGATAATTCTGCTTGTCCACCTGGACTCACCCGCCTTCCTGTTTTCCAAAGGTCGCTCGGTTTAACTTGAATCTTGTGGGCTATGAGAAAATAAAGTCCAATCAATCAACAAATGAATAAAATCTCTGAAATGATAAACAAACAAACAAAAGATAAGGCTGTTGTTAGCAACTGCTGTTCTCCATACCGGGTTGGCTCCCGGTAAAGGTTTTCCATTGATTTTGCGGAGACACCTCTCGGCTGTGGCCTCGTCTGTCATCTCCACAAAACAGTAACCCAGAGCACCCCTGGGGGACGACACACTATTTAACGTCATTATAGAATAACTGCAAATAAGAATACTGCATGTGAATTCAGCTCTTACCCTGTCATCTTGTTGCGGATGATCCTGACATTAACCACCTGCTCGCCCATGGTGGAAAAAGCTCTGGTGATGAACTTCTCATCCATGTAGGTCTCCAGCTGCAGAGCAGCAAAAACAGTTAGCTATGTGATCACTGTAGTGATTACTGTTAGGAACGAGTCGGGCTTCAGCTAAATGTTTCTAACAAGAGAGGGAAGATAAATCTCCTTTGGTCCACAGAACTGCACAGTGAGAAATAAAATGTGAAATTCCCCCTTTTCTAATGAATCTGTCACAAATCTGGGCTCAAAGTAATGCTGGTCTAGTTAAAGTGCGACTTATCACAGCTGTGCCACTCCTATCAAACTGAGGGTACAGTTTGCACAGGCTCACCTAAACTGGACAATTGGAAATATGCTGCCTGGTCTGACAAGTCTCGAGCTCTGCTGCAACATTTGGGGGACAGGGTCCCAGGTTTAGATTTTTAAATACATAGTGAGATTGAAAAGATGCAAAAATATACACGTTCCAATCATTTGCTGGTGATTTTACCAAGATAGTTTAACTACAACCATTTCTAGGTTATACATTACACGACACATTTTGCAAATATTGTTGAGTCTTATGCATCACATCTTATATAACTGAGATGGATCTTAGTTTCCCTTTGAGTGATTTGCCTCTTAACATAACAATTAAAGTGATTTTAAAAGTTTGCATTTTGTGTGTCACAGGACATGCTATGGATGATGCCCGCATTACCCGGTTATTTCTCTGTGTAAGAAAGTCGTCAGCAGCTTCTACTACAGCTGGAGGAAGAGAAGAGAGCTGGCTGAAGTGCAAATACAGCTGGGTCTTCCAAGTCACCAGCTACTCACAGAGGCAACAGCTCGCTGGGGATCAAGGCTTCTCGTGATAGAGAGAGTTCTGGAGCAGGAAAGAGCACTTTCTAAAGTTCTCTGTCGACATGAAAACCAGACCTCTAGTCCCTACTTGGCGGGACATAGAGGTCCTGGAGGCAGTTCAGAAAGCTCTCAAACCCTGTCAGGACTTCACTGATGCACTTTCAGGAGAAAAGTATGTGACCCTGTCCTGTGCTACACCTGTTTAACACTAGTCTCCTGGCACCTGGAGAGGAGGATAGTGAGCTGTGTAAATCCATCAAGACCCGCATTGTGGATTACCTCAACAATAAATATGCAGATCCATCCACCAGTGACCTGTTGGACATGGCTTCTTTTGTGGATCCACGGTTCAGGGCGAAATACATCCCTAGTGAGAAAATTAATGCACTAAAACATAAACTCGTCTTGGAGGCAGAGTCTCTGCTCAGCTATCAGGGCACGTGTTTGTCTGAGCTGCCTGATCCAGCCGTGCCTGAGTCTGCAGACCAAGAAGAAGCAGCAGTAGGACACACAGCTAAAAAAAAGAGATCACTGGCAAGCTTCTTCCAGCACAGCACAGCCACCAACACTGGTTTCACAAGGAGGGAGGCAATCGAAAATGAATTTTCTAGCTACCTGTTGTCAGTTTGTGTAGAGTGATGCTGACCCTCTCAAATGGTGGAAGGAACATGAAGTTGCCTTTCCAGCACTGAGCCTCCTGGCCGAGAAATACCTTTGTGTGCCAGCTACCAGCTCCCCTTCTGAAAGGACTTTTAGTTGCAGTGGAAACATGGTAACCTGCCACAGGGCATCCTTGAAGCCTGATACTGTTGACAGATTAGTTTTCCTGGCACAAAATCTGGAAGCTGTACAGTAGCTGGCCTTGCCAATTGTTTGTGTTCTTTCTATATTGTTATTGTCATTGGAGATTTGCACAAAGACCCACTGAGCAAAGGATGTAATTTTGTTCATTTCATTCAATCTGTTTACATGTTTGGTTTTTTGCACAAAGTACCAGATGATTGTTCAGGAATACACACAAAGAAGCAAAACTTTACTTCAGTGTAAGCCACTTCCAAAGGCCAAGTTGCCTTTGTCACTTTTGCTCTGCATCTTTTTAGTTTACATTTAGTTTACAATTGTGAGCTTTTTGTTATACATGAAAAAAATTTTTTACATTTTATTTATGGAGCATTATTAAATAATAAACGTTGACAATTTATTTTTGACTAATTTTTCATGTACATCTGCAGTTGTATGTTAATAAAAGTGCCTGTGTGACATCTGGGACAAGCAGCTTTGACTAAGAACTCTGTTTGTTCTTACTTTATGGGATTAAAGAAAAATAATCAAGATATATACTGTTTATCGCCACCCAGCTAAAAAATATCGAGATATGAATTTTGGTCCATATCGCCCAGTCCTATTGGTGCTGTATAAATAAAACAGAATTGAAATTGCTTGCATTAATAAATAGACTGTAGTCAGCAGGATCTGTGACACTGTTAAACACAAAATAAAGAAATTTGCTGTTTTGTACCCACAGCATCATTACCAACCGAGTCCACTTTATAGAGCTGTTATACTTGTTGCTGCCCTCTTGGCCAGATCGATCTCGGACAAAAACAAACATTTTTATTGTCATTGAGACTCTTGAGCTGCATTAAGGATATAAAGTGACTTGAGATCATTCATGAGAGATTTGTCTGACATATTACCAGCAAGATATTAACAACAAAGACTGGAAATCGCTTTTAGTGCAACACTGGTATCAGCCAGCGAGTTGCAAGAATTTGTTGCAGTAGGTCTGATAAGGAAAAGTCACTGTTATGGGTAAAGACCGGTTAAAACCGTGTCCTGGGTTTATCCGCGGCTAAGCTGCGGAACGCGGATGTATGCTAAATGTATGCTACACGAGAAAGCGTGTTTTGGTCTGTCCACGGTTGGTGTTGGCCCCTGACTGCCACATTAAACACAAAGTAACCGTCTTACAGGAACTCCGTACAAAGTTTTGTGCGGCAACGCAACATTACATGAAGTCAAGTTACGTTCATTTGGCGTGTGCGGCTCGTTTACAGCTAGCTAACACTCACGGTCAGACCAAACAAGTTACCGCGACAACAAGCTGGAAGCAACTCACGTTTCCCATCCATAGCGTACTCATGGCGCTGCCGCGGTGAAGATCCGACCACGAATACGGTTTACGGTCCAACTGCTAAACTACACCGAAGCTTCCTGTACGCTTTAGCCTAACGCGGACCACGCGCCACCGCTAGGTCCTACGTCACTCAAAAGGGCTTTGGAGCGTGATGTCACGGGAGGGGGCGTGGCTGCCGAGGCGCCATTTTAGCAGGCCAAACAAAGGAGCGAAAGCACACGGATGGCATCAGCAATGGTTCGCACTTGCTGTGTTGTCGGTTGTAATGATCGCACGATCGTGAAGGTAATAAGCTGGAAATGGGCTGTTTTTATTCTTTCCCCACCTGGAAGCATCGTGAGGCAGCTCGTGTATCCATGTTACCAAAAGAAGCGCCTGGATAGCAGCTGTGAGATGAGCTCCACAGACATCTGTTGGTGCTCCAGACATTTTCATTCAGGTAAGATCTGAATAAGTTCATATCACTCTTTGTAGCCTATTAGTGTTATTTTCAATGCGCTCTGAGCTCATACCAAATTAGAACAAACATCCTACTGAGTGATTTTGTAGATTTATGTTCTGTTTATAGAGTTGCTATTTGTTTTTCATTATTGCAGCAAACTGATGCGACACAACCAGTAAGTAGGTGTGCAGCGTGCACTGTAGTGTGTAGCACACAGGAGTATTAGCTTATTACGTACACGTTGGTAAGCTGTCTTGTTGCAACTGACGAACTAAAATGAACGAGCGTGCTGTGTGTGCAACAGCGTGACAAACATTACCTGTCCTTTTATTAACTGCACAGGTAGTGCTGGTCACAGCTGCTGGCTACCTGTGTAAGGCTGTCATGGGTCTGTAGCTCTGTCACCGTTTTAGGGAACATATTTAGTTTTAAAGTAAGTTTCCGGGCTTTTCCTGCCTTTCTGGAGGGATTATATTTCACTAAAAAACGATCTAATATGCATGTCCACATAATTATGCATTATTATAATTATAATATATTAAAAAACACACACTGTATTTTAAAGAACATACATTAAGAAGCAGATTATATTAGATTTATATTTTAAATAAGACAAAATTTGGATTTTACAGCAGTAAAATGATTGTATCTCTACAGTTTAAAAATGTAATAAGCTTTGCCCTGCACAGAGTGGATAGTGAAACAAATGCAATCATCATAAATACATTATTTCATATTTATTACTTCCCCCTCCTCATTGCTTTATTATTGTAGCTCTAGTAATAAATAATAATGTAAGGATGCCCATAGTATATACAGTATTCTGAAGAAGGTCTAAAATGTCACTGTGTGTGCATGTGTGTGTTTTATTTAGATGGATTTTTTAAAAAAAATATTACTCATGATATAATATTGTGCAGACATGCCTGGTAAGGACATGAGGAGGAAACAGTAGGAGCTGTGTGAGGCTACTAAAGGCAGGGCTATAACATTTTTCTGTCATCATTTTATTTTAGATTAAGTGCTGGAGTTGTTAGGTGTGGATAATTAGATTATAGTTTATTGCAATAGCAAGTTGTGCCTTGTTCTCAGATGGACAGCAAGTGGAGAGTGATATATGAAATGATGGGAAGGAAGGAAGAAGAGAAGCAAAGAGTGATTCACAGGCAGAGCCTAAATTATTTCTCACAGTTTTTTGTTGCCTTATGGTTCCAAGCGCTGTCACCAATCTTTGCATTTTGTTATTATCTCATGACACTTGTTTAATCAGCTCCCATCTCTCTGGACTTTTTAATGTCTACAGTCTCAGATCAACACAGCCCCGCCCTCCAGCACTATCAGCAGCAGGAGCAGCAGAAACCCCTCAACAGCAACATTGTACCCATCAGGTAAAGCATCGGCGACGTTTGCTTTGCCTTGTTGCCCATATTAGATTCTTGATGAATGTGTGTTGTTGTTATTCAGCCTGGCTCAATGTGCCCCTTTTTAACTTTGAGCACCCGCCCCTTTAAACCTCTCTGCACAGCCCTGACGCAGTATCTAAAAACTTTGCACCGTAGTGGTTAAAATCTCATTCTAATAAGAGTTAAAAGCGCATTCGGTTATTAGGTTTATAGGGTTATTGAATTATGGTTAACGGTTGGTAGAATTGTTTTTAACATTATGTGCCAATTACATCTGCCACCCTTCTCCAAATCTGTGCCCCTACCTGGCCCCCCCAACAAAAATTTTCTAGACACGCCACTGCAGCAAACCAGCCTATGAAATGGATGAAACACCCTGACTGGGTTCCAGCGCTACACAAGGGACCTGCTTCAAACAAACCACCATGCCAATCAGATTACTTCTTCCATGTGAGGCTGAAGAGGGGACCCTCCTGGATAAGATGGTGAAGGTTTGCTGCGTTTTGGTGAACATGTGCCCCAGTGTGGCAGTAAAACCAGGGAAAAGAAACTTGCTCTTGTTAAGAACTCTTAAAAGTCTTGTGCTGTTTATGTAGTGACAGTAAATTACAGAACGCTATAGTGGGTGATATTATTTAAATGCTGTCGTGATTTTATGTGAACATTTTGTCATTTGTAAACTACACATGACATGGATTCTACATTGTTACTGATGTGATGTTCTACAAAGTGCTTTTAATCTTTTTTTAAAAGGCAAACATGTATTTCTTTATTCAACTTTTGAACAGTGATACTTAGTAAGTACACATTCAGCAAATCCAAATTACTTACATGGCAGTGCACTTCAGGCACAAATGTAGACCCCTAAATACAACATTATGGGTCATTCAGAACAGAACTATGCTTGGAGAAATATTTTCCCATCAGTTGATCCAACTCCTCCACAGTAGCAGGTGGAATTTTTCTTTTTTGAGGACAGCTCCTTTTACCTGTCAATATGGATGGTCTGTTTATGTTTTGATTGAGAGCCTTTTTTTGGGCAGCTGAAGAGGAGAAGTCTATCTTACAGCCAACCACTGGCTGTATCTTGGTCATATTACCCAGCAAAACCCAGTATGCAGGTTCATCTGTAACAGTCCTTGTGCCAAGGATCAACACTGCTGCTTCTACTTTAAACAGAAGAGCAGCGACATGGCTGCAGGTCTCCACGACTCCGGCCTTACAGGTGCAGTGGCCGGCTCAACCTTCCCTGTGATGCTCACAGTGACCCATGGCTGCAATGCTGGTTCATTCAGTCTTTGAGAGTGCAGCACCTGAAACACACACCAAGTTCATAAATGTGTTTGATCTACTTTGTTACGGCCCTAGCAGGGCCTCCTCCTGAACGGCCTCCCTCCTATGTGCCTGTGTGGGCGTGTCCCACTACCCCTTCTGCCTGAGGTGCCACCTTTCCCTTTTGTGCAGCTGACTCTCATCAGTAATTAAAAGTATTTAAGCCCAGGGAAAGGTGAGCTCTGGGCGGGAGTGCCAGTAGTGTGTTTTCAGCTAGTGCGCTGTGTTTGGTGGTTTTCAGCTGGTGAGCTGCTTTTTCTTTTTGGCTTACGTTTTACTTTATTGATTGACCAACGCCTGAGTTTTGTTTGTTGTTTTTCAAAAATGGTGATAGCGGCTTGTCCGTCTCTTTTAGTTGAATTACTTCAATAAAACTGTTTTATTTAACTGTTTCGCCTCCTTGATTCCTTTTTCTGACCCGGTCACTTTTGTTACTTCCCCCTCATCGCCTAGACCCCCCCAGGGGAACGTAACAACTTTATCATAAATGTAACAAAGTGTTTAGAAAGTTGGCACATACATGTAATTTTTCATTTCTTTATGTGTCCATCTATAGAACGCTGCATTTTATACAGGGAGTGCAGAATTATTAGGCAAGTTGTATTTTTGAGGAATAATTTTATTATTGAACAACAACCATGTTCTCAATGAACCCAAAAAACTCATTAATATCAAAGCTGAATGTTTTTGGAAGTAGTTTTTAGTTTGTTTTTAGTTTTAGCTATTTTAGGGGGATATCTGTGTGTGCAGGTGACTATTACTGTGCATAATTATTAGGCAACTTAACAAAAAACAAATATATACCCATTTCAATCATTTATTTTTACCAGTGACACCAATATAACATCTCCACATTCACAAATATACATTTCTGACATTCAAAAACAAAACAAAAACAAATCAGCGACCAATATAGCCACCTTTCTTTGCAAGGACACTCAAAAGCCTGCCATCCATGGATTCTGTCAGTGTTTTGATCTGTTCACCATCAACATTGCGTGCAGCAGCAACCACAGCCTCCCAGACACTGTTCAGAGAGGTGTACTGTTTTCCCTCCTTGTAAATCTCACATTTGATGATGGACCACAGGTTCTCAATGGGGTTCAGATCAGGTGAACAAGGTGGCCATGTCATTAGTTTTTCTTCTTTTATACCCTTTCTTGCCAGCCACGCTGTGGAGTACTTGGACACGTGTGATGGAGCATTGTCCTGCATGAAAATCATGTTTTTCTTGAAGGATGCAGACTTCTTCCTGTACCACTGCTTGAAGAAGGTGTCTTCCAGAAACTGGCAGTAGGACTGGGAGTTGAGCTTGACTCCATCCTCAACTCGAAAAGGCCCCACAAGCTCATCTTTGATGATACCAGCCCAAACCAGTACTCCACCTCCACCTTGCTGGCATCTGAGTGGGACTGGAGCTCTCTGCCCTTTACCAATCCAGCCACGGGCCCATCAAGACTCACTCTCATTTCATCAGTCCATAAAACCTTAGAAAAACCAGTCTTGAGATATTTCTTGGCCCAGTCTTGACGTTTCAGCTTGTGTGTCTTGTTCAGTGGTGGTTATGGGCAGAAATCTGTGCCATCAGAAACTGAATTTGAATAAGTTAAATTTGAATTTATGGTTTGAAAATGATCATCACTAAATTGAAATTGAATTTATATTTTGAAAATGAATTGATTTGCTTTGAAACTGCATTTTATCCTTTAAAAATTCAGCTCTTGAATAATTTCAGTTTCACTTCTCACCATTCAGTTTCAGTTCCAAAATTCAGTTTTTTGGAACTTACATCCGGTTCCGGTTCAAGCGCAGATTAATAGAACTACGTTTTACTAGCGGACCGAAAGTGTTACTGACGGGAATCTACAGCGTCTTGAGCTGAATTAAGACTTCAGAAGTCATTCGTCATGTCGAATGACCAGCGGATAAACTCTCAGGTTGGTAAATGTATTACATGTATAAGAACAAGCGTCATGTTAACAAATGATAGCCGTAAGGTAACTTTTATGCTTATTGTAGCTGTTAGCTAAAAACGCTAATTTAGCGTAGTTTGCCCTGAATTCAGCTTTGACAACAAATATGATCGACTGTTTCTAGTAGAATTCTAAAGTTGTCATCTTGGACCCTCTCAGAGTACCCCCTCTGTATGCTTGCAGAGACCCCTACAGTAGGGAAACATGCAAAACGGTGCCCAAACCTTTGTGTTTTAGCTTTATTTATGTCTTACACAGCATCCCAACTCTTTAGCTAACTTAATAACTTTAGCTAAAGTGAATAGTTGGTCTGATTCATTAGTGCAGCATTACTGGATCACCTCTGTTTGAAGTGATATAGTATTGAGTATTGCACACCTTGTGCTTTTGGGCACGCCAGTGATGTTGCAGCTCTGAAATATGGCCAAACTGGTGGCAAGTGGCATCTTGGCAGCTGCACGCTTGACTTTTCTCAGTTCATGGGCAGTTATTTTGCGCCTTGGTTTTTCCACACGCTTCTTGCGACCCTGTTGACTATTTTGAATGAAACGCTTGATTGTTCGATGATCACGCTTCAGAAGCTTTGCAATTTTGAGACTGCTGCATCCCTCTGCAAGATATCTCACTATTTTTGACTTTTCTGAGCCTGTCAAGTCCTTCTTTTGACCCATTTTGCCAAAGGAAGGGACGTTGCCGAATAATTATGCACACCTGATATAGGGTGTTGATGTCATTAGACCACACCCCTTCTCATTACAGAGATGCACATCACCTAATATGCTTAATTGGTAGTAGGCTTTCGAGCCTATACAGCTTGGAGTAAGACAACATGCATGAAGAGGATGATGTGGACAAAATACTCATTTGCCTAATAATTCTGCACTCCCTGTAGTATAAATCCGCCTGTTCTCTGTCAGAAACCTGCCTGCAGAAAATGAACCTAAAGTATGTCATGGAAGGATGTCATCACTTTAGAGATGGAGAAAGCATAAAGTGACAATTATGAATCACTTAATATGATAATGAGATTCTGCAGGTCATTAATCGATGTATAAAACTAAAATAAAATGTATTTTTAGTGACACAGGACACAAACATGGAAGCAAGGTGTATAATTAGGATTATTTATAATAAACATTAATAAATTATTGCAATTTCTTTAACCATAGAGAATAACTAAATTGTCACAATTTAGTCACATCAATGCACTGAACTCACTATGTTATCCCTCTGACAGCCTCCACATGTTCTCACTGTAATTTCCCCTCATGAATGAATTTATGCTGCACTAATCTGAATGTTCGGGAGGAAGTCGAACGCATTTCACTCGCAGTACTCGAGCTGACTTACCTTTGTTGGAATGACGGCGTACTCACGACGTGGAGGCTTAAAAATAGCCAAATCTTGTACCCAACCATTGGTGAACTGGATGTGCTCCTCCAGAGATTTATAATTGCGAAATTGGTTCGCCGTGTACGCGCTGACTCCACAGGTACGAGAATAGATCACGCTACGTCAACGGCGGTTGGTCCTCAGGGTTTCTACTCCACTGCTGTTATTTCATACGGGTCCACATTTTCAATGCACGCTATTTTTTTGCAAGTACCGTCTCGTTGCATCCGGTCGCAGTCTGTCTCTGTACCGTCCTTTTTCTTTTGAGCTGCTTTTAAGTGCGGTTCGTAGCACTCTTCCTTCCAACACAGTGGCCGTGTCCCTGTCACCTGGACTCCTCTGTAACATTTATTTGACACTTGAATTTTATTTTTCTGTAACTCAGAGTATTGACCACATTCTAACATTACACGTTCAAGTGTTTCACACTTCCCCGTCTCATGCTTATTCATCTTTTTTACAGTGTTATTTAAACCTGTATGACCAAATCTTACTTTTGAGATTATATCGTCTTCTCTCTTACTGTTATGACTTCTTCTACAGTGTCCAGCTGCTCTCTGTATACCATAATAATATCTACCTTTTCCTTCTCTGTCCCATTGTGCCTGACACGCGACCTTTAACCTAATTTTTACTATATTTTATATCCATATCTACATGACTTCTTCTCGTTGCACCTTTTGCAAACTTACCGGCCTCTTCCTTTCCATCTACACCGATATGTTCAGGAATCCATAAAAATGTATTTCTATTCCTGTTTGATTCTACAGATTAAACGAATTATATTAAAAAACAATATCGTGTCTAGAATCCAAACACGTAAGACATATCCTCAATAGTGCGCTACCAGAGTCCGAGCACATCAAACACTTCCTACTGGTGCCTCCTCCACCCAGTTTGCAGTGATTAACACTGCTACAGTTCTCCAGTATAAACATCAGTAATTCTTTTATTCATCACAAAGCTTGTTTCTGGAATAACAAACACAACACTTTATTATCTAACAATTATGCTGCATCAGTTTACATGTTCTGTCCACATGTTCTGAATACTCTCCCCTTATGTGATCATATACCTGGCTCTTCCTTTGTGTGATGAATGAAATCAGTTGTCTGGTCATATATCCATGGCAGTAAATTTGAAAATGGTTCTGCTGGACTAATATGTTCGTTACTAATTCCTGTCTCATTTATTTTTCCCCTATAATCCAACCAAAACGTCTTATTCGTTCACTTTTTTACTTTTTCTTAAACAAGGTTTAATTATATTCTGAGCTTTATGATTTTCACTGTGTCCCTTTAACTTTGCCCAGTAAGTTACAGCTATTTCATGTCTTCTGATTTCTAATGGTTGTTCACCCACTCCAACGTGCAGTGTGGACACTGGTGTAGTTTTAATGGCCCCACAACAAAACCTCAGCGCTTGACACTGAATTTTATCCAAGTTATTTAACAATGTTTTAGCCGCTGAACCATAAAGCAGAACTGAGCTAATGAAGTCTTTATAAAGCTTTTGATGCTGTCCTATCTGCACCCCACGCGCTGCCTTTTAAACATCTTCAAATATCCAAAACCTTTTTACATTTCTCAGTTATTCCCCAATATGTGTTTTCCATGTAAGCCTTTTATCAAACCACATACCTAAATGTTTAAAGCAATCAACCTGTTCCGTCTCATTCCCATACAATTTGAGATTAAACAGCTAATCTACTCTCTGTAAAAATAATCCAAATGCCTCCATCATCAGCAAATAATGATTGATCTATATTATTAAATACCTCGTTAGGGTTCAGGGTTAGCCTAACCCCTGAGCAGCATTGCCCCCCCCCTGCTGAAGGACCCGTCCCATCCTGGCAACAATCTGTTCCAACTTCTGCGATCCGGCAGAAAGTTCCACATCATCCGGGCAAGGACAGAGACTCAAGAGGAGCTTCTATCCCCAAGCCACCCGAGCCCTAAACCATAACATGAATACACGTGTGCATATAATGTTCTTCTCTCGCCCTTTGCACAGTCGAGGAGCGTGTCAGGATACATTTCACTGCGTGTTGTACTTGTAGAACTGTGCATGTGACAAATAAGGAATCTTGAATGCTAACGCCTACCTTCCTGCCATTTCCAACTTTCCAGCCCCTGAATTTGGACACAGCCATGATAAAAATGCCTCCCCATCATTGACTGGTTCATCTAGAGGCCCTATATTGAGAAACATTCCTTAAACCGGTGTAAACAGATTCCTGGTCAGTGACTGCACCCAGGAGCTTTAGCTCGCCGAGCCTCAGGTGATCTCAGGACGTCACATGAGAGGGTGAGGCCTTGTCTCGCTGTGACTTCATCCCCTTTCCCCAGTGACATAATGACCCACGCCCTTTTTTCCACACCATGGCTCATGTGATGACTCACATGATCAATAGTGTGTCAGTGATCCCTCAGAACCAAAGATATCAGTCATCATATCAGTGGAATAATCTAACGCAGTCAGCCATGACCTTATTCCTGTTTAATAATGTTTTCATTTTGATCTTTGCTCCATAACAGAAATAAAAACAGCTGTGAGGACAAACATGGTGCACTTTATTCACCCTTTATTTTTAATAAGTATTATAGAGATGACGTTCCTCCATCACTGGCACATCTGTATTCCAACCTATTTTTTGACTTTTATTTTTATCAGATTGTGTGAAACTGGCCTGATATTGTTTATAAAGAGATCCAAGAAAAGTCACAGTACCTCCACACTAGATGTAATTCTGCTCCAACACAGCGTTCCCACAGAGGCATCGGCCTTCAAGCCCCGTGAACTACATTTCTGTTGCTGCTGCTTACAAACGTAGAACCTTTTTACAGGCTGCTGCTTTCATCTTCAATCATTTGTGTGCTCCATTTTTAAACGATGAAGCCCCAACAAACGTAAACGGAGCCTGTAAATGAACCATAAAGGTTGTTTTTTTAAACGGACACTGAGCGAGTCTGTTCCTAAAACCCTTAGTAAGAAGTACTTTCACCTGATCTGACGTTAATGTCCCGTACAAAGCCTCCCATGTGTCCGTCCCTGCTTTCCTTTCTATTTCACAAAGAAAAGAAACGATAAATGAAACTCCAGAAGCTCAAAGGTGCTGTAACATCTGCGTGTTCAGTTTATTAACAAAGTCTGGTCCTGGAAGGAGAGTGCTGAAGAAGCACGAGATCATTTTCCACCACAAAACAGAGACAGGACGTGTTGTTTAGTCGTACACTCCCAGTGTTCCTAATATGTGACGATTATCAGCAACAGTCAGACATAAAAACACCAAAGTCAGCTGTACTTCACAGAGATCATCGTCTGTGTGGAGAGACGATGTGCGTACTACTCAGAGAGCTTACAGAGTATTAAAGATCAGAAAAGAGAGAATCTTGTTATTATGTCCTAACATGACAAATGTTTCTGAAATGTGTTTGTCGCATTTCTCTAAAACCACAACATGAAATAAAGAAAACGAGCGTGACTCGCTGCCGAGCCGTGAAAACACACGAACCACATATTGAGCCCCTGTCACTGAGTCCACTGTTGGACAGAAGACAGTACGGACCCGTCAGATCGCTGCAGGTGCAGGAAAGACCGAGAGCTGCAGCGTCCAGATCAAACCATCGCTCAGTCTACTCTAATACAAATGTCCTGTTCAAAATACACAAGGATGTGTCCAGAGTTCACAGCTGATTGCATACTGTATAAGCTGGTGAAGAAGTAGCTAGACCGAACATTTGAGCTCACTGGCAGCTCCACGGGAACGAGTGATCTCGGGTCGTGGACACGTGATGAGGTGTGACCCTGTGCCTCATCTCGAACGAACGAGGACCATAACCAAGGTAACGACTGGTTTAAGATGGTGTCCTGGGTTAATGACCAAGAAAGCTGCACCTTAAGAATAAATCCACAGAATGTTTTAGCAACTAAATCATTTGGTATTCTCAAACTACAGTAAGAACCTTACTCTGTCACACCTGACAGTATTTGGGAAAAGGTTATCATTTTTCCGCTACATCCAGCACCAGCTCTGAAAACCTGCAACAGCGATGCAGACATGCTGCTGCAGGTCAACCTGAAACCACTGCAGGTGAAGAGGACAACATGACCGCCTGGATACTGTCGAACTTTTGCCAGAAACTTTGGTTCCTGGCATTCATTTAAGCTAGCGAAACATGCACAAAGACCGAGGGCACGTTTGATCACCAAGGCAAGCCTCAGCCATGGAGGCCCAAACCCAATGATGATATCGTGCCATCACACATAAAGCAGTACGCTGTAGTGCGCTGTGGTCACCTGCAGGTGGCTCAGATGGTCTCATTCTTGACCCTGTATAAAGCTGAAATGGAGCAAATCAAGCCTGTAACCCTGAAGCCAAACGTTTACCACTGACGGCTCTGTCACAGGTGTGTGCGGCCACAGTTTGTGCTTCTACAAAGAACAAGGTCACCGGCGCTTTTCTAAGGTCGCTTCATAGGAAGACAGATTGGCCACATAGTTATATAATTAATACACAAGTAAGGCTCATTACATTCAAAACTTCCAGAGTGCATACTTTTCATTGCAATACAACATAGGTTTTAATATCTGCATGTTTCATCGCCACGACTGCTGAAGCTAACGTACGGGGAAAGAAAGCACAAACAAGCCCAAACAAAGGGAAACACAGTGGTAGTGTAGTCATGGAAACAACCAACACCAACGAAACCCAGCTAGCTAAACCAACGGCAAACTAAAGCCTGGGGACCAAGGGAAACGAAATTAGATGAAAAGCACGTGTGTGCAGTACAACTGAAGGTGGTCACATGTGCTGCAGACAGAAGACAGACACTGTTTTGTATGAGAAAGTCCAGAGGGCAACACGGAGGCGGCAGGTCAGCCTGGACTCCAGACCTGCCGAAGGTGAAGATGATGAGGTATACGAGCCCGCCGGACCCAGCTCATCCTCACACACACACACAAGTGCACACTTAGTCCATCTTCTCCTTGTGAACCAACTTGGGGGCGTCCACAAAGTCTTGGCCATTAAACAGGATGATAGTGGCTGTAATTGCACTTGCAGCACCCCAGAACATCACATAAGCCAGGGTCTCTGTCCATGTATCACCTGGAAGGCAGACAGCAGACATCTCATCATCATCATCATCATCATCAGGAACACTTTTAGGCTGTTACTCTGTAAACCAAACAGCTTCTAACGAGCTGCTTTCACGACACAGCTTTGATCCCTTCGGCCAAGTGTGCGGTTGGATTCTCACCCTGAAATGTTTTGCAGAACAAATTCAAAGCAAAGAATAAGATTATATTAATTATTAACAAATATCAGGAATATTCTTTAAGCTCGCCTTTAAAAGTACGATGCAATTAGTGCAATCTAGAAAAAGAAAGGAGGCAGCGAGAGACTTTATCCAGACAGAAATGGAACCTGAAGCTGCAGAAGTCTGGACCATATTTTACATGAAGACTGTAACTGTTGCTTCAACGTGTAGTTTGGTGACTACTTTTACTAAACAACAGCAACAAAGCTTGTGAAGCTGTTCTGGTTGAACTTAAAAAGATCTGAGATAAAGTTACCAAAATCCTGAAGATGTTCACACGAGGCCTGTTTGATACTCATATTACACAGTGGAGGGCTGACAAACACTTTCCTAAACAAGCACGACGGCTGTCTCTGATGCATAAAACTATTTGATAAGAACTGGATGTTGCACCATCAACATGCATGTTTCAGTGCTGACTGGTTGTGCTTCTTTCCAGTTGTATCGAGACACGTTGGTCCTTTAATACTGACCTATTTAAGCTCAGTATCTCTGATAAATCCACAGGCAGTAAAAAGATGGATGTAGCTAGTGTGACGTCAGCGGAGTATCATTTTGATGGTGAGTGTTTACATTGTTGCAAGCAGCTGTGACTGAGGCTGACACCAGCATGATGATGGTGTCCTTAGATCATTGGACTTTCTGTTTGTCAGGGTGCTGTTTTCCAAAAGAAGTCTTTTTGCAACCACGGGCCAGCTGTGGCTCAGGATGTGGACGACCAATCAGAGCATGAGCAGCTCAATCTCCAGCAGCTTTTGCCTGCATGTCAAAGTATGCTTGGGCATCCATGGGGGTGCCTCAGTGTCAGGTTAGAAGTGAAGGGCTTGTTGTTAAAGTGCTGCGAGTGCTTCAAAACGCCCATGCATTTACCAGAGCACACACATCACCCCTTGATAGCCATTAAAATAATGCAAGTTTGGGTCAAGCTGCATGATGAGCTGAAAACTACGTCCATCATTTATACCATCTATAGTTAAACCCTGGATTCATCTCTATAGCCTGGGAATTACACCAAGTGCTCAATGAGCTCAGTCACTCACTTCATACTGAATAAAACAAGTGCTTTAGAACTGGACAGTGCTCGTCTGTACCAAACTAAACAGGATTAAGGATCAGCAGTTGTACATACCAGCCATGAGAAGACAGACAATGCACATGGAAAATGCCACCAGCATAATGATGGGCAGCTGCAAAAATAAAAACACGAGTTAGTCACAACGTCCTGCTGCTGGTGACGACAGGACACGGTGCTGATATACTGACTGTGAGGAACTTCCAGTCCTTTTGCACACGAAGCGGAGTGGGTCCGTCCGACTCATCGACGGCAAAGTTACCCAGGAACAGGTCGATGGAGTCCTGAAACCAGCAACAACGCACATGCATAAATCTGAACGTGGCTGCATCACTGCTCATTTCTGCAACAAATAAGCCAAAGCAGAGCCGGTGAATGTGGACCCGGTTGTATTTAAGAAGGCAAGTCTGTCGTTAACCAGTGCCACCCTCCATCCACAGGGGGTGGGGCTATCTCAGCAGTCTCATGGGCGCCGTTACCAGTCTGTCACAGGGCTAACAGATAACCATTCAGACCTATGGGCAACTTAGAGTTACCAGTTAACCTGTCCCCACTAACTGCATGTCTGTGGACTGTGGGAGGAAGCTGGAGAGAACATGCTCCACACAGAAAGACCTGCTGGAGGAACTGAACTCAGGACCATCCTGCTGTGAGGCAACAGTCATTTATGTGTTTCCATAGAGAACGTTCTGCTCGTCTCCTCTGAACTTCGGCTTCAGAGTAGAGATGGACCGATCCGATATTACGTATCGGTATCGGTCTGATACTGACGTAAATGACTGGATCGGATATCGGAGAGAAATAAAAAATGTAATCCGATCCATTAAATATCAAAAAAGCACCTCACAAAACTACACGGCGTAACTCTGCTCATAACCGTAGCACGTCGCAGCAGTGTGGTCACGTGATAGAGCGGCTGTGTGTTTGTAGCCTCACTACCAAACCGGCATTTCATCTCTGAGGAAGTGATCCCAGAGAGAAGTAAAGTGTGTAAGTTCATCTCTGAATGTTTGTAAAGCATTCCAGCGTTAAGCTTAACAACCGATATATGGAGCGACTGCCTCTCTCTCTCTCCTGCTGCTACTTCAGTCATGAAACTGATCAATGATCAGCTGATCGTCTCTCTTCTTTGTTTTTGCGCCAGAAAGAGGAAACCAGCGGCTGAACAACAGCAGCACGTTTAAGCTTGATCAGCTGTTGTTAGAATTTATTTAATATTACTTTCTACACCAGGATCTTTTTCTACAGCTGACGGCTGGTAACTGTGCAGGGGCGGATCTAGCAAAGTTTAGCCAGGGGGGCCGATAGGGCATGAACAGGGAAAGGGGGCACAAAGACATACTTTTCTTTCTTATTCTCATTTACAATGTCGAGCTTTTAATAAATAATTATCTGAATCTTACACCCAAAGTTTTAATCTGATGTAAAATATATAGAAGTCCATTACTGTATATAGTAACTGTTAAGTCTAATATACCCTAGTAAGCTGTAGTACTTTTTCCTTTGGGAACCATCTGTGCAGTCTGCAGTTCTGTTGAAGAAAGATGTTGAATCTATTTAATTATTCTTGAAAAATAATTGATTTCTGTGCATTTTTTCACACTGCATCAAATTAAATTTGATTACATCGATTAAGCATCATGAGGTGGAGGGCGGGGGTGGTTCCCTATTTATTTATTTATTTTTTTGCTGGGAGTTTGCAGCCCTATTAGTTAGGTTGTTTAATATTTCTGGTAAGTACTCTTTAAAATACCAGAGTAGGGAGGATGGAGCAGGTTTACGTTTATTAGATTGATCAGTTTTGCTGAACTATGAAATATTTTGGGTGCAGTGTGTGTTTTTACATACAGGTATAACAGAATAGCTTTAGTGTTGTTGTTTAGTTAAACTTGAGTATGAACTTCTACAAAATGCAGCAAGATATTAAAAAACAGTTTTATTGATTTAAAAAAAAACAACAACACTATATCGGATTCATATCGGTATCGGCCGATATCCAAATTTATGATATTGGTGTCGGACATAAAAAAAGTGGTATCGTGCCATCTCTAAGTTCAGAGTTAGCGATGTCTCAGATGATGCCTTAGACCGTTAATATTCGACACAGAGTCCAAACTTTTTCAGAATCAAGACTCCAATGATCTGTTGTTCTGACACTAAACTTGTTTCTTAAGTGACAAAGTGTGTAATAGCTTTCACACCTGTCTGAATCCATCAGAGAAGTTGTTTTTGTAATAACGGATCATCGAGTTCCAGCCGTCCATCAGCAGCCCCCACCTGGTCCGCTTCCCTGTCCTGAAAGAGATGAACTCTGGTTAAACAGCAGTCATCAGAGCAGCAGAACCAAGGCTGAGTACATGCTAGTCAGTGTGGATGCTACGGTACCTTGTGAAGTCTGTTTTTAAGGCTCCAGTTCCTGCGTACTGTACAGCGCATGCATTGGCATTGTCAGCCCATGCTGGTTAGAGAGCACACACACAAAAACAACATGAGGCTACAGTTTCTACCAATCACACTGCACATGCAGCTGTGCTAACAGAGTATCCTACCGTTCTTGTAGATCTTTTCAAACTCGGCCTGCTCTTCAATGCGCTGCCCCACATTCAGAACCCCCATCCTCTGTGGAGACACAGCAACAACACCTGTGCGACTCTTCTGAAACTGCACCTTCCCAAACTGGCCAAGTCCACCAGCTTATTTCATGTACATACAGTCTGCTCTCTACGCTAAAACCATTACAAACCAACGGGGCAGACGTGCGAGCGTAGCACCGTCCTGCACTGCAGCATTACACCACACAGTACGACTGGCAGCTGTGACCTTAAATACCTGGAGCTGAGACTGCAGCGAGCGGCGAGCCAGCAGGCTCTGGATGACGTTGGTCCTGTCCAGGCAGTCCATGCAGTTACTGCGGAATACGCCTTTCTGCTGGGCCACCGTCTTTCCCTCCGAGTTCACCATGAAGTACCTACACGCACACGCACGTCATCACAGCGAACTGCTCGACATTAGCAAAGAGCAGCTGCTCATTTTGTTACCCGTATTCCTCTTGCTTGTCAGCAACAGCATCCACTAGGATCTGGAGACGGTCCCACCTCATGTGGCTGCACTCTTTGTGGAAGTCGAAGGCTATGTATCTGTGGACAGGAGTGGGTCACACTGTAGATTATAAAGGAGACAACTGGAGGGCAGACTGCTACAAAACAAAACGAAGACTAAATCTTTGAAAGCTTGTCACAGCACACCGACTGAAAAGTAGGGGTGGGGAAAAAAATGATACTGTGTAGTATCGTGATATTTTGTTTGCTAATAATGTATCGATACAGGGACAGCAGAAATCGATATTTTGTTACAAAAAAAAGTTTGTGCTCTGACTTCAGAGCATGTTGATCCTTTTTCTGAGCAAGAATCCTGACATTCCTTCACTGTCCAAATGTGTTTAACTTGTTTTTGGCAGCAATAAACACGACAGTTTACTTATTTTAATTTATGTTTTATTTTAATTAAGTTTAAAACTTTTTTATTTAATGTAAAATTATATTTTGTTTTAATTTATTTTCAAATTCTTCAGTTGCTGAATGGGCTGCATAGTTTTCATAAATTGCATAGTTCAGAATAGCTGTAATTGTACCAGATGGTTGCATTCAGTTAAGTTGGACTAGACTGTAATACAAACCGTTCAGTTTGTCAACAATAAAACTGAAATGAGAGAAAGACTGAGTGTGAGACTTTGTTATTAGATAAAATTAATATTGATAAAGTTTACCTTTATGGACAGAATCTGAATACTGCAAAATATTTAAAAAAAAATCTCAATAATATCGTATCGTGCGTTAAGTATTGTGATAATATCATATCGTGGGATGTATGGTGATTCCCACCTCTACTGAAAAGGTTTGTAGAACAACTAAAACTGATGCAGCACCAGTGTCGTTAATCAATAAAACAATAGTTTATCAAACACTTTTGATGAGGAAGGTCAAACTGCTGAACCTGGTTGATTAAGCTAACGGCGACTCAGTGACCAGTAAAAACACAGGGTGACACTTACTTGAGCATATCATTATTCATGCCAGACACCATCCTATCAAAGGCCTGCTCCAGTGGCTTCTCTGAGCCCTTCTGATTCACCTGAGCAGGAAGAAGACGAACAGACTGGTCAGACTGGTCTCCTGAGTGCTTCTGTTTACCAGTAAGAGACTAAGGAAAGGAGGACGGCTCACCAGGTTCAGAATCGTTTGCTTCCCATAGATGAGGAGCTGAGAGTCGAAATGCCTCTGGAAGCCGTCCATCTGTACAACATTTCCATTACGTTAGCATAAGATTTCCATTTCACGTGATTGAAACGAACACGTGGATGTGCAGAAAGATCAGCTTACATGATTTGTGGTTTTGCTGATTATAGGTTTGGGTTTGTATCTGAGGTTGGGTCTCTGACTCCAGTAAAAGGGCATCGAGCCTCGTGTCTGGTTGTTTCAAAGAAAAAGAAAAAACGCTGTGAAATACCATCCGTTCTCATCAGCTGGTCCTCAGCAGGGTCGCAGGGGGCGGGACTCTGCCCCAGCCGCCATAGGAGGCAGCACAGAGTGTGACGCAGGGCTAACACATCTAATAAATGATCCTCGATGCAAACAGTAAAAACATCGCTGATATGATGAACCCTGAAACTTACCTGCACAAATGAAGCCTTTGCTCCCTCATACAAAACGATCTGCTCACTCTCCACAAAGTTGGCAGCATGGCCTTCAGAGTCGATGCCTGTGGACACACACACCGTCGGTCAGCAGCCACACTCAGGAGCACCGTCTGCTGCTGCACGGTGCAGCATGGTGATACTGCCACACAGCAGGGCACACAGGGTGCCCTTCATTACTGTCCGCCGCTCAGTACAGACTGTTACACTGGTCACATTAGTTTGAAACAATGAGGTCAGGAGGTATGTGCAAGTAATCCCTATGAGCTCAAGCCCAGGGTTTAGGCTGGACAAAGGTTCCATTCTTCATACTGACAGTTTATAAGGAACAGCCAAGCAGCTAACATTAGACAGAGGATGATGCGCCAGTGCTCAGTACGTGACAAAGAAGGATTAGTTTGAACTGGTTATGCAAAGCCCCTCTAGGTCACCCAGCGAATAAAATGATGGGTGTGAAAATTAGCAGAACAGCTGCTCTTTAAGAAAAGTCTCAGCTCCGAGGCTTTTACCTCTCACGTAGTATCTGACGCCAGCCCGGAAGCAGCTTCTCCTCGATATGAGGATCCACTCAAAGATCTTCCCGTTTATACGGCACGGTTTCATGACGATGACTGAACCGGGTCGGTCAAAGAAAAAAGGCTTCGCTTACGATTTTATGAAGAAAGAAAAAAAAAAACTTTCACATTCAGTGCAAAGGATACATCCATGGATGACGGGAAGGGCAAACTTGTGAAGCTATGGAGAGACAGTGAAGGTCAGTAATTAAGCACAACAAGTACAAACACATGCATCAGTGTAAGTGAGGCTCAGGTCACCTCGGGCTGCCCAGCCAGCTCCCTCAGCAGGTTCCCGTTCCACACAAACCTCTGATCAGCCTGAAAATAACCACAAGCATCAACACATGACACTGAGGAAGACTTTACACTAATGTTGCATTTAAGTTGGACACAAATGTCAAATTAAGGATGTGCGATTTAAAAATAACTAAAATGCTACTGTGAACACTTGACCGATAAATAAAAACCTCGAGCAATAAATACAGCAAAACACAAAAGATTTTATTTTGAGAAGTATTCTTTCAGCTGCTCCCTTTAGCTCCTCCCATCCCAGCACGCTCCTGTCACTCCACCCTTCACTGCATCCACGAACCTCCTCTGAGGTCTTCCTCTGTTCCTCCTGCCTGGCAGCTGCATCTTCATCCTCCTTCGTCCCATATATCCGCCATCACAGCAGGTTGTAAACCTTCCCTTTCACACACCACCCCGACACCAGACTTCAGCCGCTCCACCCTGCCTGCACCCTGTTCTTCACCTCTCTTGTGCACCACCTGTTACAGTGGATAGTGTCACAGGTATTTAAACTCACCTGCCTTCACTACCACTGCTCCTTGCATGTTCACTCACACACTGTCACGCTCATTTTATCTCCACCTCACCTGCTCGCTCAGAGCAAACGCCACGTCTGCAGAGCTGCGTCTCAGCTTGAAGCTGCACTTACCTCTCTTATTAACCATACCAGAGCCTTCATATTGTCCACTAGACCAGTTCAAAGTCACCTGTCTGTGTTACACTGAGTGCATCGGCTGCTAACAGCTATTAAGACCACATGTTTCACCCTCTCAAGCAGACTCATCTCCTGGAAGTCAGGGCTGGTGTTGGCGAGCCGCTGCAGCGTGTGCGTCAGGTCGAAGTCGGTGCAGAAGTAGAAGCCGTCCGTGGTCAGCACATTGTTCAGCATAGAGAGGAAGGTCTTATTCTCCTGAGACTAGGAAAGGAAAGACGTTTAGATGGCAGGAAAGCTCATGACAGGTCACTTTGCTGCATGTCACAAATTCTACATTGTTAGGCGATTCACCAGCCAAACGCGACAGTCTGTCAGGTACGGACATTTCAGCTCTGTTTTAAAAACAGCACGCACATCTGTCTCTTACAGGTCGGGTCATCGAATCAGGCTCTGCTTTAGCCTGACGGCGTTCGGGGCGCCTCCAGTTTAGCTTTTCTGAATCGCTGCATCACAGCTGGGCTGATGTCAGAGCAAAACTACTTACGGAAACAAAGAGTGTTACTGGCTTACCACCGTCTGTCCCTGTTGCTATTCCTACACTGACTAACAAAGTTTATTGGTGTCGTTTCAGAACACGGTGTCCTATTAAAATGAGCAGACTACGGCGACAGCAGCACGGGCTGCGCTACCAGCCGTGTGTGTGGATTAATCTCACACAGAGCGAGTGAGCACGCACCGAAGAAAAACACAACAAAAGAAACACAGAACATGCTAAATGTTTGCTGCACACGAGCGTACAGCGTATGCTTTTTAATGAGCTTTTCTCTTTTTTCCATAAATGTTTTCTTGCCACAGCACGTTTGAATTTCCTTCGGGATCAGTGATCCATTCTTACCGACCTGTATCTCAGACAGATGCAGCACCGTCTTCTTATAAGAGATCACGTCAAAGTCCACAGCCTTCCACACAGCGTGGCCCAGAAGGCTGCCGACATTTCTCTTCCTGGTGATGACAACGAGGTACATCCCTGCGGTGGAAGCAGAAGCGTTTTACTGCACAGCTTCAAAGAGCAGCTCGGACAGCAGTGATGCGCGTGTGTGCTACATACCTGCTACCAGGCGGATAGTTCCCATGATGCCACAGATAGGCCTGGTAACTGCAGAGGGAGGAACGTCCTTTTTACCTGTGACAGGAACAAAGGTTTGATTTTATTCCTCTGAATCCTCCGTCTCAGTGTCTGACATGGGCCTGCACACAAGGCTTCAGCTCACTGCAACATATTGTTCGTATTTGTGGACGAGTACACAGAAGGGCCAGCTGCTTTTGTCTGAAGAGAAAACCTCTTCATCACAAAGAAGTGACGGCCATTCGTGAAGCATCAGAGGCCTTTAAATTCACACAGAGTACACCTGTGCTGGATGCTGTACTCGAGTCACCACAACATACAAGTCCAGAGGGGTTCTACAAAGTTGACCTCAACCTTTAGAAGCAGTGTGTGTGTGTCTGTGTGCGCGTGCGTGCGTGCGTGCGTGCGTGTGTGAGTGCGTGCGTGTGTGTGCGTCTGTGTGTGCGCGCGCGTGCGCGTCTGTGTGCGTGTGTGTGTGCGCGCGTGTGTGTGTCTGTGTGCGCGTGTGTGTCTGTGTGCGCGTGTCTGCGTGCGCGTGTGTGTGTGTCTGTGTGTGTGTGTGTGTGTCTGTGTGCGCGTGTGTGTGTCTGCGTGCGCGTGTGTGTGTGTGTGTGTGCGTGCGTGCGTGTGTGCGTCTGTGTGCGCGTGTGTGCGTCTGTGTGTGCGCGTGTGTGCGTCTGTGTGTGCGCGCGCGTGCGTGTGTGTGTGCGCGCGTGTGTGTCTGTGTGTGCGCGTGTGTGTGTGTCTGTGTGTGCGCGCGCGTGCGTGTGTGTGTCTGTGTCTGTGTGCGTGTGCGCGCGTGTGTGTGTCTGTGTGCGCGCGTGTGTGTGTCTGTGTGCGCGCGTGTGTGTGTCTGTGTGTGTGTGCGCGCGCGTGTGTCACAGTAGACGTCTACTTCCTCTGAGGACGGGCTCAGGAGTGTGACTGAGCTTAGCTTGGACAGCAGTCCTGATGTACACATGCATGCACACACAGGGCAGTAAGGCTCACCGTCTAAGCCTCTTATATCCCTGTAACAGTGACATGTAGTTACTGCATGCAGGCTAACACTCTTGAATCGTGTAAATCAGGTTGTAAACATGTATATCATGTGTCAGGACACCCAGTTTGTTATTCTCATACAGTCTGAGAATGTCAGAAAGTTCTTTAGATGTGATTAGCAAACAACGTCCAAACTGAGGCACGTCTCAACGACAGCGTCTTTGGATCATAAGCGATGCTCAGCACTTTCGAACACAGCCTACCTGTGAGGGTCATCTCGTTCGAGACCCTGTCGATTGCCAGCACAGCATCGGCACCCTCATCGCAGGCCTCGATGAAGAACTTCTCAGGGGTCGTGTGCCTGGGAGAGGGAAACGGGAGGAAAGAGGAAATTTTCAGTCGCGCATGAAAATATAGCCAGGAGGTGTTTAGTCAACAATGTCAATTATTCAACAGCATGAACGGTTAATGCTGATTATACTTCAAACAATCACTCAACTACAACCAAAGATCATTGAAATGTCAAAAACGGCCCCTTTGGTCCTTTAGTGCTAGTTTTCTTAGTCACATGTCCCTGGAAACACAATATTTCTGCCGTTGTCAGCTGAGAACAAACAACTTGTCTGACGTCATCTTTCACTCTACAAAGCTCCGCTGCTCGTTTTCTGTGACGGACACTTTCCTTGTCTTTAATTAAATAATGACAAACACGTTGGCAGAGGAACTCCAGCCATCTTCCTCTTAAACAAAAGCTCAACTGATACCAAAACCTACGATGCCAGGAGCACGATGTTGTGATAAACCAGTATTAAATACAAATATCAAAACTAAAGATTGATTTCATGCTGTGTATTAGGAAATGTTTCAGTGAACTTTCTAAATTGAGGCTTTTATTTAAAGCGCAGACTGTCAGAACCCACACTCTGTACGATGGAAATCTGAGAGAAGAGCACATCTGCAGTCATGTTTGCTTTGTGACCCCAGGTAGCCTCCAGAGCAGCACACAGGTTCAGACTGGACGCTGCTCCGGTTTGTTCTGAGGACAGAACAGGCCACGGTTTAAACACAGCATCTACACCTACGCACATTTAACAAAGTTTCAGGGTCACTTAATGCTGCCATAAGCAGAGATATGCTTTGTGACTGACAGTCAGTGTAAAACCAAGAACAAAGAGAAGAGACCGAATAAGGTCCCACAGCCAGGAGCCGCAGCGTGGACAACAGGCAAGTGTGAATCAGGACATGTTTGATCTGTAGTCCTTGAAAACTATGCCATCAGAAGCACAATAAGACACACACACAATAATCAGGTGGTGAACGTGACCCCCATGGTGGAAAACACAGAAAATAGACAGAGTTTAACTGTGGGGGGGTGAACTCTGACCCCCCACCACAGTGTGGACCAAACAGGAAACGAGTTTTCAAACAGACGGTTTTGTTCTGAGGCAACTTTTTCATTTGTCAGTGTTAGAATGAGCAGTCGTGCGATGAGTAACACATGACTGGTCTAAATCACACTTCCAGGCCCGCAGTGCTGGGATGCATCAGGTTAAGGTGCACCCAGCACCTCTTTGTACACAGAGGCACTCCAGGGTTAAATGAAAAACTGGCATTATTGTCAATAACTGGACAATTATGTACAAATTACCGAGAAATGTTAGGTCTTTACTTTATTTGAAAAGATGCTTTGTCAAAGTTTTTGTTTGTTTTGCATTTCCCCAGTTAGATTATGCCAGTGCTCACTGTACTGGCCCAAACTCAGAGGGTCCATTTGTCTAACATGTGTGACGTACTACAGAGCTGTGCCTCATTACCTGCTCCGTGTTGGGAAAGGCTGAGGAACACCCAACACCTTCACTCGTGTAAGTAAAACACGCTGCAGGCAGAGGCAGGACCGGTAGGGCTGGGTACTTGAAATAAAGGGCTTGATCGAGGGTGTGCCGGGGCTGAGCTGTCAGCTGCCGCACGGCTAACGTCACATGTCCGCGGTTATCAGTGTTAGGCTCACTTACAGCTGAGTGACATTCACAAGTAAATATAAACCCTGCACGTCTAAAAACGCGTCGAGGAGCTGCCAGCCGTGGAGTGCCACTAAAGCCGGAGGGAGCAGCTGTGCAGCAGCTCGTTGGGTGAATGAAGCCTCCCTGAATACCAAAGGCGCCCGTCGGCGCTCTCACCCACACTCGCTGCTGCCGGCTCCACACAGCGACACTGGCTAAGTGTTCATTATGAATGAGAGTGGAGAGAAACCTGGCTGGTTCCTGCTCCGCCGGCCGAGCCTGTCAGCAAACTTCAGCCGCTGTGTCATCTACCCCACCAGCACCGCTGAGCCCCCGCAGCTGCTTCACCTCTCACGGACAGCCACTCGTCTTATGTGTCTTTAACCGGAGCTGTGAGCAGAAAAGCCGCAGACAGAAACACTACGCTGTTCCGTATGAACACTACTTACAAATTGTATCTCTCGTAGCAAGTCGCCATCTTCGCTCCTTCTACCCGACCTCAGTGACGACAGCAATGCGAGGACCTGCAGGCGTTGCCAGATACGAGGTGTAAAACACAGAGCAGGCGCGGGGCCTGAAGTGCACGTTTTTCCCGCCAAACCCAGCGAACCTGGCACCCTGAGACAGACGTGGTGATGGGTGGTACTTGTAGTTTAATCCGGTTCGGTCGCTGCAACTGTCACTGGCTGTGTGAACAATAGCCGCACGTCACATGGTTAAGGGTTAGTGGGACTTTTACACCTGAGTCTTTTTCTTCTTCGGTAAAAGTCTGCATTATGGACTACATGAATAACTTGTTTCTACTTCACGGTTTAGATTTAAGTGCACCCAGCGTGGACTAACCCACCCATCGTAATTATTTATTTGTTCGTTTTTAAGTTTATTTATTGTGTGTGTGTGTGTGTGTGTGTGTGTGTGTGTGTGTGTGTGTGAGAGAGAGAGAGAGAGAGAGAGAGAGAGAGATTTGGTGTATTGTTTTAATCTCGTTGCTCTCTTGTGTATGGTATTTTAAATATATCGTATCTGTGTATCATAGCTTGTTTGCACAAACTGACAGCGTTATGAAGTGAAGGGCCTGACTTCCAAACAGGCATTATTCAGGCCGAAACGGGCATTTTTCGGGCCACCAAAAGTCCGGTAGCGGTGAAGGACCCGGATATATAAGCCCTGGGCGCGCTCGTGCTCAGCCTTTGGGTTCTGGCTGTGGAAGGAGGAGGAGCTGATGTTCAAGGCTTTAGCATTTAGACAGATTAACCTCTGAATTGATAATGGAGGGTTTATTCGGAGAGCTCTGTGGTCAGAGTCATGCTGCAGAGCGCGAGGGACGAGCGGCACGCGATCCGCGGGTCAGGTGCCCAGCACGTGGCCAGGAGCCTGGCCTCGTTGCGGTCCTGTTCGTTTCTGTGCAGAAAAAGTGGAGTTAGGGTAGTGAATCTGCAGAGTCTACCTCCGGAGAAGCTGTTAGGGGAAGAGTGTGAGTATTACATCAAAGGTTCTGTTTTCAGTGTCGATTTTAATTTAAATTATTAGTAGGAACGAGTAATCTTCTATTATTAATCAGATACTTTACCGTAGTTTTAGGCTATGCTGGAGTAAAGCCTTATAATCGGGCAGTATTAAAATGCTAAATTGTCCAGCTAACAGCTCATGTCCGCATCGACACAACGTGGTGCGCAGCAGGTGAAATACGCGTTTTTTCCATCTAAATTGTAATCAGTGCAAATATGTAGCAGTTAACTGGGGTAAGGTAATACCATTTTACAAAGCAAGCAAATTAGAGCAGTACATAGCAATTCTGCTGGTGAGATGCGGTTACCTGCCCTAGCACAGTGAAGCTGGTATATTTAAAAATGTATTAAAGCCTTGGAAATAAATATCGTAGGGCTCTAAGGCCTCGCTGTGAAGTAGATCTTTCTGAAGATGGACTATGGCTCTAGAACGTTTACCATATAAAAACTAAACTGACTGGAAATTGCATCCTCTGCTTTCCAGAAAGCTGCAAAGAGCAGATGCAGAACAGTGTGGAGTCTGCAGCTGCGAGCTGATGGTGAGTGTTAGAAAGATCCTCTAATGTGATGGAGGAAGTAGTATGCTGATATGATGATTCATAAGACTAGAGTCTCTGAATACACAATGAAGCTCTTTCACAGTGCACTGAACAGCATTTTACTTCTTAACATGTGAATGCTACAATCAGAGCTAGTTCTAAAACTCTCCTTTGTACTCTGCAGGCACCTCAGCATGGTTTTATCTGCTGGACATGGCTCTTCTGGGTAAGCCTGGACTCTAAACATTGTTCTGTGCCTTAATGTGGGATGATGATTGCATAGACTAGAGTCTCTGAGAAGCATGAAGTTGTTTTCACAGTGCACTGACCACAAAACCCACAGCAGCCCATTTACTGCACATTACAGACATTAAATCATGGCTGGGCTTTCTTCAGGTCTGTCCAACAAAGAACACTTAAAGCTTGTGTTTCATTGGTTTGAGTAAAGGTAGTCATACTCAAGTATGCACTTGGTTAACCGTCTCTGAACTTTAGCACATGTAAAACATAAAAACATATTTACCATTTTAATACTTCAGATGTTTGAAACAAGTGTCCCAGTCATCTGGGACCTTACTGATAGTTTCTCACAGGGAGAAGTTGTACAGTCATGTAACAAGTCTGAAGTGTTTGCAGTAAATGGGTAAAGCATCCATACACATGGTTTCCCTGAATGTGTTCACTGGTATAAGTCAGGTGCTAATAGTGCTTTCTTTTGTCTTGTAGCTCGTCTGCACACAGCTGCTCTCTCCATGTCTGTAAGTAAGAAATGTGTTCATTTTGGGTCACCTGTGACCATACTTCATCATGAGCAGATTATACTAAGATATCGCAGCTAAGCCTGTGTATTCAAATGATCCAAGCTTGTTGAAATGGAGCTGCTGTTTCCTGAGTCTGGTCGATGATGATTCAGTTATTCGGTTCTACTGATGTTAACTGAAGTCTACTCGCAGCGCACTGAGACACTCAGACTGGAGCGCTTCCTGAATATATGGATGAGAAAGAGCTTGTGATTTCATCACTGTTATCTTGTCAGGCATGACTGTAGCAGCCCCAGCTGGATGACCTTCATGAAGAGAAAGCAGGTTGGTGTGAGTAGGTGGATTATTCAAATGATCATTGCTGCAGTATGAGATGCAGTGTGTGTGCTGTAAGTTGGAGATGTACTACACTCTGTGACAATGAGTTCCCCCACCCCCTTACATGTCTCACTCATTTTTGTCCTTTGACAGGTGTAACTGCAGAGGTGGCACTCCCAACACTGAAGAGCCTCGTCTGTCATCTGATGGAAGCATCAAGCTGGAGCAGTGCACGTCTTCCATTGCTTTAAGCAACGTGTCTTCATCTGTGTGAATGTTGAATGTGGTTTTTGTTTTGTTTTTAAACCACTGTATTTAAGGACAATAAAGGTTGACCACACAGGACCAATGGCTATTTTCTTCAGTGGGTTGATCACAGTAAACTCAGAGCAATGTGCTTTGGAAGCTAATATCAGTGGGTGACAGTTTTGCCATAAGTTCTTCTCATGCACTGATCAGATGGTTGTAACTGTATAATCCCCAAGCAGCTTTTGGGTTTACTGTCTTACACATCAGTGCAACATTTTACTTGTATAAATGTGTGAAACCTTACTGATGGGTGACTGAATGCTGTATTAAAGTGCTGCACATGGCTAAACTGGAATTAAATGTTAGTGATGTGGCAAAATTATCCAACATCATTAAACGATCTCATGCAAAGGAATAAAAGGCTGAGCTGAAAGCGGCTTGGTCACGTATTTCTACGCTGAACTGATATTAAATCGGGTGTGTCCAGAACCTGAGAAATTGTGTAGTTTGATATGTTTTACAAACATCTGCCTCCGTGAAATTGACTGACGTGCAAAGCTAATTTACACGTTGGCAACATCACTGAAGAGGACGAGTCTCACGTGATGCTGACCTTCTGACGGTAACCATGGTTTTATTTTGAAGGCTGAAAGCGACCCGGTAGTTCGTCGTCTTTGTTCTCGTAATGAGCGGGGAAACCGTTCAGGCGACCTTTTTGTGCTTGCTAGGAGTGCTCTTAGTGGTACCTGCCTTCCCTTAGCTTTAAGTGGACACGGACCTTTCTCTCCACAGTGGACATTTGAGCCACGACGTGCTGAAGCAGAGCAACTAGTCTGTTTATCGAGTTACCTCATGCTAACGAGTAGCGCTAGCTGGGTTCTGACAAAGCAGCTAACAGCGGCGAAGGTGAGCTTTTAGCTACTGACTTTTATCACTGACAGGTTTATTCACAGCGAAAAATCATATGTGAGGTAAACTTTAAACAGCTCGCTCAGTGGTGAGTAACCTGTAGGGCAGCTGACCGCTGTGTTAGCAAAGCTGCACGATGGTGACGTGGAGCTGGATACCAAACTGCACGCGTAAACCAACCTTTCTACTTGTTTGAGGAGTTAACAAATGCGTTTCGAGAGGCTGAAAAAAGTTTGTTTTGTTTTTTTGTTGGGAAGGGCTGGCCAAAGAATAAGCTAACTGTTGGCTAACGCTGAGCTGAAGCTTTCCCAGTTCCTCTGTGCTAAGGTGTCGCTGAAATACTGAAAGCACCCTCGAAGGTTGTCAGCTGAAACCAAACATGTAGACTGTTCTTCTGGACTTTAAATGGTGGAGTCTCGTTAAGAGCAGAGCCCTGTAAGTAATGTAGGGTGGGGGCGAGTGTAACCTTTTGTCTGCTGAACTGCTCGAACACACCCACAGGTGTGGCGATGACCCGAGGACGTCACGTTGCCCAGGCCTGAGGCCTCCTGAACAAGTATTTCAACTTCATAACTGCACCGACAGCGAGTGCATGCTTTTCTCTGAAGCTCGGGAAGCCAACAGGACGTGAGAACTGACGATTTTAACCGAGGTCTAACAAGCTCCGCGAGCAGACATGGCAGCTGTGGTGGGCAAAGCGTGGGGGTGGGTCCGCTCATGGGGCAGCAGCGGTGCCAGGTCAAAGGACACTAACGTTTTGACAGCTGAGCGCCAAAAGCTGCGTGGCAGTGGTGGTTGGGGCATCAAGGCTTGGATCTGGGGCTCATGGGGACGTCAGCATGAACTAAGCAGTCCAGTAGAGGAGTACTGGGAGGCACAGGAGAAGCTTCAGCCCATTAAAATTGAAGATCTGGCGGCAGGGAAGCCAGAGGCTGAAACTGTACTGGTGCCTAGGTGGTGGGATAGATATCTTCCAACTTCTTATCTGTGGCCAAGGAAAACTGAGCTAAGTGGACTACGACACAGGAAACGTGACGGTGGGACTGGAGATCCACGGGAACGTGATACTGATGGAGACTTTTCTGATTATGGAACCCCCCCTCCGTCCCCCACCCCTTCTCCCTCTCAGCTGACTTCTCCTTTTCGACTGTTTGCACACAGCTGGAACGTGGAGATTGTACCAGAGCACTACGAGATCTGCTTTAACTTCCTACGCCACTTGTTTGACCTGTTTGTTGTTGGCTTCCTGTGGACTGTGTCACCTCCTGCCAAGCTTATCCTGGAGGTGCTGGGTGTCCAGGGAGCACTGAGACTGTGGTTTCATGGTATGGCTATGTTTTTTGTCGCCACAGTTGGAATGGCAGGATTACTCTGGTTGATCCAGGAGTATCTCCTGCAGTTTGCCCTGATCTATGGCATCATTCAGGCGTTGGTGATCTCTGTCAGTGTTCGACAGAGTGTGATGCTAGGTGTTGAGGAAGAGAATGACCAGACAGGAAAGGACACTGATGACACGAGAGACACTAAGGAACACAAAGACAAGCCTGTGTCTGTCAAAGACAAGGTAAAGACAAATTAAAGGTGAGTCCATTTATTCTTGTTATATTTGTCAAAGTTATCAGATTTAATTTTATTCTGTAACATTGTGTTGTTTTTTTGTCCAGGCTTCAGAATAATACAGCTGTTTACTGAAGGCGTTTTAGTGTAGGGGCTAGCAGTTGTTACACAGTTGAACACTACGAGTCTGTGTAAGTTGATCAACTACTGTAAGAAGAAGAGAAAAATGCTCAGTGCTGTCATTGGGCATCCAACACAAACACAGCAGGGACATCCTGGATCTATTTTAACCCTGTTACCAAGTGAAACACAAAAAAACATTCTCTGAGTGGTGTGAAACCAGCTCGAAGCTCAGACCTGCTCTGGGAGGAACCACTTATTTCCCTGTCAAGATTGAGTTATTGTGTGTTGTGAGTAAGACCCACTATCAGCTGTCTGCTAGGCTTCACACAGCTTTAACAAACTTCACTGAGCGTGAACTCTGCAGCTAAGTTAACACAGCCAGAGCTGTGGTTATTTGTATGGAGTTTATCTTCTGCAAACACCTGGAGGATCAAACTACATTCACTCTGTCAGCTCGAGCAAAATAGAAAAAGGGCGCCAACTTGTTTACTTTCACTGTTAGTTGAAATAACTAAAATATGTTTGAGGCATTCTGTGACCAGTGGTAAGAAAAGCTGCTGTTGGCTGTGCAACAAAGCCTCGACACATTCAGTACAAGTTTCTCTCCCAAATGTGACGGAGTATTAGGGCCCCGTTAAGAGTAAAAATATATGTATTATTCAAAAAGTGGAGATTAAAGTCGTTGCTGTCACAGGCACCAAAATAGCATTTCAAGATTAATCTCAAGCTTCTGACTTTATTCTCAATGTGACCCTAATGTTCCCTCATAGTTAAGTCTAACTGTGAAGCACCGATTAGCTGAGATAGTTAGTGCTGGAAAACTAACTTTAACAAACATTAGATGATGTCAGCTGTGCATTTTGTTACACACTTATTACAAGCTTAAAAAAAAAGTTCAAATCCAGCATTGAGGCTCTTTATGTTTTTTAGGGGCCGATCGTGGCTCAAGAGTTGGGAGTTCGCCCTGTAATTGGAAGGTTGCCGGTGCGAGCCCCGGCTCCGACAGTCTCGGTCGTTGTGTCCTTGGGCGAGACGCTTCACCCGTTGCTTACTGGTGGTGGTCAGAGGGCCCGGTGGCGCCAGTGTCCGGCAGCCTCGCCTCTGTCAGTGCGCCCCAGGGTGGCTGTGGCTACAATGTAGCTGCCATCACCGGTGTGTGAATGTGTGGATGACTGGATGTAGTGTAAAGCGCTTTGGGGTCCTTAGGGACTAGTAAAGCGCTATACAAATACAGGCTATTTACCATTTTATGCTGCACTGAGGGGTTTCTGTCTTCTACTCTGAGATCAACATTGGGCCTGAATTGGGCTACTGCACATGCTCACATCCAAGCATTTCAATCCAAGTCGGGAAAGCTGACGGAGTTTACAATGTGTGAAGATAATGAATAACTCGAGACTACGTGAAAAAATGATGGAACTGAAGTTTGCTTTACTTAATAATTTTACATTGGTTATGTCCTCATGTTGGGAGCTGCCTTTAGGATGATTGTTGATTAAATGATTGAATTGGGATTAGTGGATGTTCTACTTCCTGAGTGTATCTGCCAGTCTGTGCTGTGTGTGACCAGCCAAAACAAACCACTGAGCTGCAGCAGTAATCAGGAGGAGACGTACAACAAGCTGAAGAGGCTTTTCTAAAATAAGCCCGTGCTACCTCCACAGTCTAGCCCTGAAAACATACATGGGCAAATGCTCAGTGGAGCAGTTATTACTGAGAGTTCATTCAGTGAGGAAGAGGTTGCATAACAGCGACTATGGATTGCATCCAAAGAGGAAAAAAAACTACTTTAATAAACTTTTCAGTTTATTAAAAAATGAATATTAGTTAAAGAACATGAGATGAAATCGAATAAATACTGGGAGTGCATTCTTTGATCAGAACAGACCAAGATGAACTTACTGATGTTAACAATGAATGTGTCGTCTCCACAGTCGAAGTACTCAGGGGGAGATGACAGATATAAATTACACCAGTGGATGTACCAAAATAATCTGACAAAAGCTCTCCCGGGAATACTCCAGCGTGATGATCCAAAGCACACTGACAAAATCATAGCGTTTCTAAAGGAGAAAGTGGCCTCAAATTCATTACTACACATTTGGATCATTTTAAAGAGTTAAAGCAACACAAAGCCCTGCGTTAAAGAGCACGCAGACATTTTTGTTGCATAGATTGATTCATGTAGAAAAGGTTTACATTCCACAAAAGAACAACTACCCGTCTGCATAGAGCTGTTTTTCTGTCTCTTGTATGGAATTCAGTAAGTAATTGACTTGTTCATGGACACTGAATTACCCTCAAAAGGCAGGTGTGCAAGCGCCTGCTGAAAGTGACTCTGAAGGCCTGCGTTAGCAGCTGGGCCTGAGAATCCTCACTGATTTTATAACTGATTCCATTTGATTACATTTTGACACAGTCGGAAATATTAAAATTCTGCTCATCAGTACATATCTACATTTTTATATCTATGTATAAAAACAAAGACTTGATCAGAGGTGTGAGCATCACAGCAGATGCCTTTCTGTCAAAGTAACTGAGGATAAAACACAGTCGGGTGAACGATCCACGCTGCGTGTTTCTTTGTGTGGAGTCCGTTTACCTGCTCTCATTTACTGTTTTAGCTGTTTGCTGGTTGTTTAAATACTTTAATGAGCTTTAAGCTGAGATTCTGTCGTTTGTAATTAAACATTTATATTTAAAAATTGATTCAGGATTTAATGAATCAATATCACTTTATTCAAGCTGAAATCGTTAAACCCTGCCCTACTTGCAGCCTGTTGGTGATTTAACTACATGTTTTTATGTGAACCAAAAGTGTGTTACTCTGTATTTAATGTGCCTTATGTATTGTATCTTTATTTCAGACATATACAGAAAAAAAACAATATATACACACACAAGTACACATACTTACATTTACAAAAATGAATATATATGTAAATACACACACGTATGTGCTCAGATAAAACAAAATAAATAAAATAAGTCTAAATGACATGAAATGACAATTATTAAGTCTGAAATGGAAGAAGTATAACATACCTATTAATCCCTACCCCATGCTCAACCTTCTATTGAATCCCACACACAATAAACAAGGAGAACATGTATAAACATAGCTACAGTGATAGATACAATTTAGCATAGTTATATACACACAATGGGTGATCAACTTGACCAGTTTCATATTCTTCCAAATGTTATGTTGTTTTGTGTGAGACATACGTTTAAACATTTGCTATTGAGACCATGTATCCCCCCCAAGTAGGAAGGCCTCCAAAGGGAGGAATAAACTCCAACAAAGGAAGAACATCATCAGCTTATGTTTACTGTGAGATGGCAAAGTACATGCGCCTGTTTCACAAAGCAGGTTTAGCAAACTTTCATGTTTGACGAGATACGGATCTTTGACATGTTTGGCTCATGCCCGGTCTTGAATAAAGCAAAGTAAAATAAAAGCATGCACTATAAGAAGCATTTTAAATCTTACTTTGGGGAAAAGACATCTAACTTTTTAAGTGTCTTTATCAGATTTGACTGTACTTCTCAACATGTCGTTTTTATGTCCCACTGACAGAAGTAAAAGTACCAGCATTCTGCTCATTCATGTAGATTGGAACTTCAAATTAAATTCCCAAATAACTGCCAACATTATGCAACAGTGATAAGCAGTGGTAGCATTGACAAGGCCTTTGGTTTAACTTTCACCTCTGAGATGGAAACATGTTCAGTTGTAGAAGAGCTGAACAGGACACTGGTGAGACTGTCACTAGCAGTTCCACCAAATGTGCCTCTGCTGGTGAAAACTGCATCGGGTCTTTTGTTTTTCATGGAAGCCACGTCAGGCTGCACAGAGCACATGAGGAGAGTATGAGTTAGACACTGGAACAACAAAGAGAAGCTCTTAACTTTTCAAAATAAAAGACCCATACAGACTAAAGACTATGCTTCCTAAACACTGCTGGCTTGATTTTTGTTTTGGGGGATCTGACTGACAGTATAACAGTGTCTCCAGTGTCCACAGAGCCAGTGTTGGAAAGAAATGTTGCACGCTATGAAGAAATCTTAGTTGTCACTGTCCTGCATTTGTAGGCTGAAAACACTTGTTGTGTATCAGACTGATTGTTTTAGATTTCATTATTTCTAAAGACGTGAACTGAGAGCTCGGAAAAGGAAGTTGTTTTAACCAAACTGACAGCAGGGTGGTTTCAGAGGCAGTTTCCTTAGGTTGGCTCTGTTTTTGGGACAAATCTCACGTGTTTTCTTCACAGTTAACAGGATTTTATTAAACCTGTGCTC
This sequence comes from Aulonocara stuartgranti, assembly GCF_965226115.1. NCBI lineage: Eukaryota > Metazoa > Chordata > Actinopteri > Cichliformes > Cichlidae > Aulonocara > Aulonocara stuartgranti. Next base: position 329,269 of record NC_138957.1, on the reverse strand, counting down.
TTGAACAGAGTTTAGTTTTTGGTAGTTTTAAAACAGAGGCAACAACCACCGTGTTACAGTTAACTCTAATTGTTGAGCTATACCAGGCAGCATGCACACACGTGCAGTGATCGCTGTAGTCTCCTGATCGTCTGTTTATTTGGTGTGTGTCTTCCACAGGTGGAGAGAATTTGCTGGCACCACCAGTACTCCAGCTGTATCACACCTCCTCCAGCCCTCTGACGTCACAGCGGTGGGACTGAGACTGTGGACTGCAGCGTGTGTTCTGCAGCGTAACTTAAGAATTGTATTGCACATTAATTTCATATTCAGAGAAATGATACTTGTGGCACTTTATGTCCAGCACTACAGATCTGCATCTGTGTTCAGTTGATCTCACTGATAACTGTTGTAATCTACACCAGAAGAGTTCATGAATGTTCAGAGAATGCTTAAGTGAAAGGGGAAATCGCCAGCAGGTACCCGTTTCTGTTTTCTTCTTGTTTGTGGGACTACTCTTCCCATGAGACAGTCACTTGATTTGAGACCAGCCGATTGCCTCCAGTGCGTTGTGTTGGTGAGTAGAACAGCAAATCTTAGAGAGGACAGATGCAGCATTTATGAAGAGAGCCTCACTGAGACACTTTAGGTGAAGCAGAAATATCTTTGGGTCTCTTAAACACAGCGAGGAGCAGGAATAAACTCTGAACAGAAGTCTTACTGAACAGCACCACCGACAGTTTGCGCCTGCATCCACTGGCCAGTTTTAGTGTGCCTCCTAATGTTTAGCTCTTCTGACCGTGTTCATTGTGTGGGGGGCAAATTTAAATCTGCCGTATGGCCCCGCTCAGTTTGAACTCAATTGAAGCTTGGCCATGTCCAACACAGCTGATTTAAATGACCTCAACATGTCTTGAAGTTCTTCAGAGGCTGGTAATGAACCAATCATCTGACTCAGGTGTGCTGACCCAGGGTGAGATCTAAAACCTGCAGGACACCAGCTCTCAAGGCCTGGAGGTCCCCACCCCTGGTTTAGACTCTGTGATGGTACTGACCTGTGACTTTGAGCTTGTATCCAGGACACCGTACCGGCTCACTCAGTGAAACAGGGAGCTAATGTGAATGTTTGTGTCGCCTGCAGGAGATCCGAGCTAGTAGCAAACACCACTGGTGAGCTATAGCTACTCAAGACACGCACACTACAGCATAGACCACAGGTGTTGAACTCCAGGCCTCGAGGGCCGGTGTCCTGCAGCTTTCAGATGTCTCCTTGATCCAACACAGCTGATTCAAACGGCTAAATGACCTCCTCAACATGTCCTGAAGTTCTCCAGATGCCTGCTAATGAAGTAATCATGTGATTCAGGTGTGTTGACCCAGGGTGAGATCTAAAACCTGCAGGACCCCGGCCCTCGAGGCCTGGAGTTCGACACCCCTGGCATAGACTGTATTAAAGCCAAGAGTAGTCTGCAGTTTAAATTTCTTTTTTTAGACAAAGAGCAAAAGACTAATGAAATCTAATTCAGATCTTTCCTTTCAAGTCATAAAGGAAGTAGCTTCAGCATGGAGATGGTTGCTGTTCGTTTATAAGTGATCAGATGTTCGGTGAATCAAACAGCAGGTCTACCTGAGCTGTGGAAGCTTCTGCAACCTTGGCATGCATTTGCAGCCGATGCTACATTCAAACTATGAACTGGTTGAAGGAGCAGTACACTCATTGTTGCTTTCTGTGAGAGATATGTGAGATTCTGGGAACCGGCACAATACCAGCAGCTGACTTTAAAGTATTTTGTGTGTACACTTAGATTCTGCCTTTTGTTGTTTTCTGTGCCATGATATATACTCACAACGTAGGGCGCACTTTCCCTCCACAGAAATGTCACGGAGGGCTTTTCCATTTACCACTACTCTCGTATATATTACTGTGTTTAAGTATGTGCCGCTGAACCGTTTATTCCAGTAACACTTATGGACTTCAGCTCCATCAGCCTGTGCGATGATGAAGCCTTTGGGCAAAATTAACTGAAGTATTTGTGTCTTATTTGTGCATGACGTATAACAAAACTACAGAATTCTTATTGATGAAAATATAGCGTAAAATCAAACCCTTACTGACACTGCACTTCACAGCACAACAGGGTTCAGAGTCTGCTGATAGTTTAAGGTAGGAGATGCAAATCTGCTGCTTTTCCTCGTCTTACTGTAACATAGGAGAGTCCTCAGAGGATGCAGCTTTAAAGGGCATCATTGGATCCTTTGGCCATGCTATATTTGTCCATCACAATTCAAATAATGATATGGTATTTTTTCCTTAATCTTACAATCTTAATCTTGCTTTTTTCCAGTTTTTGGCCACATAATGAAATATTTAAGTGTTTGAAAATGTTTGATTTTATAATATTGTTCAAGTAAACAGGTTACACCAAATCTTTACAAGTCTATGTGTATACTTCTTTGTTATTGTATTAATCACTTGCCTGATGCTGATCCCTTGTGTCAACCTGGAAGGAACAAAGCAGGGAAGGATTTCTAGCTGCCATCCTTCTCAGCTGAAATCTTGAAACTCTGGTGGTTGGTTATGTGGATTGTGCTGGAACGACCGTTTGTAGCCAGAGTGCAGGACCACACTGGTCTTTGCATGTAATAGCCAGCTAAACCTGATTGTTTTAAATGATTGATGCATTTGTTTCCATTCATGCTGGGAAATGTACTTGCACAGAGCTGATGACCTTTTTTAACTGCCAGAATTAATTAAGTGGTCAGTGCGTTCTTCAAATCAGATGTGTAACACTGATGCTACTCTGACAAGTGACCTAAAAGCACCCTAGGCTGCGTGAACCTCTGTAGCCTGTAGTTAGTTTCTACAGATGATTGATACCTGCCACATCACGCTGTAAAGTCACCAGGAGCCATCATATGAAATTAAATCTGCATTAAAAAAGACTCTTGGGTAGATTCAAACAATAAATTCTAAGGTATTTTTTTACTGTGGGATGTTGATGATGTAATAGTCTGTAGGCCAAAGTTAGCTGTGTTTAGTAGATCATGAAGAATGAAAAGCATCAGTTTTAAATCTCGGCTTGATTGTGACTCGAGTCTGACAAACTACTTTAAGGCAGGGCTCACATGAAGGAGCAATCTTTATTTGTCCTATTTCCTGCGAAACACGTCTTACTCTTTATCTGGTTAGTATTACACACACGTGAGTTTGGGTTTTTTTACACACTTTTACGAGTCCCATTTCTGTCTCTAGGCTCTAGACCTAGGAAAGGAACTCCCCTGTACTGTGATTGGTCAAAATACATAAATACTGCAGAGAGAGGGCCATTCAGAAACCTTTCATTAACATTTCAAATGTTAGTGCACACATCTCACCCTTCAAATGGAACAAATCATGGAGTCGTGAACAAAGACTTTACAGTGAAAGTTTGGCTTTTCCACCGACCACTAGGTGGCACTGGTGTCACTTGAGCGTTCACAATCATTGGGCCTTTAAAGGCTAAAAAACAAAGCAGCCAGGAAGCAGCTGCTTGCTTGGAAAGAAATAATGATAGCAACAGAACAGTGAAGCAATGTAGGAAGTCACAGTACTGAAAGTGCAAAGTTGCAAATAACTTTAAGCTGTAATGTTTTGTCAGTTGATGTTGGACGTGTCTCCACCATTCACCAACAGGAAACTCGAATCAGCTGTCAGCACACTGGCCAACCTTTAAACCTTAAGCCAGTTCAAGGTGAGGCTGAGGAAGTGACTGAGAAGCATGACAACCATGTGTTTCCACAGTGGAAGCTACAATTGAGGTGTTTTTATCTTTGTCAGGTCTGTTACTGTGGGGTCTTTACTGAAAGTGGATTTTACACACAGATTTGTCCTTTAGTCCACTGGGGAGACCTGATGGGACATGACTAAACATTTATTCCTGTGTCACACATCAGTACGACATTTTTAATCACAGTTCAAAACTTTAATTCACATTAAATCTGATCTCAGTGTATTCATTGTATATGTACAGAAAGCTGCAATACTGTTACAAGAACAATGTACATATGTAACAATGTGTGTGGGCAGTACAGGAAATGTTGGTGGAGATGATGTGAATATAACCCACGGTCTGAACCCATCCTGGATGAGGACGATGATGATGGAGTGTCACAGCAGAGACGTCAGAAAAATAAGCCTGGGCCAGTAGTCACGCAGCTTCACCCCCGTTCTCTGTGCCACGTTAGGCAGTTACATGTGTACACTCTGGTCAGCAACGAACCTCAAATCATGTAAAGCTCTGTCTTTATTTACCTCACAGCGAGGAAACCAGCGAGCACAGCAGGAAAAGCACAAACACCCCTCGCCCTCACCGAGGCTTTGTTTTCTGGCTGACATGCAGCTCAGGAACGTGAACACTGTAGTGAATCAGTGCACACACACAACTTCTTACTTTTCCATGCTGCTGCTCACAACCACTGCTGAGCCTGTGAACGCCACGCCTACCAAAGGAAAAGAAAAATGAAAAAGCAGTTGTACTCAAATCTCAAGTGGGCAGACTGGTTTTATCCAGTGGACACGAAGGATTTAAACAACCAAACAAAACTAAACCCATGAAAGTGTTTAAAGGTAAAACAGACCCCGCCTCCTCCTTCTGAGTTAATGAGCTTTGGTCAGAATACAGAGTGATTGTAAATAAGAGGCGGAGAGCTAAAGTTTTGAAGTAAGGCGACCGTGTATCTCCTCCAGGTCTCCATTCTTCAGATCTAGTCTGACTAATCCAGGCTTACATGATCCTGACCAAATCAGCTTACTTCAGTTCATCCAACATTAACATCCTCATCACACATGAAACTGTCTTCAAGAATTCAACTAGCTAAAACAATACCGATTTTGAAAGTGACTCCCAATGACATTAAAGGTTTTTTAAAAAGAAAACAAGCCTATAATCAGTAAATTCTGAAATATATAAGCTTAGTTAATATTTGTATTTATAACCAGCTCACTGCCAAAGTCTCTGATAAAAATCATGGGACACAAAACAAGATGGACTTGTGTGACTAATCTGCAAACTCTAGTTATACAACAGTAGTTAGAAACTCATTTAAAGCAGTTTTGTATGTAAATTGAAACATTTTAGCATGCGTATGTACTCATGATTAAACTGTGTTTATTTGCTATATTTCAATAATCTAAATGTTTGACTTTATTTTTCCCTCACTTTGTTTTTGTAGAGCTACTTCCTAATACAGTAAAAGGTGGTACTGATTATGGGGAACACTTTACAGAAAGGCACTAATCCTGCAAAATACTTTTGAATATGGGTCCATTTGAATGGGATACACTAATTCGTATCTGCTGCCTCTATTAGTTAGTTTGTGTTATTGTGAGCATGCCTTCCATAGCCTAATGATATGGAGAGAGATTTACCTGATAAGGGTTGCCAATGTGTACAATATGATCCACAAGAGAAAACTAACACTTACAAATCTGTGCAGTAATTTGTGTGCAACTTTTCATTAGCACACACTTCAATCCACACACAAATACAAGCAATCTGACCACATGTAAAACTATTCTAAAAATTCATGCATCAGAACCTGAATACATTCTGATCATTTACACACAGTTCATTAAGATCAGCTTCACAAATCCTATAATCCCACCTTTCAAAAACCTTTCTGTGTGTGTCAAAAACTACACGTAACATTTCTCTCACTGATACACACAGATCACATCGCATGCCCATGTGGGGTAAGCCTGCATCGGCTTCCCTTCATTGGCTTCCTGTTAAGTCCAGAATTCAAAATCCTGCTCCTCACATACAAGGTCTTAAATAATCAGGCCCCATCTTATCTTAATGACCTTGTAGTACCATATCACCCTATTAGAGCACTTCGCTCTCGCTCTGCAGGCCTACTTGTTGTTCCTAGAGTATTTAAAAGTAGAATGGGAGGCAGAGCCTTCAGTTTTCAGGCCCCTCTTCTGTGGAACCAGCTTCCAGTTTGGATTCAGGAGACAGACACTATCTCTACTTTCAAGATTAGGCTTCAAACTTTCCTTTTTGCTAAAGCATATAGTTAGGGCTGGACCAGGTGACCCTGAATCCTCCCTTAGTTATGCTGCAATAGGTGTAGGCTGCTGGGGGATTCCCATGATGCACTGGGTGTTTCTACCTCACTCACTATGTGTTAACAGACCTCTCTGCATTGGATCATACCTGTTATTAACCTCTGTCTCTCTTCCACAGCATGTCTTTATCCTGTCTTCCTTCTCTCACATCAACCAATCACAGCGGATGGCCCCGCCCCTCCCTGAGCCTGGTTCTGCCGGAGGTTTCTTCCTGTTAAAAGGGAGTTTTTCCTTCCCACTGTCGCCAAAGTGCTGCTCACAGGGGGTCATATGATTGTTGGATTTTTCTCTGCATGTAGTATTGTAGGGTCGACCTTACCATATAAAGAACCTTGAGGCAACTGTTGTTGTGATTTGGGGCTGTGTAAATAAAACTGAACAGAACTGAATGAGCTGTTCTGTTTATTTAGAAAAAGACACGCAGGTCTACACTTGAAGCAGTTTTACACTGGGAGCTTGGTGCATCTCATATTTGTGGATCTGTGCCAAGCTGGCACGGCTAAATTCGTCTCAAAACCCCACGTTGGCGTGCGAGGTGATCTGTGCACATCAGGCGATTCCACACATATGTAATGTTTTTAAATGAGTGAGAGAGATGTTACGTGTAGACATTTGTACACACAAAGGTTTTTGAAAAGTAAAATTATTGGATTCGTAAAGCTGAACTTAATAAACTGTGCATAAATAATCGTATTTATTCAGGTCTGGGTATACGCATTTGTAAAATGGTTTTCATGTGGTCAGATCGCTTCATATTTGTCTGTGGTGCCCCTGAAAAGTTGCACACAAATTATTGTACACATTTGTAAATGTTAGTTTATGCTTGTGGATCGTATTGTACACAGAAGCAAATTTCTCTCCATACAGTGAAGATATAGAAAAGCAGCTCACACAAGCCCACCTCAGTGAACCAAACTATATTCAGAGCCTTGGCTCATATGTTCAGCATTCGCTGTAAATCTGGTGAACAGCTCAGAAAAGACAAATATGAAGCTAATCTAAATGTCCAGTATTTAACCCGCTGGGCTCAGGTACATGTCAAATATGGACGAGTTCAGAATTAAGAGCAGCAAATAAATTAGAAAACTACATTTTAAAAAAACAATATGCTGTATTATATACATTTAACTCTGCGAGCAGACAGCATTTAATGGCCTCTTTCTGCTGTCACCTTTTCCAAACTGATGCCTTGCAGTCAGAAAGTCCCACATGCTGCTGGGGAGAGTCAGCACTCCTCTGATGTATTCAGAACCAATCACATTGCTACTAATGACTACTTTTGGAAAGATTTAAAGTTCTACGAAGTAACAGGAAGTAATGCGACTGTTATAGAGCTGTGAAGCTCTTCTGGGTGCACTGTGGAATCTGCAGACATAACTTTTCTGGAAAAAGGAAAATCGATTTTACAAGTTTTATTTTTCTTTTCTAAATAATCCTTTCAAACCTCCACATCATGGGGTTGATGCGCATCACCTAGATGATGACCATAAAGGAGCCCAACCTGCCAGCACAACTCAATAAAACCAAACAAAGGAAAGAATAAAGTTCAAAGCTCAGAGCTTATTTTCCTAGTGTGTTAGGTCGGCAGATAAGGCTGAGCAGTGATGTCATGCACACCGAGTGGAGCTGATTGGAAAAACGCTGAAACTGTCATTTGATTTCAGTTAGAATCACAATTTGAACGTGTTGCCAGTCTATGCTTCATATTTAAGTTGGCACAATAGCAAACACGCTTTGAGGTCGGCAAAGTATTTTCCACGAGCCCGTGACGTGGCCATGACTTTCCCCGAGAGGAGCAGCAGCACAGAGGCTGCCGTCGTGCGGCAGCAGCTGGGACTTTCAGACTCGGGCTGAAGCCCGGTTGTCAGGCCTGAACCTCAGTGATGAAACTAAACTAAAACAAGAGTGCAGTTTGTTTGTTTTTAATGTGTCATTGTCGTGGCGCCAAAGAGCCCTCAGACCACACAATCAGCCCTGCTTTTTGTTAGTGTGAGTGCGACCCCCCAGAGTTTGGGGGTACTGTAGTCCCCCCACCCCCCGTCTGTCCATGGCCTCTCCTGCCGTGGCCCAGGATACAGTGAGCGCTGCCGCAGCCTTCGTCGTCGTCGTCTCCCTCGCTCTCGGAGGAAGATTCTCCAAACTGTCGGGGCTTCTCGTAAATGCAGCAGCCTGAAACACAACAAGCAGCTCATGATGCCACAGGCTCACATGAAGCTCCAAGTTCGTCATTTCAAAATTAAAAATACTTTCACTTCAGAAACAGTAACTGCAGGAGCGTGTGATTAAACACATACTGTGTCTTTGATGTAGTAAGTGTGCAGAAGGCGGATGCTGAGGCAGGAGTCCGTGGTCTACTCAGGGCTTTAGCTGCATTTTAGTGCATGTTACACATGTGCACGGTACTGAGAAAGATTAAGGCTATTAAAATTAATTAGCTGAGCCTCGATTATGTCATGGGGAAAGTAATGAGATGCAATGCACCGTGACACGCTGAAGCACGTTCGGTACAGCTACTACTTGTTGTAATTACTTCATGCGTGTCATATACTGCAGTTAAACAGGAAAACCACGTGTACTGTACAGTCACTCGTGGTGCGCAGGTGTATATGGTCCAGGCTTTATAAATAAGTGTGCATCATTTGACTGAGTACAGTCTCTGCTGTGGACACACAGTTTCAACCATGCTGAGGGGAAATTAATGATACAAAAATAAATAAATAAAAAGAATCATATGGAAAGCAGGGGTGCAGCGCGGCAGTACTAACGGTGCTGGGCAGCATAGCCAGTGTACTTTGTTGTCATTTCAAACTGGTTTTTCTTTTTCTTGCTTTCTTTCCTGATAATAAAACCACACAGTTCAGAGGAAAATGTCCAAATCGAGTTTCTTTCCAGGACAAACTTCATGAAACAGCTTTTTCAGGACTGACTCTGCAGCCCGGTGCCAAATATTCCATTGTTCCACACTCAGCATAAGAGTAAAATATCAGCTGTGTTGTTTTTGTGATTTAGTTTTAATTGTTTTATGATGACTTTCAATTATTTCATATTCTGCAGAATCCCAACAGACGAGCCACTGGACGCCCACAGAAAATCCCACTGATAACAACAACCCCACTGTGAAACATAAAATATACCACAGTGCAAGTTTTGGCACTGAACCTAAACAGTAAAAGAAAAAGTGCATCCAATACGTTTGCATTTGTTCCTCCTAAAATGTGACAGAGCAAAACACTGAAAACTGGTGGCAGACATATTTGAAATGCTTAATTACATTTCTCAGCCTGTGTGCTACGGAGAAAGATAAACTCACACTTTGAAGACCTTCTTCCCAAATGCTCGTTGTCGACAGTGTCACTGGACCACTCTACCTTCTTCTCAGTCTTCCTCTTCCTCAACTTGATTGTCAAGCTTCTTCCCTCCTGTAACATGTAAGAGGTCTACTGTGAGACATCGCAAACAAACCACAGTGTGAACTGTGAATCCTGCAGTCACACTCAATGACATCTATCATTTGTAGGACCTTCTTGTTGTCTCTATGGCGTCATGGGCATGCTATTGTTTCCTGCTCTCTGAAAAGTAAAACATGTCATTGCTCAGGTGATGGAGCAGGTCACCTACTAATCAGAGGGTTGGTGGTTTGATCCCTGTCTGCTGCAGATACTAACCCCAAGGACTTATTCCTCTGATGTATCAGACTCTAAATGTGTATGGATGTTAGACAGATACAAGTGCTAATTGGCTAAGTTGTGGAAAGTGCTTTGAATGCTCAGAGCAGAAGCGTCTATATAAGAACCAGTCTATGTACCATGACCATCAGTTAGGCAAATTCTGACAATATAAGGAATAAATTGCAACTATTGAAATACTTCTAATTATGACAACATCTGCAGTAAACAGTCTGCATCAGTAGGACTACGAAGATTTGTGTAAAATGATACACAAAGTATGTTGTAGCCAAACACGAGTATGCCTCTTAATATCCTTTAAGACTTCTTCTTATTTAAAAGTCAAACATGACTATGCACATATTTAAAAAGAAATAAAAAATGCGCAACAAATTTTAAAAAAAGTCAAGCCGTGAGGGTTGGGAGGGGTTAATAACAAACTATTAAAGAGCACCAGCCTCAGAAATGACACAAAGCTGGGGTTACCGGGCATGTATGCTAGCAGAGACCATCCCTTTGCCCCGTGGTGCCTGCAGATGGGCCTGTCTGCGCTGCATCTAAACCCATTCTAACCGACTATGGGGATTTCAGTTAATGGAGGTCTGACTGTTTATCTGAGCAGGACAACTTGAAATATGATTTGAACAGAGTGTATTTAACATGTAAACCGGATGCTCCTGCTGCTTTAGACATTATGCAACAATACTACAGATTCGGGTTGTTAATTGAAAGCTGTTTAACTTTCACACAGCAACGCGGAGCTATTCAGCACTTAGCCCGCTATCGGCTTTCCCTAATGCTACCGCGCTACTAGCAGCCCTGTCATTTAAATAAGCCTAACGTAACTAACATATCAGGCCTCACGACGCTTCCCCCGTAATAACATAAACGCTGTATCTTTAATGTACACTGTCACTGGCTGCCAGAGCGGTCCAACTGTCTCAGGAACAGCTGTCCATCGTTTACCTGCTGGGGCGGCGGCGGCGTGCTCGTCTGAACGGTCTCCGTTATGGTCTCACTGGATGTTCCTGGAACCTCCGCCATCCCTGCAGCTGCTTTGCTAACGCTACCGTTAACTAGCTTAAAGATCCAAAAGAAACGAAGCAGAGCGTCAACAATGAGCGACACCGCGTTAGTCGACAGCTAACCGACTAACCTTCCGCTCTTTAACTCCAAAAATCGCACTGAATGGAAAAATGTCAACCCACAGTTACGAGGTGTGGGACAGCGGTGGCTACAGTCAAAGCACAAAACGCGTTAGCCAGGGTCGGAACGGAAACGTACGGCTCCTCGTTACAACTATCAGCTATGGGAACCATCATCACCCACAAAAAATAATCACATGACAGTAGTCGCTGGGCTACATCATTATATTATGTGTGGAATTTAAATGGTTTAGATAGTTAACTGGATAGAAAACTCTGTTTCCACAATTTATTTTATTTTTAAACTCGGGAAGGATGTTCCGGTTCCTCTTAGCTTTAACTTGAAACGCTGTGGGGAAGATATTTCCAGACGGACCAAGTGCGTTTCCTGTTGTCCGTGAAGATATAATATCCCGTCAACAAACAGCACCAAACCATACTGGAACATCGTTTTGTCACGGATTTAATTTTGTGTAAAGCTTCCATACAAACGTCTCTCCTCAGGTTGGCAGGGACAAAGTAGTGACGTTACACGGCTGTGGCTGGCATGCGTGGGCATTCTAGCGTGTAAAGTTACCGAGGATGTGGAGGACAGGTCCTGGTCCGAGTCTGAGGAGGGCAGCCAGACTCTGTTCCAGCACCCCACCTAAAGCTTCTCACACAAACAAACTTCGACCCCACGCCGAGAAGCAGAGGCGCAGACGAGTGCGGGAGGAGGGCATCCTATCGAGTCAGCATGGTGTAAGTTAGAGGGAGGCAAAGCACTAAGGCTAAAGCTCTCTGCCAAATCCCCCAAGGAAAGAGTACTAGTGCGTTTGTGTGTATTTTTACAGATATACTGGCATCGTTGTATCGATAATAATAATGTAATAGTTTAATGCTGCACTCATTAGTTACCTCTGCCTCCCATTCTACTTTTAAATACTCTAGGAACAACAAGTAGGCCTGCAGAGCGAGAGCGAAGTGCTCTAATAGGGTGATATGGTACTACAAGGTCATTAAGATAAGATGGGGCCTGATTATTTAAGACCTTGTATGTGAGGAGCAGGATTTTGAATTCTGGATTTAACAGGAAGCCAAAACAGGAGAAATCTGCTCTCTCTTTCTAGTCCCTGTCAGGACTCTTGCTGCAGCATTTTGGATCAGCTGAAGGCTTTTCAGCGAGTTTTTAGGACTTCCTGATAATAATGAATTACAGTCGTCCAGCCTGGAAGTAATAAATGCATGAACTAGTTTTTCAGCGTCACTCTGAGACAGGATATTTCTAACTTTAGAGATGTTGCACAAATGGAAGAAAGCAGTCTTACATATTTGTTTAATATGTGCGTTGAAGGACATGTCCTGGTCAAAAATGACTCCAAGGTTCCTCACAGCGTTACTGGAGGCCAAGGTAATGCCATCCAGAGTAAGAATCTGGTTAGATACCATATTTCTAAGATTTTCAGGGCCGAGTACAATAACCTCAGTTTGATCTGAATTAAGAAGCAGAAAGTTAGCGGCCATCCAGGTCTTTATGTCTTTAAATGATGCTTTCATTTATTAAAGTTATTCAAACCTGCACAGCCATGTGTGAAATCAGTGGCTGCTTGTGCTGGAAAATCTGTCCAATGTGTCTGAATGGAAACAATCATGCAAAGCAGAGTGGGCTAAAATTCCTCCACAGTGATGTGAAAGAGTCCTTGGCTGTTAACTCAAACACTCGATTGGACGTCTTGAGGGTAGCACTACCAGTTATTGGGTTTAGGGGACAATTACTTTACACACTGTTGTGTTTCAACCGTGTTGACTTGTGACTTGTTCAGTGCTGTGCTAATGCACTCCATGATGTCATAAATATAGTTATGAGAGATACGATAGCTGAAGCTGCCAGTCAGACACGCTCTGATGTTTCTGTTTGCAGAGTGCTGAAGGTAAAGCAGTAAAGTGGAGTGAGAAGCAGAAGATTGCTTACACTGCTCCTACACCTCCTGGGGCAAAGAAAGGTGACTCTCCTGTAACCTCTGCTGGCTCGGCTGTCTCTTCTCCTCACAGGCTCTGAAAGTCCTTCTTCTTTTTCCCTGCAGACACTAGCTTACCGTTCCCATCGTGTTACAGTCCAGAGTATGTGGAGTCCAGCTGGTATCAGTGGTGGGAGAAAGAGGGATTCTTCAGTCCTGAGCAACATGTAAACATGTGAACTTGTTAAATCATTACTGTTGCAGTTAAAATGAATTCACTTTAATGCAGTTTTTTTGCAGTTTCTATGAAACAAACTGAGTAAGTGGTTAATCAGCTAAGCTTTAATACTAATGCTAATAATAGCAAATAAATACTTTTTATTTAGTGATGCAGAAAATGGATGAACTGTTTGAGAGCACTGATCAGAAAACATACATTTGTATTTGTCACAGACAGTTACTTCTACTTTGGTCATATTTTCAGGCGTCCAAAGTGACCTTTATGTCCTTTCTGACCTTGTCCTGCCAGCAGTGCGCTCTTTATTTGCTGTAAAGCAGTTTGTTTTTTCTACAATAATTATTTTTATTGTAGAAAAAATATTGCTTTGCTTCTTCTGTTCCTTTGACAGGAGAAGGCAGGTTGCTGTGATGTCCTCCTGTGTTGTTTTTGTTTTTCTCTCGGCAGGTGATGAAGCAGATTTTCAGTGGGTTTTTTTTCTCCCTCCCTCTTCATCTCGAGTTTTTCCTCCTCTTCTCCCCAACTTCTCTGTCCCTCATCTTTCCCGTCCCTCAGTCCTGTCCGTTCTAATTGCAATAACTTAAAATAAATAAATAATAATAATAAAGGTCGAATAAAATATGACAATCATGTGGTAAAAGCCATAACGATCTATTTGGGAAAATAAATCTGTTGTGCATTTTTCTGGGCCTTCAGAGGATCATTGTGATTGTGAAAACAGAAAAGTGCGTCTTCCTGAGATGTGATCACACTGCAAGCCTGACCACCTCAGATTTGGTCAGAGTGATCTGATTGTATTCAAGTTATCCAGGTAAAGGTGGCACGACGAGGAGCAAAAGAGACTTCACTCAGTCTCAAAGGTCCACCTTAATGTTCAGTTTCATTTGAATCTGAACATGTTTTTTTAATCCTTAGAAGTCAAGTCAATATTTTCAATAATTACAAAGTATACGTTACTAAAGCACGAGCAACAGCACTACGAGATATTTGATTACAGCAAAGGAAAAAGTTGTTCTGTAGAGCGAGTGTGCACACATGCACGCCAGTAACGTGTTTCCCTTCCTGCTCTCAGGAACGGCTGCCCCACGCTGGGGATCGGACCTTCTCTCTGTGTATTCCTCCACCAAACGTGACTGGTACTCTGCACCTGGGCCACGCTCTGACAGTAGCTGTAGAGGATGCGCTGGTTCGATGGTAACTATCAACAGCAGAGCAGCATGTTGTCTTTGTTCTCTGAGCTCACGTGTTGATGGTTTGTATCCATCAGGAGACGGATGCAGGGCTGCAGAGTGCTGTGGGTGCCTGGATGTGACCATGCAGGTATCGCAACGCAGGTACGCGTGATGACGGTTTGGCTCACATGTTCTCAGGTGTCCCTCAGAGTAACATCAAAATATGGAAACACATTTGTATCATGATTGTGGCACATGCTCAGTGCTGAGAGTGACGATGTGCTCGTGTTTTAGACGGTGGTGGAGAGGAGACTGCTGAGGCAAACAGGGAAGCACAGACGAGACTTTACGAGGGACGAGTTTCTGGAGGAGGTGTGGAAGTGGAAGAATGAGTGAGTCTTCACATCTGGACTTCTGAGCACATCTGCTGTGTGGCCTGCACGGTGTTTGCTGAGTTTTGAGCCTCTGTTGCAGGAAAGGAGACGAGATCTACCACCAGCTGAGGAAGCTTGGAGCTTCTCTGGACTGGAGCAGAGCCTGTTTCACCATGGACCCAGTAAGAGTGGAGTCACACATGTTCCTTACTCTGCGATTCAACGTGTTGATGGAGTTTTACGTATGAAACCATCCCAGAAAGATGATCTCAACCATCCTAACGAGCTGATTTATGAAACTGTTCAAATAACTGCAGCAGCGGTACAAAGAGAGACGAATATGAAACTGTGGTGCGATGTAAGCACATACACCACATACACACGATGGGTAGAGATGATAAGTCATTCCCAGCGTCCCTGTTTCCAGTAAGGCAGATTTATTTATTTGTAGCCATCTCTGCCTCCTCACCACGGCACACGCAGGCTCGTCTAAACGAGAAATCGCACCATCCTGTGGCCTCTCCAGGAAAATGAAAGTGCCGTAAGAATTGCAGAGTGAAACACTGAAGCTGAGCTGTAAAGCTGCAGTGGTGAATGGGGCAAAGCACCTTCAACTGTTTATCCTGCTTTTGTGATTTGATTTCAGGGTTTTAGCAGAGCTGTAACTGCAGCGTTTGTCCGACTGTGTGACTCTGGTCTAATTTATCGCTCAGAGGGTTTGGTCAGCTGGAGCTGTGCCCTGGAATCTGCCATCTCTGACATAGAGGTGAGACAGCTTTACATAAATGGATAGCAAATGCAACAAGTGGACAGAATAATAGAGACAGTAATGTGTCTTCTCCCCAACCTAAAGTTACTCGTATCCAGGGGTCCAGACAGCTTTCAGATTGATTAACAACTTGTATATAAGTGGCTTTTTTATATAAGAACGTGTACAAGGTTTGACTTTGCTTGTTCCTTAGCACATGGACGTTAATGTCATATCTAAAACTAAAGGTTATGGGAAGAACTCAGAGACCATGTGTGTGCTGAAAACGGTACCAAACCTGCTCTTTGCCTCCACGTGAACAATAAAACCTTCAGCATGTGTTTGCATGTCTAATGCTACAGTCTGATAATGTGGAGCTCACATGAGCACTCGCTGTACGCTTTTTAGATGAGCTACAGAGCAGAGTGTGCCTCTGATATAATATCACTTGAACTCATCATCAGGTGGACTCGAAGGAGCTCTCCGGCCGGACCATGTTGTCTGTTCCTGGCTATGAACACAAGGTGGAGTTTGGATCGATGCTGAGCTTTGCGTACCCCGTAGAAGGCCACGGTGCGTGTCGGGACCATCCTGGGACATGGTGTGTCCTGTGTTTTGTACATTGATCCTCTTCTCTGTATTTTAGACACCGAGGTGGTGGTGTCCACCACCCGTCCAGAGACTATGCTGGGAGACGTGGCCATAGCTGTTCACCCTGATGATCCTCGATACCAGGCCAGTTGTTTATGTTAGAGACTCTGGGAGTGTCTCAGTGGGAGTGTTTGACAATATTTCAGGACAAGCGACAATAAACAGTACAGATCTCCTACACCGCTCAGTGTGTTGTAACATCAGTGAGCTGAAAACACGACGACTGATTTAAATGACCTCCTCAACATGTCCTGAAGGTCTCCAGAGGCCTGCTAATGAACTAATCGTGTGATTCAGGTGTGTTGACCCAGGGTGAGATCTAAACCTGCAGGACGCCGGCCCTCGAGGCCTGGGGTTGGACACCCCTGCACTACAGCATCAGGAAGCCTGGAGGCCAAATGGATGAACTGCAGGCTGGAAGAGTGGATACCACGTGAGCAGCGTGACGCTTGTTTAACGGAGCGTGTCTTTGCTTCTTCCAGACTGTTCATGGGAAGCACTGCAGACATCCTTTCACCGACAGACTGTTACCCATCATCACTGATTCTATGGTGGACGTGGAGCTTGGAACTGGTGACGACCACACCTGACACCTGACGTGACACTGTTCCTGTGGATGTGTTCAGCCCTCTGACCCGTGGTATCCGCCCACTTCCTGTTTGTCTTTTGCAGGTGCAGTGAAGGTGACTCCTGCTCATGACCACACAGACTTTGTCCTCTCACAGAGACACTCACTTCCACGCCTGACTGTGATTGCTGGCGATGGGACGATGACAGGGTCCTGTGGACAGTGGCTGGAGGTGCTGTGTTACCTGTTTGTATACGTGTGTGAGTTTGTTGTGTGTCTTTGGGTTTCACTGTTCTTTTTCTTTGTGAAGGGAGTGAAGCGTTTTGATGCCAGACAGCTGGTTGTGGATGCTCTGGTTGAGAAAAGACTGTTCAGAGGAAGAAAAGCTCATGCCATGAGTTTACCCGTCTGCAGGTACAGCAGCGCATGCACGCTCAACGTCTGAGTGTTTGCTCTAAAGGATGGACCGTGTTGTGTGCAGAGTCTTTTCATTAGAGCGTTTTGTGCCAGCTGACACCATAGTACAGAGTTTGAACTGGTTTTTGTGTCGGTGCATCGATTAAAGGGAAAGCCTGAATGCTTGATCCCTCGCAGTGACCAGCTCAGAGGGCTCGGTTTTGCTTTTGGGGAATTTTGCCGTCGTGGGTTAGCTCCACTTGTCCCCTCGGAGCAGAGGTCGGTAATTAATTTCCCACAAAGCCACATGAGAAGCTGGGACTGCTGTGAGGGGCGCACGAATATATCCTGATCTCTTTATATGAAGCTTATTAGCCCTCAGTCTCTCACGTGGTCCCGGACCCCAAATCAGTACAAAGCTGTCTATATGAGAACCTTATGATCACAGTTAATTCATCCATAGGACAGCAGGGGGCACTGCAGGACTTGATGCAGAGTAAACAGTAGAAATTGTAATGGTCTACATCAGGGGTGTCCAACTCCAGGCCTCGTGTCCTGCAGGTTGAGATGTGTCCTTGATCCAACTCGGCTGATTTAAATGACCTCCTCAACATGTCCTGCAGTTCTCCAGAGGCCTGCTAATGAACTAATCGTGTGATTCAGGTGTGTTGACCCAGGGTGAGATCTAAAACCTGCAGGATGCCGGCCCTCGAGGCCTGAAGGTCCCACCTCTTGTCAATATAGTCTCCAGATCTCGCCTATCAGGGATTTTGGACCAGTATAATAGCCACTACTCTTCATCACCATCATCAAAACACCAAATCAGAGAATTTGTTTAATTTTTTTAAAGGAGCGCTTCCACAGCTTTCCCATGACTTGAAATAATGCCAATGCGCACTGAAGTAGTTCTTTTTATGCCTTTCTTTCCTTTAATTTGTCACCTGTCTATAGCTTTGCTCGATCAGCCAAGAAAAACATTCAGTCCTCTTCAGAATAAATTGTTTAATTGTTTAAACAAGTGAAGAGCACAGCTGTCTGCCTCTTTACTTTATATCCATCACCAGATTTTTGAATGCTTCGCTTGTTTCCATGTACAAAGTCTTCAGTTTTATTTATACAGTCGCCTCAAGGTGTTTTATATTGTAAGGTCGACCCTACAATACTACATGCAGAGAAAAACCCAACAATCATATGACCCCCTATGAGCAGCACTTTGGCGACAGTGGGAAGGAAAAACTCCCTTTTAACAGGAAGAAACCTCCAGCAGAACCAGGCTCAGGGAGGGGCGGGGCCATCTGCTGCGATTGGTTGGGGTGAGAGAAGGAAGACAGGATAAAGACATGCTGTGGAAGAGAGACAGAGGTTAATAACAGATATGATTCAGTGCAGAGAGGTCTGTTAACACATAGTGAGTGAGAAAGGTGACTGGAAAGGAAAAACCCAATGCATCATGGGAATCCCCAGCAGCCTACGTCTATTGCAGCATAACTAAGGGAGGATTCAGGGTCACCTGGTCCAGCCCTAACTATATGCTTTAGCAAAAAGGAAAGTTTGAAGCCTAATCTTGAAAGTAGAGATAGTGTCTGTCTCCTGAATCCAAACTGGAAGCTGGTTCCACACAAGAGGGGCCTGAAAACTGAAGGCTCTGCCTCCCATTCTACTTTTAAATACTCTAGGAACAACAAGTAGGCCTGCAGAGCGAGAGCGAAGTGCTCTAATAGGGTGATATGGTACTACAAGGTCATTAAGATAAGATGGGGCCTGATTATTATTTATTTTTCCTGCTCATTTGCAGATGTTCTTCTTTGTGGTTTCTCTTTCCTGATTCTTTTTTCCACTCTCCTCTCTGTTTTAGCCGCTCAGGAGACATCATTGAACCTCTTCTAAGAAACCAATGGTTTGTCCGGTGTGATGTAATGGCAAAAAAAGCTGTGCAGGTCAGTTTACAGCTGTATCGATTCCATGACTTGCTTTCAAAAGTAAAATTTGTGAAAAAGTTCCCGGGTCACTATCGTCACGGAGGTGTGGTCTTTCCCGGTCAGGCTGTCGAGGAAAGACGGCTGGAAATCATTCCTGAGTACTACACAAAGACGTGGAAGAACTGGCTGTCCAACATCAGGTTGTGTGGCAGCGTGTGTCGTCAGTGACATGTGTGAAATGACACCACTCTCACAATAATGCAGCTCTTGTCACAGAACATGTGGGTTGTGAACAATGTGCCTCTGTTTGCTGTGCAGTGACTGGTGCATATCCAGGCAGCTCTGGTGGGGTCATCAGATCCCTGCCTACAAAGTGATGCTTCCGAGTTATGAGGGACAACAAGAGGTTAGTGTGTGGGAAAACTTCCAAAAACAGCACGCTTGTGTCGCCTGTGATTGACAGTTTCATGCAGAGGAACCAAAAGGACTGCACAGAGTTTGTAGATTATTTTGTGAATTATCTGATAATCCCTACATTGTACACCAGTGTCAGTCTGTTCCAGTCTGCAGTGTGTGTGTGTGTGTGCGTGCAGGAGCAGTGGGTTTGGGGACGCAGCGAGGACGAGGCCCGTCAGAGAGCTGCTGTCAAATATGGATTGAAGCCAGATGCCGTCACATTGACTCGGGGTGACTCACCTCCCTCCTGACCTTTAACCTGCTGCTGTATCTACACATTGTTACCTTATTGTGTGAATGCCGTGAGGCGTTCACACTATTGTGTTCCTGTTTCTCTTTAAACTTTATTATTATTCTAAAATTGATCAATTTTTTGCTGCTGAACTAGTCCCTCAGTTTTCAGCCGATTTTCACCAATCAAACTTTAAATTGTTCTGCTCTTTCTGCTGAAGCGTGATATATCTTTTGGTGCTCATAACTCTTATACTTTTTGAGATATTAAGCTTTTTACACCTTTTTTTTTTTTGGCCCATTTTGCTGGATGGGACCACATTATCAGTGTGATCACCAGTTTGGTTTGCCGGGCCGAGCCGTGTTTTAGCTCAGTGAGATGAGCAGCTGTTCTCCGAGCGAGAGGCCCGGGTTCGAATCCCGCTTATGACATAAGAAGCTTCAGTTAACACTTCAATTTTTTAAACTCTTTTCAACACAAATTTCAGCTTCTTCACCTCTTTTCAGCAGACAGTTCTCCTCCTGCTGTTTTCAGATTCCACTACATGCCATTTACGCTGCATTTTTGCAGGAAATGCAACTTTTTCTAGTTATTTGTTGCTGTTGTTTTTTCTGTAAACCACTAATATGACTGTGCTACTGCCGGCTAAATGACGAGGACAAGGATTCGCTGATCTAATGAGACGGGTCTGAACATGTTCATGATTATTACACACTGCTGTGTAAAAGTATTAGTTGCCTACTTGATAGTTTGGTAGGTTTTTTGGTGCATGTCTGTCACACGTTTCAGGTTGTGAAGCAGGTTTTATGTCAGGCTAAGATAACCAGCAGGCTTCAGACTCCAAACGCCTGCTGCCACCCTCGCTGTAGGAACTTGAGTGTTGTGTTGCTAATGAGTCGTTCACACTGAGCCAGTCTTCTTTGTAGAATTATTTCAAGTCGGCTACATTGAGGGTGTTTTTGTGAGGCGACCCTTCCTGTTCTTGTCAGCAGTGGTTTCCTCCTCGAACTCTCCCGTGGAGGCCATGTTTGCTCTCATTCAGGTTGTTGAATCGCGAGCTCTGACCTTAACTGAGACGACCGAGGTCTTCTTTTGATGTTCTAGCTTCTTCTGTGACCTCCCGGATGAGTCGTCGGTGCACTCTGAGTAATTTTGTCAGACTGGTCGCTCCTGTGAAGGGTCGCACTGCTTTCTCCATGTGTGGATGACTGATGGTAAATGCCTCTGTACTCGTGTCGGAGTCACAGATGTCAGTGGTTGGATCTCAGTGTCTGCCTTTCTTAGTTGAACAGCTGGGTTTGGATAGCTTTTTCTCCTGTATAAATTTAAAAACAGTCTTTTTTTAAGTTTACTTATTTTTGTCTAATATAAAACTGTTTGATGATCTGAAACGTGTGACAAAAATGGTAATGGGTCCAGTTAGTGGTTTACTGAGCTGGACTGTTGATGTTGAGATAAACTGAAAGGATGTGAGGTGTGTCAGAATTCAGCTACATTGTTCCCTGTTTCAGACCCAGATGTCTTGGATACATGGTTTTCCTCTGCGCTCTTTCCCTTTGCCATGCTTGGCTGGCCAGATCAGGTACTGGACTTCCTCTGACTGAATGTAAAAAGAAGCAACCCTCATCCCTAACCCACCCACTCTTTCCACAGACCGCTGACCTGCAGCAGTTTTACCCTAACTCTGTCCTGGAGACGGGCAGTGACCTCATCTTTTTCTGGGTTGCCAGGATGGTGATGCTTGGAACAGAGCTGACCGGGCAGCTACCCTTTAAACAGGTTACTTATAATAATGAGAAAATGGACTACAGCCTCAGCATATCCTGTTATTTTATTTTTGTCTCTCATCCCGTTTCCTTCCTGTCTCTTAGGTCCTGTTTCATTCACTAGTGAGAGATAAATATGGCAGAAAAATGAGTAAATCTCTGGGAAATGTCATCGACCCCTTAGACGTTATACACGGAGTCTCTTTGGAGGTAAAAAGGCCGTAATGACTGTCTGACATCCGTCTCACTCAGTGAAGAGCCCCGGCATCTTTAAACTAGTGTCAGAAACATCATGTTAGCGTCTGTTTTGTTGTTACGCTCTATTTTAAGGAAATTTGCTCATTCTAGACGTCTTAAAGAAAAGCAGTTATTGATTTGTCTTTACTGCTACAGCGCGGTGTAGAGAGCTAACAACAGCTGGCGAAAGATTGCATTTTTATTTTGTCTCACAGCCTCTGAGTTGCTGAGAAGATGCATAGCAGAGTTGTAAGCAGTACAGCTGTCACCGCGGCACAGCTGTCTGCTCTTCACTTTAAACGATGTGGTTTCCTCCGTCCTCTTAGAGACTTCAAGGAAAAGTGAAGGAGGGGAACCTGGATCCGAGGGAGCAGCTGGTTGCAATGGAAGCACAGGTCAGCTCCCCTCCCTCCCGACTCGTTCTTTCTCTTTATTCCCACTCTTATCTGTCTGCTACATCTGCTTCCCCACAGAGGAAGGACTTCCCCGCGGGGATCCCAGAGTGTGGGACTGATGCTCTGCGCTTTGCCCTTTGCTCTCACAAAATGCAGGGTGAGTGAGTCCCTCCTCTGACGGGAAGCAATTTGTCAGAGCGAATGAATGTGGAAGACAGCGTCACGGGAAAGAAGATGTGATGCATATGTTCACTAGAGTTAAAAGTGACTGCATAACATATTATTGATCCCTGTTTCACATAAAAGCCAGCCGTCATTACAACACAGAAGGTTAAAACCATCTCGGGTACCTTCAAGTAGCTTATGAGATGTTATCAGGGTGATAACATCTCATCTTTCATCACAGTCAGAGGTTCCTAACTTGTAACTAACTGCTGGGGAGCAGAACAATCAAACAAGTGATCCATGTTAGACCGGTGGGCTGCTGCTTTGTCTTTTTACTGTGTGTAACGTTTTCACTTTTGCCTGTTGTCAGGAGAAGACATCAGTCTGTCTGTCGCTCAGGTTCTGAGCTGCAGACACTTCTGTAATAAGATGTGGCAGACCTTAAGGTTCACATTGGGAGTGCTGAGTGAGAACGGAGCAACACTGGAAACTATAGCAAAGGTACAGCAAGAACGATGTCAGACGATTTGGAACGCTTCTTCTTACCTTATAGACTTGTTGTTGTTTGAAAAAGGCTGTGTGTGTGTGTGGCGTTTTGTTTTTTGAAGGACTGAGCCTACATATCAGAGTATGAGCACTGAGCTGTGTTGAATGTAACACAAGTGTAAAAAGAGAGGAAAGTGTTTTTGTACAAAGGCTGTCAGAGGTTCTCTATAGCAAGGGAAAGAAGTTTGTCCCTCATAAACACAGAGTCCTGGGCGTCTCCACGGTCCTGTCAAAACATAGAAGCAGACTAATACAACAACACTGGCTGCCTCGCACAGAGTGATCAGGTCAGCTGACCAGTTACCATGGAGCTCTCTGACTCAATTATCTATCTGCTGATCCTAAAAGATCTTTTTTTGGTTTTTTTTCGTTGAGTCGGATCCAAAGCTGGAGGAAACTCGTTGTTGTTCTTCACAACACAGGGACCAAACATGCACACCAAGAGAAATACACCAGGTTAAAATGAACTACAGTTCTTCTCAAATATCAAAATGCATCATGACAGCTTTGTTTTAACGGCGTGGACACTGAGGCTACGTCCACACTAATGCCTTTGAAAACTCAGTTTTCTCTACGGTTTGGCCTCCCGTCCACACTGAGACGCGGCGCAGTGTGGACACTCGAAAACGATGACGCATGTTGGTCATGTGATGCAGTCATGTGACCAATTCAACAAAGATAGCGGAGTGCATTATACAGCAGTTGTTTTGATTGCTCTCAATTTTGACAGCCCTAAAAAAAGATGAATATCAGATAGCTTTTCTTCAAATTCTTTAGTTCTCACTCGTTTTTGCGCAGGACTGCACGTAAGCGTTTTGGGCCGTTTCAATGTGGACGCACAACTGTGAAAACGGCTGAAAACGAGTGTTTTCAGACAAAAACGCCGTTTTCAAATCTATCCGGGCGAGTGTGGACGTAGTCTGAGCACGACACGCTGACCCCCCACTCCCACTTTACAAACAGCTGTGCCGTCTCTCAGAGGTTTGAGGTGTGGGAAATCTTGTCTGTTTGTGCCTGTTTCACACACTGTTTGACAGCGTGGAGGAAAAGACATCTGAAAAATGTTTACTTTTATCATCTTCTTCTAATCTGGCATCATAAACTTGACTGTGTACACTGGAAGCGCCTCGTTCACAGTGTTTGCCTCTGCAGACAGCTCCTCTGAGCAGCATGGACCGCTGGATCTGCTCCAGACTACACAGCACGGTTGGGCAGTGTGAGCAGGCCTTTGAAGCTTATGAGCTCCACAGCGTCACGTCTGCCCTGTACTCCTTCTGGGTCCACAGCCTGTGTGATATTTACATGGTGAGGAGCACAACTGTCCCAGGACATG
Source organism: Aulonocara stuartgranti (assembly GCF_965226115.1). NCBI lineage: Eukaryota > Metazoa > Chordata > Actinopteri > Cichliformes > Cichlidae > Aulonocara > Aulonocara stuartgranti. Next base: position 305,238 of record NC_138957.1, on the reverse strand, counting down.
CGTAGACTTTGATCATCCCAACAGACCAGATAAGAGGGTTTCCTTTGTATCTCCACTGATCTTCTTACTGCTCTGTCTAAAAAAAAAAAAGAGAGAAGGTGATATATTTATCTGGTTTCTCCATGGAAACGTGGAGGCTCAAAGCTTAATGCAAAGAGATTAACCTAATTAAGACTAAAGTGTTAGCGCTAAGCCAGCAGTTAGCCCAGCACTGAATGAGCTGCTGTCACTTTGCTCTGTGTGTATTTGCAGGAGTATATAAAGCCTCTGCTGACCCAGCAGGACCAGGAAGTCGTCCTCACAACCGACGCAGAGCACAGTGGTGACGCGAGGCAGGCGGCCATCGCTGTTCTCTATCACTGTGTGTCTGTGTCCTTGGCCCTGCTCTCCCCCTTCATGCCGTTCATCACTGAGGAGCTGTGGCAGAGACTTCAGCCGTTTGCACCCGAAGCTGCTGCACAAACCAGCCTGTGTTTACAGCCGTACCCCCGCTCCGCTCAGTTGGTAGGGCTTTCTGAGGTTTTCGAGTGTTTGTAGCCCCCAGGAAAGCACCTTCTTGTCTTAAATAACGCTAAAAACAACCCTGCTAATGTGCATTGATATCTGGATTTAGGAAAATTCCAAATTTCTACCAATCTCAAGTTATTCCAGTCAGAGTAAACCAAGTACCAGCTTGGCAGAAACCTCTCCTGTCAGAGATGACGAGCAGAGACGGATCCAAACATGTTCAGGCAAACTTGAGACACTAAAACTCACAGCAAGCAGAAGGAAACAGAACACGACTGTTGTTGCTTATTAGGTGAGCTTCACCCAGAGACATTTACTGTAATTATAGTGTAATTCAAGATTTTAATAATATTTCAGTGACAGATATCACTGGAGAAGCAGATAATATTGATCACACTGCCCAGTTTGTACGCCCACAGACTGAGGGACAGTAAATAAGGTCCAGCTGACAACAGCCATAATCTTGAGGCTGTAAGATCAACTCTCCACAATAACATAGATTAGATGATCTTATATTGATAGCAGGAAATAAACTCTCTGAACGTTTGGGAAAGAGAGAGTTCACCAGTAATTACTCCTGAAGGTTTAAATGTCTGTCCATCCCTCTACTGGCACTAATCTAATCAGCTACTGAGCCTCCTCCCAGAACACCCAAGCCTGGTGTGGCCAAATACTTCATCTGGCTCTTTTGGATTTGGAAGAGGAGCAGCTCGACTCTGAGCCCCTCACCAAGATCCTCACCCTCTCCTTAAGGCTGAACCCAGGATTGCTCTCATCTCATTATTTTGGTCATTACCCAAAGCTCCTGATCATAGGTGAGGGTATGAATGTAGATGGACCAGCAACACCTTTGCTTTCACAGTTGGCTCTTTCTGAATGTGAGTGTGTCACCACAATACAACAGACCAGTTCAGAGTGCACTGTCACTCCTGCTCTCCTTACTTAAATCGTCACAGTGAGCACTCCGCCCTTCTCTAAGGACCGTGGTCTTGGACTTGTAGCTAATTTTCAGCCAAGCTGCTTCAATTTCAGCTGCAAACTCTGAGAAGAAAAATTCAGCAAATAAAAATGATGAACAGAAAGAATAAATCTGATATTTTACCAACAATGTGGACCAAGCTCTAGCAACACTTGTACAGAGCCTGGATAAGCCCAATACAACGTATTCCCCTGCAATTCCCCACAGGATACCCAGAGGGATGCGGTTGAATGCCTTCTCCAAATCCACAAAGCACATGTAAACTAGTTCGGCAAACTCCCATGAAACCTCGAATATCCATGCGAGGAGGAAGAGTTGGTCCAGCAATCCACAACCACAATGAAAAGACAGACTCACACCTCCAGTACCCTGGCACAGGCCTTCCCAAAGCCTGAGGAGAGTGAATGTTGCAGAGGCGTGTCAACCAAGACAGTCCTACAACATGACCTGAAAAAGAAAAGATGAAAAAACCTATTTGTGGGACGAGCAAACGCAACTCAGTGGAGTCAGACATGTCTGCAGAGAGAAAGAGCCAAAGAGGAGGAAGCACAAACCGGGGAAAGAGAAGGTGCAAACTTGGTAACATCCAGCAGCTGCAAGTGAATGCGTGGTGATAAAAGAGAGAAAATGCTCTACTGTGGCATAACGAAGGTCACATGATCCAGCCAGAATAACAAGCTTCTAAACTTTTACTTTTTACCGAGGGTTTTCTCCACACTAACCTGGACACTGAGATGCTTTCTTAGTCCAGGACTGAAAACTGTCCCAGAGTTATTAAAAGACTCTTTACAACACTGTCCGTGGACTTCAGCTGATGTGTTAGTTCTCTAACCTCCCGGTCCTTTCCATTCTCACAGGCACACTGGCATTTTGCCGAAGAGGAAAGAGATTTCCTGCTGGTACAGGAAGTGATCCGAGTGGCCCGTTCTTTACGAGCACAGTGTGGCATAACCAAAGCAAAACCTGACAGTAAGTCAGCACAAGAAGGCATAACCATTATCACACCGACTCTTCCACTGGCAAATGCTTGAAAGCAAATATAGCAACAAAGTTACGTTTTATTACTATGCAAAAGTCTTGAGTCACCCGCGATTTCTTCACTTTTTGCCAGGAAAATGGGTGCAGCGTTTTTTCTTTTTAATATTGCACAAACTCTGACTTTATGGAGATACAGCACAGAAGTTAAAGGTTTGCAGATATTTAAAAAAAATCGCTGCACCCATTTCCCGTTTTCCCATAGGACCAGCTTTATTCTTCACAGCCTGAGCTCTCTGAGACAGCTCTCCTTAAAAGTATCTTCAGGAATAGTTCTCCAGGCTTCTTGGAGGACATTCAGAATTTTTCCTTGGATATTTCTGCCTCTTGTTCTGTTATCTGTCAGGATGATCCCACACTGCTTTGGGATCTGAGGAGGCTAGACACGCACTGTTCTGATGTGCTCTGAACAATTCAATGATTTGAACCAAAAGTTTCAGATTTGGATTTCTCTCCATCAGACACGTTTTGATCATCAGTGCACGTCTTGCATAATTTTCATGCCTCAGTTTGTTTTTTCTCGGCTTCATTAAGAACGGCTTCTTGACAGCTGCACTTCCACTGGGACCATTTCTGACAGTAGATGGACCAGTAAATAGCTGATTGTTCAGGTTTTGTTTCAGCTCTTTGCTAGTGCAGTATGTTTTGCATACTAATATATGCCAAATTTTTAACTTACAGCTTTTTTGGAATCGTCTTGTTTGTGTAAAAATACCATTTAATGCTTGTCAAACTGGCATCTTTGGTATTTTTCTTGGTATTCAAAAATGGGAACAAACTGTGTTTTTGACACTTGTAACAAAGTGCCAAAGGCTTCACTTAAAATTGGTTCTTTGCTAAGTTATGTGTAGACACAACACTGGTTCTTCACTTTTCTCTCTTTTTTTTTTTTTTTTAAATGCGTGAATTATTCAGAGGTTCAACAAACAAACATAAAACATTCCTTTGAAAATGGTCAGGTATGAGCACTGGCCTGAATATGTGTAACAAAGTAGCCAAAACTCTGAAAGCTCCTTGAGAGCCACACTCAGCTGTGGCAGGACCTTTATTCTTTAAGAAAAGAACAAAAATGATTTCATGCTTTAATTTCTTTAAATCTCGATGGTTTCAGTGTGGGCAGTGTGTTCGCCCAGCCAGGCCGAGGTCCTCCTTCGCTTCGTGTCAGCGATTAGCACTTTAAGCCGAATCTCCGACCTTCACATCTGCTGTTCTGACAGAGGCAGTATCCCCCCGTCTGTACACTCCACTTCTCCACCCAAAACAAGCCTCGTTGGTGTGGTGGACCACACATGTCAGCTACATCTTCACGTTCAAGTACGTATCGGGCTTCTTCTGCATGAAGCAATGAACTTCATTGTTAATGAATTAACTTTGTGTGTTGGACTGACTGACAGTTTAGTCTTTCAGCATTGGGATTATCATCTGACATACTGCGAATGAAATTATTTACTCTAGGATATGAACCCAATCTGTAATGCGCAGGGTTTAATAAGTAAGGAGCAGTCAGGTTACGCTAATAACTTGATTGGTTGATCATCGCCAAGTGTGCAGTTTTGGCAGTTTGCTGGCACGAACACCATGAGCCAAGGAGATAAACATCTTGTGTGAATAGGCACATGATCAGTAGTGGGTCAACTACCCTCTTACACAGTACAGATTATAATATTAATATCTGGGAGCCGCCACCTTTGGCCTTAGAGCTGAAGAAGCTTCTCAGACGACAGGTGAAACGTCTTCAAGAAACTTAGAGAAGTCCAGTCGTTTTTCTCTCCAAGCTTCTTAGATCATCAGCAGCGCTTTCAGGTGAAGCCACTGAAGACCACGAGCTCCTCTGTACACAGACGAGTCAGAGGTGAGGGCATCTGTCCCACAGCCAAAACTGGAGTCGTGCATCGGGACAATGTACCCAAACACAGTCAAGGTGCTGCAATATCACAGTCACAGTGTGGACCTGAACTCCATTGAAATGCTGTGACCTTATGAGAGTAGTGTATAAATAAATGCACGTAATCGACGAATATTAAATGTCATGTGACCTTTGCTTAAGCAAATCTAATAACTCTTCAGAGAAGCACACATTGTTCACGTCATGTTTGCACTGTGATGAGAATCCCATCCTGTTCCTGTTGGATGTTTTTGCAGTGGTGATGAGGATGCTGGTCATGTCTAACGTACTGTGTTGTGTCTCTCAGAGTGGAATGAACATTGAGAAACAGATCGTGCAGCTCTCTCAGCGCAGAGACAGGCTCGTCCCAAAGCTGGATCAAATCCTTGCCAGAGTCCAGTCTCCAAGCTACCTCACCAAGGTTCCTTCTCATGTCCGGGAGCAGATGGACAGTAAGGTGAAGGAGACCTGCAGCAGCTTTGTTTGTAACTGCTTCACTGTATCTGAGTCAGCTTCATGGTTTGGAGAGAGAGAATCAAAGCTCAGGGAATGGCACTGCTGTTATCGCTCTCTAACCAACAGATGGTTGTAGAGTGGTGCACTGAACATTTCAAAGACTGATGCTGAGATTTTGCTGATAAATAAAAATTACAATTTAAAATAGGAGATTATATGAAACCTCGTACATATACGTACATTCTTCCACTCAAAAACCTCGAATCCTGCTGTGGCAGAATGAGGAGCCACACACCAGCTTTGCACATTCTGGTGCTTTTTATTTGTTGCTGTTCAGCTGCCCTGCATACACCTCCACCCTCCTGTCCCAGCACCGTCCTTAAAGGGGAGGCGTGGTTTGGTGTTGGAGATCAGGTGCGTATGACACCACACTATGAACCAACTGCTCCACCTGCCCCCTGCAGCTGAGCCACACCCCCTGACAAAACAGCCCCCAAGCCCCTTTTTGAGCCATCAGTCTGCAGAACAAAAGGTAGAAAAAGGCTAGGCGTGTAGAGCAGGGGTTTCCCACAGAGACCCTTCTTTACCTGCAATAAACACCGCCTGGCACTGCTCCGTCCATTAGACCAATCTGGGGTACCCTTTTGGATGAGGTCAGTCAGTCTGGCGGTTGTACCCAGCCAGCCCCAAGAACCGCCTCAGCTCTGTTTCAGTCTTAGGCCGTGGGCAGGATGCGATGGCTGCCGTTTATCCACCTGCCCCCCAAGTGGTTCCTACTGTACCTCCCGCCGTCCAACTTCACACACATCTAAATTTTTGTGTGGGCTTAGACCAGTTTTCTTGAATCCTGTCCAACGCCTCCCACAGCTTTCTCCCAAACAGTAAATCAAAGGGAGAAAGTGGAAGAAGTTGTTCACGGCCAAACCAACAGCCGCATCCAGACTGGTTGGGTGGTGCAGACCCACTCCGCGGCTTCTGCGGAAAGCCCCGCGATGAACTGTACCACCAGCTCTACGATGCAGGCCTCAACGGGTAACCAAGCAGCTCCCAGGTTCTCCAGTATTTTTGTCCAGGACTAAGACTGGCCCCGTAGCTTCTCCCGCTGGTGGTAAAACACTGCCGCTGGCTCCTTCTGCTCTCTCTAGCCATGATCTTAGCCATCATCTGGGCCAGCATCTCAGTTGGTTGGGCTGGTTGTGGTTCCGTCGTGCTGCGGCTGGGTTTCAGCACCACTGTGACAGAATGAGGACACCAGCTTTGCACATTCTGGTACCTTTGATGTCTTAGATGTTTTTCCTCATTCACAAAGCACCAGCAGGTATTCATCTGCTCTGCACACACTGACATACACACCTCTCCCCTCCGGTCCAGGCACCATCCTTATATGGGAGGCTGGTTCACTGATGGAGATCAGGTGCACGTCAACCTCCCCTGACACCACTCCTCCACCCCTCCCCTGCAACTGAGCCGCACCCCGCCACACGTACACGGTGGATCTCCTCCTAAGCCTAGGCCACACTCAATTTTAAAATGCACAGTCATCTTAAGCTAATATGTGGCTTCCTGCTGTCGTTATGCAATCCTGTGAGATTTTGCACAGTGAAAGCAAGGAAACGCATGTAAATGCTAATGGTGTCATCAGTTGTTGTTGTGTCATTGTGCAGAGAACATTCACTCTGTGAGTTCATACTAGCACTGTATCCATCTCTGTATTTTCATATGTTCTACTCTGTGTGTGCAGGTGTCTGCTTTGGAGCAGGAACTGAAAACTGTTGAGGATCAACTGAAATTGCTGCAAGAGATGCAAACAGCAGAGTAACTGAAGCCTTCGCAGTAGCTGTGTGGACTGCTGTGGGAAAAAAGCTGCTGTTTCATTATTTATAATATTATAGTCAAAAATATGAACTTTATATTATGTAATGGAGTTATACACTGTATAAGTAGCAGTCCTGTCTGGCTCCAGGTGTTTTGAGCATAGTGGAAGCATCTGCATTTGATCTGTTGCTCTTATTCCAAAAATATTGTCTTCTGTTCTGGCCTTTTAAAAACTCTGATTTTAAAATAATTTTTATGATCAACTTTTCATTTTCATTGTTTTACCATGAATGCATTTCAAATCTGAATATTGCTGTGGGAAAGCACTTTTTGAGTATATCATAATTTAGACCCCAGAAGAATCATGGAGCGAATAAAGGAGGCTAAATAACTAACATGCGAACTAAAACAGCAGTTAATCTATTGATAGAAAATAAATACATCATAGAAATTCAATTTTTATTTTTTTTTAAATACATCGATTAGAGACTAAATGTAGAAAGATAACTTAGAGTGTTCATACAGAAATTCATCCTCTTACTTTGCTATAAACAGCAGGAAGTCAGCACTCGTATCTAATGACAGAATGAAGGTTTTCCTGCACAGCTTCACCTTCTCCCAAAGAGCATGGACAAGAAGAGCGGTCTGAGTTCAAAGCTCAAGCAACACTTGGCATAAAGATCAGCTTTATTACTTCACCAACATGTTTCAGCCTGTGAGTTTCATCGGGGTCGTCAAGAACTGCCCAGATTTCACAGCCATGTTTTCCACAGGTTAACAGTCCTAGTTATGGTGGTTTTGTGTGGCTGCAGACGTTCCCTGTTTGTCTGTCATGCAGGCGGTCAGTAGCTGTGACAGTTTGCCAGAAAACAGCTTTTACCCAAATTCTGAAAACTGCCTATCCAGAAGTTATTAACCTCAACTCCTCAGAACTTCTCTGCGCCCCCAGCGGTACATCCTTAATTAGATCACATAAGCAAAGAAAAGTAAAAACACTCCCAGGGATTCTACCTATTCATGAGCAGGTTGCACCGTTCTTAAGAAGTGCTCAGCCAAACACCCTGAGTGAGTGTAGGAAGACCTTTCCAAGCTTCTTCCCCAGTTGCAGCTGGGACAGGCTGCGCACACTCAGATGTACATACTTCCTGGCACATTTGTGATTGTGCCGAGCAGCGAGCCTTAATTTTAGCTGGAAAGTATCAGCTTTCCTAGAAATAAAGAAAGAACCTCGAGATTATGCCACAGTCCTCGTTCCAAACATGTGCTGTTGAGTATTTGGTTATCTTGTTTAACCACTGAAGTGAGGAAACCTTTTTTTGTCACATTTATTCAAACTGTGTTTTAACTTCAAAGCTTTAGGGTTACATCTAGGTTACAGTTTGGTGCAGTTGTGATGATTTAGCTTTGGAGTTGGAGTACTGGAATAATTGCAGTCGGTGGAAGTTAATAACAAAAGGAAACAGCTGTTAGCCAAAGAGAAGTCAAGACGGTAACTGGAGGTCCATGACTTCCTGGATGAACACCACTGCCAGTACATAAAGTGGGTAAGTCTTGTGCCCAAGATCTTGCATAAACCCAGTCTTGTTTTGGATTTGAAGGCTACACTGTAACTACCATGTGATGGCCTACGTTCAGCTCTCCAATCTAGTAAACAGCTTCAAAGTTACTGACATGAGTTAAACTCATCCACCTGATTTGTAACTTTAGTTCATTACCTGCTGACTATCAGTGTAGTAAACAAATGTAATGACTCACACAAGCATGAGGAACACCAAACTACTGAACTAGCCAGTTCCCGGACCGCTGACAGTGTGGGTCCACGTTAGGGCAGTACAACCTTGCAGCTGTGCTATGTCCCATTGGACAGATGTACTATAGTGACAGTCCCGTCACCATGGCCTGGATGTCACTACACCCTTTACAGAATTACAAAAAAACCTTCTGATAGGGCAAGACTTGTGTTTTTGTGTCTGTGGAGGTGAACCATTCTCCTGGAGTGATAAAGCTTTTCTCCTTTCTCTTAATTTGTGTGCCCAGAAAATGCCACTAAACCATTCATATTAAAAACACATATACATAAAAACACAAAAACTGTAAGAAAAACAGTGCAATGATTTACTGTGGCAGTATGTCATGCCTCCACTTCTAAAATACATCTTCAGGAGAGAGGAGGCCTGCCAGACGAGTTAGAGGATGCACGTTTTTAGTTTCTGTGTATAACAGAGGTACAGCACAGCTGGAAAAATACAAACCGTGGTTGGATGACTTACAAACTACTACTATTTTATCTTTAAGGTGATGCCCCTGTGTTTGTGTGTGATCATTTTTTTTAAGTTTTAATGTTTTAAGTATATCTTGTAACATTTGCTCAAGTTGTGAATTTATTTAACTAACTACTATCCTAACCTTCCCTTGCAAACCACGCAGACGTTAGATGTAACAACTGAATTTCACATTCCCAGTAACACATTGAAGCCTACAAAGCAGTAGGTCCGACCTCTATGGCGTGTCTAAGAAAACCTGCGGCAACAAGTGAAGACTGGAATGATCAGAGAAAAGTGATTTTGTGAGCTGGAAAGATGTGAGTTTGTCAGGGATTAGACTTCGGCTCGGTTCGGGTCAACTCGGTTCTAAGCCAGTCGACAATCCGGAAGTGTAGTTTTGTGCAATCAAAAGAAAAATGCCATCAACACACATGGGAGGTAGTGGTCTGTGGAGTAAGTGAAGCCCCTGGCTGCAGGGACACAGAGAAGCGCTTCCCTCTGCAAAGTTTCTCCGTGGAGCACAGACCGCTAGCAGTCTGCCCCCTGCTGCGGAGCAGACACTGTAGCCGGCTAACATAGACAGCTGCTGGCGCTGGATACGGGAACGAGGCCGGGAAGATGACTGAACAGGAGGCGGATAAGGTGCAGAAAGTGATACTGGGGCCTCTGTGAACCCACTCAGAAATGTGCTGCTTAATGTCACACCATAAGAAATAAGAGGGTCTCGACTAGCTAACGTCAGCTAGCTCGCCAGCTAGCCGGTTAGTGCTGCAGCTCGATGAGCCTCAGTTCATTTGGAAATGCAAGCCTCGTTTAGCGGGCCAGCACGGCATGAGAGAGGTGAGTGACCCTGGATCCTGCCGCTGCATCCTGTCGTTGACTGGGGCGGCTGTTCAGCTAAAAAGCTGTCATTGTGGCTATTTGGCGTTAGCCGGCTTGCTAACAGCACGTCAGCGCAAGTGAACTGGTTAGCTGGCCGTGAGGATGATCGGTATGTGTGTGATGCTCAGAGACCGCTGTAGAGGGGACAGACACTGGGCACGGCCCTGCCGCATTTAACACGCACCGTGTCCTGTGCTTGAACTCAGCTTCAGCGACACTGGGCATATGAAGCGAACAGTTCAGCGACACAGACGGCTGCTGTGTGCAGAGTGGACGAGTCAGCTGAAAGCAGAACAACAAGTTTGTAGTGTTGGCAAACTAAGAGGCGTCGGCCGCCCTCCCAGTCCTTCCCTGCCAGCCCCCAGTTCACAGGAATCATGTGAGCCGAACACCGGTAAGCCCGGTCCGTGTCCGTTACTTCAGTAGGTTCGTGCCGCAGGCTGCTCTCTGTCATCCTACCAGTCAGCTCCACGTCGGCTGGCGGAGGGAGGAGGGGATTCACCGAGACTTTCAGCTGGTACACTTTGTGACAGGAGCAACAGTTTCTTCTTCTGCTCGGCTCCTCTTGTCGGCTTGAAGCCCTGCATGGCTGAACAGGACCACGACTTCAGGTACAGTTGGCAGTGAGTTTAACTTGCTGGGCTTAGTCTCTCTGACCAGTTTGTGTCTGTCTGTTCTCTCAAATTTGAGGCATTTTTTAATTTCAGTTGAGCTGATGATGTCTGACACTGTCCGGGACTCTTGACCCTTTCTTTAATAAGCTGTCTTTTGCAAATAATCAAGCTGCTTGATATATTAAACAGAGAGAGAGAGAGTCATCTGAGAAGTAGTCTCATGGATATTTAGCATAGGTAAACTTACAGAGATCATTATTATAGGAATCAAAAATACTCATAGCTATCTAATGTCACAGTGCTGTTAAAAGTACCTAGTACATGATTGAAAGCTTCAGATTGCAATGGTGAAGAGTTAGAGAGACAAGCCTTACCTTTAACCCCATTCTCAAGTCCACACAGCATTGAACTCTAAATTGGTTTGTTTTGCATATAGGTGGGCGTCTTTGATCGAGTTTTCCTTAGCAAACTGTTTTCATACACAGGTTCTTGACAGTATTGCAAGAATGAGGCAGAGACATGTCTTGATGCATGTTCAAATCCCCAAAAATGCATTCTGTTCATCTGGACTTAGGAGAAACGTTTCGTCACTCATCCAAGAAGACTGGTGGTTCAGTCCCGGGCGACTCTAGTCTTCAGTCTGCATGTCAAATGTCCCGGGCAAGATACTGAACCCCAAGTTGCTCTCTGATGAAGTATGAATGTTTGTAAAAATATAAATTAGAAAGTGCTTGTGTGAATAGGTGAATAAGAACCGTTGTATAAAGTACTTTGGCTGCTCGAGTGTAGTAGAAAAGCACTATATTAGAACCAGTCTACTCCATTACAGGCTGGTTTTCAGCTCTAGTCCCAGGCAGATGGACAATTTTTAAAAAGCTATAAACACAAATGTATTTAACAATGGCTTAATCACTGTTACAGATAATCACAACTAATATATATTGCTGTACAATGTTAACATTTAAGAGATTAAAATGCAGTTTGAAAGAGAATTAGTACTAACTAGCTGGCAGCCAAAATCAACTTTTAATCTTGATCCAGCTGTCTCCAGCTGTTGTGTTCTCACGCTTACCTCGGTCATAAAAAGTTAGGGTTGCTGTGCATGTTTGAAAATTGTTGTATTGCTTTATACAGTTAAAGCAAAACTAAATTGAAATGAAATAAATATAAATGTTACTGAAGGAAATAAGATAAGTGAAACATGAGAGAAGTTTACATTAGTCAATTAATATACTCATTTTCCAATTTCATGAGAGATTTGCATGAATAGTTTATATATTTCCAGAACACGTTTTACATCAAGTATTCTTTGCACAGTTTGATATTACACCTCTCATTTTATTGTCACTACAATATAATCTAACATTCATCTTTTTCCACTTAAAGTTGCCATACATATAAGACCAAGCGCCTCAAGGTGCTTTACGTTGTAGTGCAAAAACCTACAGTACTGTAAAGTATAATCCCCAAATATTGTGAGAGTATTTTAAGCTCTATAGAGGGCTGTCACTGCATTCTGTCATGTTTTTATATGCCACGTAGCTGACATCTATCACTATAGCCGTCTTACTCTGCTTGTTCATCGCTACTATTTCTGGTTGGTTAGCCACCACCAATTTTTCCGTCTGTATCTGGAAGTCCCACAGGATCTTAGCTCAGTCATTCTCGACCACCCTAGGGGGCGTCTCCCATTTTGACCTCGGGACCTCCAGGGGTTTCCATGCTTCTGACACTCACTAGTTCCCAGCCTCCTTCCTTCCGCCTAGCACACAGTCTCAGGGTTCTGGACTTGGGGTGAAACCCTGTATGGAGGAGGAGCTTTCTTGTCTTGATGTTAGTAGCTTCTATCTCCTCCTTTGGCCAGGATATTATCCCAGCAGGGGTACCTGATCATGGGCAGGGCGTAGGTGTTGATAGCCCAGATTTTGTCCTTCCCATTCAGCTGACTCCTCAGGACTTGCCTTACTCTCTGCCTGTGGGATTCACAGGTACTTGTAGCTGTCCTCAACGTCTGCAATGTTGCCTTCTGGTAGGGCTGTCCCCTTACTTCTGACTACCTTCCCTCTCTTTGTTACCATCTTCTCCAGTCTGAATGACATTCCGATGTCATTGCTGGTAGATCCTGGTGGTGTGGATCAGTGATCATTCACTCCTGGCATACATCTTGATGTCAACCATATAGACGAGGTGGCTGATGATGGTGGCTTGCTCCATTCCGTAGCCGGTATCCGTAGCCAGTCTTGTCAGTTATCTCACTGAGAGGGTTCAGGCCTAGGATTTGACAGGACAAAGCATTTGATGGTTACTTGTGCTATTGGCTTGAAGTTGGCTTCTAGTGTTGTTCGCAACATCCCCATTGAGTTCCTGATGAAGCATCCTGTCATAGACTTTCCCGGGGAGGCTAATGAGCGTGATCCCCATCATAGTTGGAGCACACCCTCAGGTCCCCCTTCTTGAAGATGGGAACCACTACCCCGGTCTGCCAATTCAGAGGTACCACCCCAGATCTCAACGCAACATTGCAAAGACATGTCAACCGAAACCTTACAACATCCAGAGCCATGAGGACCTCAGGGTGAACCTTATCCACCCCATGGGCCATGCCACCATGGTGTTGTTTAACTGCCTCAGTGACCTTACCCCGAGTAATGCTTAGGTCATCCCCAGACTCTGCTTCCCTAACCCTATCCCACTGAGACGTCTTAATCCTACGGAAGACGTCCTCCGAGTATTCCAACCCCCGACAATATCATCAGTTGAAGTCAGCAGCACTTCACCCGCGCTGTACAACATTGTCGGTAGAGCACCGCTTTCCAAAGTTGTTTTTCCATGGCTTCACCAAACTCCCACCTGAATTTTTGTTTCAGCCATTGTGTGGCTTGGTCTGCCAGTGTCACGGTCTGCGGGGCAGACCATAGAGGTGTGGGGAAGATAGGAACCAAAACGCAGGACTCTTCACCGCAATGGTGCGTTTATTGACAGTGTAGGAGAAATAACAATAAATTCCCGTGTGCTCCCTTGACTCCCGTGCAGTGTCTTCTCCCAAAATCCGTGTCTTGGTGCTCTCCGCTCCCGTGTTTTCGCAATCTCCGTGCTCACTACCCTCCTGTTTCCACGCTCCTCCTGGGGGAAAGAATACCAGAGGCAGCCGTCAAGAAACATGCTCTTGCAGGTATGCACACACTGATTTAAACCTTAGTCAAGACACTGACGTGGAGTCTTATCCAACAATCCAGCGTCGAGGAGCGCTCAGCCAAACTGTTAAATAGCTCCCCGACGAGGCTTGATCGACTTCAGGTGTGTGCGCTTCTCCTCAGGTGTGGCCAGGCTCCTGACTGCCACGCCCAACAGGGCTGAAGAACAGGTGCTTTGCCACACCCACCTACACACAAACATAAGGAAACAGAGGACAGAAGCACCAAAAATACACATGTCCATGCTTATTCACAGACTGTGGGTCCTTCAGACCCAGGTCCGTGACAGTCAGTACCCATCGGCTGCCTCCAATGTCCCAAAGGCTAATCAAGCTCAATAGGAGTCCTTTTTCAGCCTGATGCCTCCTTTCACCTCCAGTGTCCAGCAGCTGGTTCGGGGGTTACTACCACGACAAGCACCAACCACCTTGCAGCCACAGTTCAGTGCAGCAGTCTCAGTCCATTTGGACTCAATGTCCCCAGTCTCACTCGGAATATTGTTGAAGCTCTGCTAGAAGTGAGAGTTGTACACTGGGACCTCTGTTAGGTGTTCCCAGTGTACCCTCACTATACATTTTGGGGCACCAGGTCTGTCCAGCATACTCCCCCTGCCACCTGATCCCAAAGACAGGACTCCAAGAAGCCCGAGTACTCTGAACTGTTGTTTGGCGCATAAGTGCAGACGACAGTCAAGACCCGTTCCCTGATCCAGAGGCGCAGGGAACAAACCTTTTCGTTCTCTGGGAAAAACCCCCAATGTAAAGGCATCAAGCCGAGGGGATGCCAGGATACCCACCCCAGCTTGCTGCTTCTCACCAAGGGCAAGTCCATGCTGGGGCCGAGTTCAGCCCTGCTTCTGGAGACTGGTTCCAGAGCCTAAGCTGTGCATTGAAGTAAACTCGACTGTGTCTAGCCAGTACCTCTCAATGTCATGCACTAGCTCAGGCTCCTTCCCCATCAGACGGGTGACGTCCCCATTTCCAGCCTCGGTAGCCAGGAATCGATCCTCCAGGGTCCCTGCCCTTGGTTGCTGCTTGACACACACAATACACCCAACCTCTACGGGAACACCCAACCGTTCAATCATAAAGAATCAAACAATAAATGACAGTTTAAGAAACCGGTCTTCAGTAACTATAGTGTTTTTTTCATCTTGAAAATCAGTATTGCTCATCCAATCATCCAGTATAATATAAAGTGAATAGAAGAGTCTGTTGTGTTGTACTGTGGTAAGTTTGGATCTGTTGACAGAGTGCACATGGCCACTAACCATAACCATTTCTCACTCTGCAGGCATGACACTACACTTTAACTTGTTTGGCTGGAACAAATGTGGGGTAAACTGAGAATGTGACAGTAATGGGTAGCACCTTTATCTACCCACCTCTCTGCTACCTTAGAGAACTGGCTTCATCCTGTCAGAGCACAGGCTTATGTTTGTCAGTGCTAATTGGTTTAGGTGTTTCTAATGCTAAGAAGTGACCTTCATCCGCTCGCTCACTTACTAAATTTATTCCTCTGTTACTTTGAAATAACAGAGAAAGCTTGTCAACATTCAGGTTTATTGGACTGGACATTTAGTTTTAGATGTCTTTAATTTATGAATACTGTTGGTGTCCAGTTGAAGTTGTGTACAGGTCAGTTTCACATGTTGACTAAAACATCAGCCAGAACCTCGGTGTGACCACTCTGTCCTGCCAGAGGCCTTTACTATCAGTTCTTACCGGGGTATATCACCATGATAACGTGCTGCAATCCTCATCTTCCCTGGAGCAAGCTGTGTTCCAGGTTAGAGATCAACAGGCATGAAATCACTGCCTACTGACTAGTGAAGTCTACGGAAAATAGCATCACCATTCCTGGAAGATCCCTCACACCTCTGCAAACTGAGTAGTCTAAGGTTTTCTGATTTAAGTCACCTTAAAACTACATGATTGTGTCCTTTGCTCATATTGCAAGAATCTAAAAGAAGAGCTTGTTTTGAAGGGTTTTTTTCCCCACTAGGGCAGGGCAATATGGCCAAAAATATTTATCACGATATATTTGAAAATTTACCATAACAATATAATTGACGATATAATTGACACTAGACAAAATACTTTACAACTCCACTACTTTATTAGTGCAAAGAAACCCCATCAATGTATTTTCACTTAAACAAGCAGCTGTTTTTATGTGCATTACAAAAATTGTGCTTTGGTGTGTATCTGACGGACAAAAGCGGGGTCAGTTCCTCAACCCTGGAAGTTGCAGCATTTTTACAAACCAATTCTGGTTCATCTGTTTCATTCAAAGATCCACTTTCGCTCTTCTCATTCTCCGTCGCCGCCATGCTTTTTCCGCCATGTGCGTATGAAAGCAAAGGCACTGCGCATGCCCGTTTTACCCATATTCTATTGTGATATTTCATTTTCTTATCATTGCCTAACGTTATACCGGTATTACTGTGAACGATATGATATGACCCAACCCTATTTCCCACCATCTTCCTGTATCCTCAGCAGTGACACCAACCCTCTGCATGCCCTAGTTGACTCTTCCGCTGGGCGAGGAATGGTCTTGATCTTGTTGTGGGTTTAACTGACAGTATAGCTGCTTTTGTTTTACAGAGACACATATACAGTACACTTATGAAATTCTCAAATGACCTACAGTCACCAAGCTGAATGTTTCCCTTCTCTTTTTTTCAGGATGGTGGAAGGATAACATTCAAGGAGTTGCACTCCCTCCACCCAAAGTGACCTGTCTTCTCCTTTTGTCCACTTTCACCTGCAGTCCATTTTGCTAGCTGCAAGCTTGCTGACCTGACCTTATGGGATTTCATAGACTGCATGTATTCCACAGTAACATCATATAAATTCCTTTTAAATTAGACATTCCTATAGCAGACACCCTCCTGACTGAAGGACAGAATGAAATAAGTACAGAATGGTGGGATATTAACTCCCTGCACATCCAAAATAGTCACCTTGGTCTGTAGGATTCATACTGGTATCGCTTGTTCCTTATCAACCCCACCCCTTTTCTAGTGTTATTGGGCCATGGTTCGCAAGAAAAGCTCTTTTATACTATGCGGTGCTTTCCTGTTTGTCGCCTGGAATGCTTTGCTTCTACTTTACCTTTGGGGTCGCCCTCCCATGGGCCACCTAGGAGAAGGCGGTGGAGCTGAACCAGGAGGAAAGGAGGAGTGGGGCATGGTCAGAGGTAAAGGAGGTCAAGTTAACCTTGCTGGGGAGGTCATCCGACTGGCCGAGGAGGTTGAAATTCAACTTGACACCCAGAAAAAGCTATTAAAGCAAATTGAAAGTCACAGGGCGGTGTGGGCTCGGCAGAAGGAGATTGGGAAAAAGCAAACTGATAATATCAAAGAAGTAAATCAGATTGTTGACCAGCAGCAGAATAATCCAGTTCCTCTCATAAATGATGTGTATGTTGGGGACCAAGGTGAAATAAAACACACACAGAGGTCTGTTGCTACAGTAGCTGCAGGCTCCAATATAGAACGGCATCAGGCCACTGATGTAAAGGAAGAGGTTGCTGAGGACAATAAAGTAACAGCTTCTGTTTCTGGTCCACAAGTCATCATTCCCATTCTGGTTATTGCCTGTGACAGAGTGACAGTAAAGCGGAGTCTTGACAAACTGATACAGTACCGCCCTTCTCAAGAACTGTATCCAATCATCGTCAGCCAAGACTGCGGCCATGCTGAGACGGCTCGTGTGATTGGCTCATACGGAGAAAAAGTAACGCACATAAGCCAACCAGACCTGTCGGACATCAGAGTCCGGCCAGAACACAGGAAGTTCCAGGGGTACTACAAAATCGCCCGACATTACCGCTGGGCACTCAACCAAGTATTTCACACATTCTCGCAGTCTACTGTGGTCATTGTGGAGGATGACTTGGAGGTGAGTGCTCTCAGACATCCACATTATTGTCATGGTATTGATGATGGGTGTTTTGATGCATGCTCAGTCATCCAGGTAAGTAAATCTCCAAAAGTTGATTCTGTTCATCTGGACGTAGCGTTTGGGGGAGAAACGTTTCGTCATCATCAGGTGACGTCTTCAGTCTCAGCTGACTGCAGGTTTCAATCTTATAAACAGCACATCTGCATAATGACTGAAACCAGCCCACTGAAGGAACAATGGGCTGGGAGGTCAGTTCCTTAATCTTAATTATGCAAACTCTCATTGATCAACAGCCACTGACCTGTAGGTGTAAATAGACTGCAGAGTCCTGGCAAGCGGATGGCACAACACAGGAGAGCCACCTCGTCAGGCCAGGACTCTGCAGTCTATGCACACCTACAGGCCAGTGGACTCTTTCAATGATGAGGATGTAACATCCTGGACAGGGAGGAGCGCTGGTTTGAGGGCGGAGTCAAGGAGGCCATTTACGTGAAAAGGGAAAGACCATCTCTGAATGGAGGAGGGGCCTAAGGGTACATCTGTTACCATCTTACAATGCTGTGATTGCAGCCATTCCCCAACTCCATGTTAATGGTGCTCATGGACATTGATCAGTGGGTTTTGGTCAGTGGTTGTTGATCAATGAGAGTTTGCATAATTAAGATTAAGGTACTGACCTCCCAGCCCATTGTTCCTTCAGTGGGCTGGTTTCAGTCATTATGCAGATGTCCTGTTTATAAGATTGAAACCTGCAGTCAGCTGAGACTGAAGACGTCACCTGATGATGACCAAACGTTTCTCCCATAAAACGCTATGTCCAGATGAACAGAATCAACTTTTGAAGATGATGAGTGTTATTTTGCTGTCATTGTATCATTTTAGCAGTAAAGACTTCAGTAGACTTGTCATCCTCTTTTGGCTAGTCCCTTTATTAGGGGTCACCACAGTGAATGATCTGTGGCATATGCTAGTTATAACCGTGGTCGCACCCCAAAACCCATATTTGATTTAAATGTGACAGATAAAAGCATTTCATCCTTGTGCACTTCTGAGCAGCTTATAGAGCATCTACTGTGTACATTTTACATAGTGTCTCGACCTTTTTGGAATCGAGGGTTATATTTACATGACTACTCAGAACCTCAGGTGGGAAACAACTTGGTATATCCTATTTCTAATGTTGTTCCTTTACATTTTTACTGGTGCCACTTGTGCCTAATTGAATTTGTTCTCCATAAGCACACAGTGGTCTAAGTATGACTGCACTTAAATGATTCAGAGAGTTTCTGTATAGAAGAGTGATCTAAAATCTCTCCTGAGATGTGTGTAGACCTGGTGACCAACTACAAGGAACGTCTTACCGCTGTGGTGCCAACAAGGGATTCTCCCTCAAGCGTTAAGTCATGTTTGCTTGGGGATCAAATGCTTATTTCACTCAATGGCCTGCAACTTATTTGATGGCTTTTATGTCATTTTTGGTTGATATTCTGCCTCTCTCCGGTAAAAGTGAAACTACCATAGAAATTTCAGACTGTTCTACAGAATTATTACCAGCTCTGCGCATGCTGTTGATCCGTGGAGTGTTCTCAGTTTTTCACACATTGTTTTTGCATTTTGGTTCAGTTTTAGTTAAATAAATCATGACACTATGTAGTATGTCGTGGTATGTGTTGTTGTCCATTTCAGGTTGTATTTATCCAATCGTAAGGCCTGCTAAGAACTTCTTTCTTAAGAACTGACCGCTTTAAAGTACAAATCCGTTCTGAAGTAAAAAGCTTCGTGTGACACAGAAAAGTTGTGGTAAAAAGAGGCTCTGCAGTTACAGCAGTATAAAGTAATTTCAACCAGCAGCTCTGGAGAAACTGAGCCCTGGGGAAAAATCTGGCTTTACTTATGTAGCTGGTATCTACCAGTTTGCTCTTTTCATGTTTCAGGCAGGTCGTGGAATGAGTCTGTTCTTTGCTGAATGCTTTGTCTTTAAGAATAAAGAGTTTAAGTGAATGGATCTTTTACACTTGGTGTAACACACCACTGGATTACTACACACTGTATGTGCGGAAGCTATCGTTCAGATTTTAGTGTTTTGTGGACTTTTCTGTTTAATAATAGACCTCAGAGGTGAATATGAATGATCAGGAATGATGCTGTGGTCCCAGGCTGGTCTCAAAGCAGAGACCCTTGTTCCTCTACGACTCCCCCCATTAAAATCTGCTTTAGTTGTTTTGTGGGGGAAACTATTTACATAACAAGCATGTGATGTCTGAGGCAGCCCAGTTACTGATCTTTGTACATGGGATAGGGAAAGAGTTGGAGATTAAGGTGGAACTGGGACTGGAAGATCACGGACGCAGCTGCATGCTCCGATAGGTTGGGGCTGAAATGGGACAAAAAGGGAATGTTTATTCATTGATTAATTAAATTGTTGGTGTTTTTACTATTTTTATTTTTTATTTTCATTGTCTAACTGCAATATCTGCCAATAACACCAGAAGAGAGAGAATTATTATTGAACTATTAATGCTGAGTTTAACTTACTGGTGCAGCCCTCCACAACAGTTTGTTTTCCTCTCATGTAGCCCCTTGGGAAAATTCATTACCCAGTCCTCTAAATTAATAGTTGGTAATTAATAACAGCTAGTGTGTTTGATCCCTACCCTAGGTCAAGTCAAGTGGCTTTATTGTCCTTTCAACCATGTACAGTGGTACAGCACAGAGTGAGACGAGACAGCGTTCCTCTAAGATGAAGGTGCTATATATAACAGACAATCAGCACAGGACTACAGAAAGTGCAAGTGTGCAAAAATTACAAAACCAGTGCAACACCAGACAGGACAGAACGATGCAGACACGCAACAGTCCAACAGGAAAGTGCAACAACCACAGTGGGTTGTGCAAAAAGACTGAGCATTGTGCAAAAGGTAACTGTGTGTGTGTGTGTGTGTGTGTGTGTGTGTGTGTGTGTGTGTCAGTCAGTCAGTCAGTCAGTCACTGAGTGTTCGAGAGTCTGACGGCCTGGGGGAAGAAACTGTTCCACAGTTTGGCAGTGAGGGGCAGGATGCTCTGGTACCTCTTTCCAGAAGGCAGCAGGTGAAGAGTGTTTGTGAGGGGTGTGAGGGGTCCTCCACAATGCTGGTGGCTCTGCGGATGCAGTGGGTGTTATACGTGTCCGTGATGGAGGGAAGAGAGGCTCCAGTGATCTTCTCGGCTGTTCTCACTATCACATTGTACGGTATTGCAATCTGATACGGTGCACTTACCATACCAGGCAGTGATGCAGCTGCTCAGGATGCTCTCGCTAGTCTCTCTGTAGAAGGTGGTGAGAATGGATGGAAGGAGATGGGCTTTTCATGTTGAGGGACCAGGAGAGGTTCTCCGGCAGGTGGACACCAAGGAATTTGGTGCTCTTGACGACCTCCACAGAGGATCCAATGATGTTAAGTGGGCAGTGATCTCTCCGTGCTCTCATGAAGTCAACAATCCTGTCTTTTGTTTTGTCCACATTCAGAGACAGATTGTTGACTCTACACCAGTCTGTTAGCTGTTGCACCTCCTCTCTGTATGCTGACTCGTCGTTCTTGCTTCAGTTTTCTAATTAGGTGCTGAGGAATGATTGTGCTGAATGCTGAACTGAAGTCTATGAAACGCATTTGTACATATGTGTCCTTAATGTCTCCATGGTGTGCATTATGCACATACCAACCCAACAGACAGGCACACCTCTACTGCATGAATATCACGAAAGTGACCAGTATAGGTAAGGTACATCATGCCAGGATCAAGTCTTCTGTCACGGAGCAATCAAACCTTTGATATTCGGCTGCAGGTAGCCTCGTTCTACTAAACACTAATCAGAATGCTTCATCTTGAATAAACTGAACGCTCATCAGTTTAGGTTTTGTTTTTTTTGTTTGTTTTTTTTGTTTTTTGTAGAATTATTAAGGACCTCATGTAGGACATTCAAGCATGAGAAATTATGCAAGAATTACAATCAAAAAGTTCTAGGACTGCAACCATGAAAATCAACTGATTTAAGAAGTCACAGAAATCAGTCCTGAAGTGAACATCAAGAACATCAAGATCTTCTCAGATGGCAAAGCAAAAAGTGAACGCTCGACTTCCGAAAAAACAATTAACATGGAGGAAGGGAAAATGTAAATGTCACATGTTGCATGCAAACTACAAACCAATAACAGCATTTGTAGGGTAACGCTGGGAATGAAAATGATGGGACTCAGCTCCCTGCTTCAGCTTTTGTCTGCTGTATTTGTTGGCTTGTTTATGCTACAGTACTTTCACAAATATGAATCTACAAAGCCAGAACATGCGCTGTCGTACACTAGAATACTCCTTTCAGGCCCGTTCGTTTTGTGGTGAGCAAACATTTAAATGGTTTCAGGTTGAACAGTAGTAGTTGTTGTTGTTGGCTAACAGACTAGAAGAACAAAGGACATTTGGATTGGCATCTTGTCTGTGACCATCAGAGAAGAACAGATAGTAAAACAATGTCTAATAAATAGGTAAATAATACCTGGATCGTTACACTTGAGGCAGTGATTATGTGTTTGAAGCAGCAGAATTACTCTTCATCTGTCTCCTCTCTTTCAGGTCGCACCTGACTTCTTCGAGTATTTCCGAGCCCTGTATCCAATCTTGCGTTCTGACCCAACCCTGTGGTGCGTTTCTGCCTGGAACGATAATGGCAGAGACGCCTTGGTGGATTCGTCCAAAGCTGATCTCCTCTACAGGACAGACTTCTTCCCTGGTCTGGGCTGGATGCTGCTGAAAGAGATGTGGGATGAACTGGAGCCCAAATGGCCATCGGCCTTCTGGGACGACTGGATGCGTCAGCCGGAACAGCGCAACGGCCGCTCCTGCATTCGGCCAGAAATCTCTCGGACTATCACCTTTGGCCGGAAAGGTGTGAGCTTAGGTCAATTCTTTGACCAGTACCTTCGTTATATTAAGCTAAACACTGAATTTGTGCCTTTTACCAAACTGGATTTGTCTTATTTGCTAAAAGAGAAGTATGAGGAAAAGTTTAAAGAGGTTTATAGCGCCCCACTGGTAAAGATTGAGGATCTGCAACAAGGGGGCAGTTTAAGAGGACCTGGGCCATACAGGGTGCAGTACTCCACCAGGGACAGTTTTAAAGTCTTTGCTCGAAATCTGGGAGTAATGGATGACTTAAAATCAGGAGTTCCTCGTACAGGTTATAGAGGTGTGGTCAGCTTCCTGTACCGTGGTCGAAGGGTGTTCTTAGCTCCACCAGAGGGCTGGTCGCAGTATGACACCAGCTGGAGCTGAGAGACCCAGACGCGGTCCAAATGGTGTTGAAGAGGGGACAGAGCCTTAATCAGAGGAACACCCTCTCAGACCAAAGAATACGGTGGACGCAGGAGTTCAAAGTTAAACGTGGAGCTGGAAGGCCGAGCTTCTAAAACTGACGCTCATTGAGGATCGGCACGTGTGGGCCACACAGACTTCAGAGCGGTCCCACTTTGGCTGAAGCCATTCCATCCTTAAACTAAACGGCTGCTGTCGGCGTGCCTTGCTTTCTGGGCTCATTTTGTTTGGTGTATTCTCTCTTCTTGTGACAAACTGGCCAAATATAGACTTGACATCACTTTCAGATGTTTGCAGCAGCTACTGGTAATCATGTCATTATCAACAGTGTGAGTGATGGTACACTGCAGTGGAGCCTGACAGGTATTGGATCAATGCAGTTTTGTTTTTTGGTGGGTCTTAGTTTTGGCTAGTCTGTGATGCAGAAAGAGTAAGCACTCTGCTAGATAAACTATGATAACACATTTGTAATGACTCCCCGAGCATTTTGCTATGAACATCATCAATTTGCACATACTAGACAAAAAGTAAGCAGATACTGTGAAATCCTAGAATCAGTCAGACTCTGCACTGAAAGCACACTAATCACCGTTCACACCTGGGAGAAAGAAGTGTCCTATGTAACACCTTATCCACCTCTTGGCTTCTGTAACGCTTGTAGAAGGCATCACGCATTAGATTGTATATAAAAGATGGACACACTGAAGCCTCGAGCTGACCATTTTAAACATCAGCTGAACAAAGTGAGGGGTCAATCTGACTGTGCAGTGTTTCCCTCCGCCTTCCTACAGCTCACAGATGTGACTACAGAGACAAAAGCAGGGAAAAATGATTTGTGACCATGAACCGATTGAAGTAAATAAACACAGCTTCAATTGTTTTTACTTCTTTCCCCTTGATTTCTGGGCTGGAGATCTTGCTGAGAAACTGAGGACCAATGCAGGCTCATGTGAAAATCAAAAGGTAACCCAACAAGTAAAGCATGCTGTGATTTATCTTCCTCAGAATCATCAGGAAGGTTTTTACTGAGTCCTTAAATCAAGAAAGAGGTTTTTCAAGTTTTTGTGCAGCTGCCCCCTGCTGGCCTTTGGAAAGAATGCAGGCAACACGTGCATCTTTTATATACAGTCTGTGGTAGTAAACAGGCCATTTTCAAAGTTTAGGGAGATCAAAACGGTAGGTTGGATTGAGGACTAACTGACAACAGTGCAGTACTTGCTTTACTGTCTCTCAGTCACGAGGCACAACATTTTTTACTCATGAGTGCTACAAATACAGAGGTGTGGATGCCAAATAACCAGATGTAGTCTGAATAAGGTCTGACGTCTAGTAACAGTAATAATAGGTTTCAGATATAAAACAAGAGTGTACACCTGAATCTACTAAATATTGTTTCCACAAAGAATGAAGCTCTGGTGAGAAACCGCTGTTTTAGTGAGGAGGTGACATTGTTAGAAGCATTTACACGGGACAAACAGCAGGTGCGTGAGTGCACGAAGTCTTCACTATCAAACCAACATAGGCAACGAGACTCCACAGAGCCCGTCATCCTGTCGAACTCTGATGAACTTGTGTGAATAATGTTAAAGTGTAGTTTGAGAAGAAAGTGATACCTGCCCACAAACCATCACGTAGGTTAGTCTGTGGGGATGGTTAGTGGCTTTCCTGGTTCAGAAAGCTGCTTAAAAATAGAGCTCTAGTCCTGCTCGAGCAGACGTCTAATCTTAAAAAGAAAAACTTTGAAAACCTGTCACTCCAGTGTGAATCACAGCCATGCTTTACTGAAAAACACTACATTTCAGAGGGTTACAGTATTTTTCCAACACGCTCCCTTCAGGTGTGTCAAGCTGTAGGTTTATGAAGGACGTAAAGCTGCAAATTAACTTCAAATTTCACTGACATCATGATCGCCCTGAAACAGCTTCAAACTGCAGTTTGTAAAAACAGCAACCAGTGTTTGATAGTTTCTGCAACAGGAGGTCTGTGAGGTAGCTACAGATGATTATCACTGTACTGTAATTAGCTTTGGGAGATTATCTACATGATTGACTGATACCCACTTCTGTATGGTGATGTGTAAAACCACTGCCTGATGTTTATAACTTTATTACATTACAAATAAAATCCACTATTTTGATATTTGTCCATATATTGAAGGAAATTTTCAGTTCTCATATCCATGGGTGTCCACAGTGATCACTCCTTAGTTGGAGCGTAATAGCTGCACTGACTGAAGATCACACTAAAAAGCACACAGGGCACTACACCCTATGTGACCAGACCACGTCTAAAGAATGAAAAAAATACAGACATTATTGTGTGTTGTGCCAAACGAGCTGTGATGAGACGTCTTCGTTCAGCTTCCTCAGTTATTCAGTTGATTCATGGAGTTAAGGTGGCCGACGCGCTGTGAAAAAACCTTTGCATGCAGGACTGTCAGATACTCAAATTTAAAAGGTGCTGTTCACAAGTATACATGGTCCAAGATGTTGTCTTCAACAAGGCTTGGATTTAAAAACAAATATACAACAGATCATACTAACATGTTGAAAGTAAAATCACAAAGACTCACGAATCTAATCTCATTTTAACTCCAAATGATATTAAACATAAGAGATTCCTTTTGGAAAGGATGGATGGGTGTGTGCTCTAGAGAAGGAATCAAACTTCCTGTCAGCAGTTAAAAATCCCACATGCATGATATTATCAGGCTCCATTTACACCTATGCCGTGAATATTGGTGAAAGCACCGTTAATGGTATGTAGAGGTTTTAAAGAAAACTGTGCTGCCATCCTGACAAGTCTGAGTGTCAGACGATAACAAACACATTGTGCATGTATCCCAACAGCACGAGTGTGGATGTGGATTTAAAAAAGGAAAAGAAAGAATAAAGGAGACCTTACCAGGCAAACTTTATTAATCCACAGCAGTAAACAGTGCCTTTCTACTGTCAGTACTAAACTACCTCTGGTACTTCCACTCACACCTAGAAAACCAGATAACTTGAATTATATATTAACAAATACCGACATTAGAAACTTAAATAATATCATACAAAGTCTATTCTGAATCATTCCTGCAGAGGGAGCTGTGCCCCTGCGTTCTTCCTTTCAATAAGCACAGGCTTGGGTAAATATCTGCTGTTGGACATGCCAGGTTTCATACAAACACAGTCTGCATCTTCCATCAGAGTAAAACTGCAAAGTGAATCGAAGTCCAACTGGAGCGTCCGGCTCGTTTATCGTGCTGGTTCAACTGCAGGAGCGCACACACACGCACACACACGCGCACACCCACACGCACGCACACACACGCGCACACACACGCACGCACGAACACACACGCGCGCGCACCCACACGCGCGCACACCCACACGCGCACACGCGCGCGCACACACGTGCACACGCGCACACACGCACACAGTGCTGTTAGTTTGGATGAACCTTACAATAATTCAAGAAACAAAAGAAGACTTAGTGTACGAGGAGATGTCTATCTCTTCCGGCAGCTCGCCGATGTTCACCTCGAAGCGGTCCTGGACATCGTTGAGCGTGCGGGCGTCACCTTCATCAGACACAAATGTGATGGCCAGGCCTTTCGTTCCAAACCTGCCTGCTCGAGCAACCTACACCAAGACACCAGTGCAGCTGACCACATTACTCAGTCAGGATCACAGACTACAGCACAGTAGGGCAAACTAATCACAGTACAGGATAAGTATAAGACAATATAGTATGGCTTTGATAGAAGCCCTCTCCGTGTTCTTCTGGCATAGGTTAATGTTAGTGAATAAATGCTGTCCCAGAGTATTTGATCTGCCTTTTCTCTTCCGTACCCGTGTTTGTCCTATGAAGTCCTCTTTCAACAGAAGACTTCCTTCCAGCCTGGGTGCAGGACAGAGACCCTCCTTGCCACTCTTGGGATAAGCTACTACCTGCTCAGCTGATTATAACATTAATAAATGCCTCACACCTGTGTCTATCTAATAAAGAGCTCAGATTCCTCAGCATCTCCTTAAATATGTATTTGTACATCATCCAATAAGTCACAAATATGACCTTGTGCAGCTTTCACATATATTTCTATTACTCTTTTAGCCTGTCAGGTGAACAACACATGGATAGTCTCACCCTGTGAAGGTAAGTGTCAGAGTCTTCTGGCATGTCATAATTGAAGGCAATATTGACTCTCTCAATGTCCATCCCTCGTCCAAACAGGTTGGTGGCCACCAGGATTCGCCTCTGGAAGTCCTTGAACTGCTGGTAGCGAGACAAACTACAGAGGACAATAAGTGAAGCTTAGTCTGTGTGTCACATATCCTCACATTGAAAGTTTCATTATGTGTGTATTGGGCTGCTGAGTTGATCAACATCCTCACAGTACTGTGCAAATGTCCCCACTCATGTCTTTACATTTTTTTCTCCCAATGACACAGACCTTCTTGGAATTTTTGAAGTGGTCTTGAGTAACAGCTCTCCAGCTTCCTGAAAGACTTTCAAAGTTTTTCTTGGACATCAGCTTTTTTTGAGTGTATTTATGGGATTTTTGGTCACCGACATCAGTCAGACACTGATGCTGGATGAGAAGGACTGGCTCGTAGTCTCCACTTTAATTTATCCCACAGGTGTTTGTGACAGGGTGTGGTTTCTGGCTCAGCTGCAGGGGAGGGGTGGAGCAGTGCTTGGAGGAGGCTGAAGGCCACAGCTGTTCCTCATTGTTCCACCTTGTCTTTCCCTATTTAAGTAGCACGCTAAGTCCATGGGTGTAGAGAGTGGAAGGCGCAGAGACAGAGGAGCAGCTGAGTGTACAGTCATGTGTTCTGTCAGGCAGAGCTAAGAACTCTGTGCAGGCCAGTCAAGTTCTTCCACATCAAAGCTGCTTATTTATATGGAGCTTGCTTTGTGGACTTGTTGATTATCTGACAGGAGGACCACAACGTGCGTCTTCAACATTGTGTGTCTGACAAGGTGATCGGCAACACGGGCACCACAAGGGACTGTCCTCTCCCCTTTCCTCTTCACCATCTACACCACAGACCTTTTACTTTTAGATGATCCTGCAGTGGTTGGATGCATCAGTGAGGGTGATGAGTGTTGGGCTGTGGTCGAGCAGAATCATCTGCAACTCAGCGTAGCAAAGACCAACCGATTTAGGAGGACCGGGAAACCTGTGACCCCTGTTTCAATCCAGGGGGTCGATGTGCAGGACTATAAATACCTCAGAGTACACCTGATAATAAATTGTAGTGGGTTAAAAACACCACTGCACTCTACAGGAAGGGCCAGAGTCGTCTCTGAGGTCTTCAACATCTGTCGGACAACACACAGGTGTTTCTATGAGTCTGTTGTGGACAGTGCTATCCTCTGTGCTGTTGCTTGCTGGGACAGCAGGTTGAGGGTTTCAGATGCCAACAGACATCCTGTCACTCGTACAGTTTCCTCAAATTTTTGTGAAGGACCCAATGCACACTATGCTAATATTTGTGGTCATCAATATGTATGGAAAGGATCAGGAGGTCCAACAGTGAGTGTCTACAGCCATCGGTAAAACAAGGTAGGGTGGGTGATGTTGTGGGGATGGAGCTAGACTTTAATAAGGTGGTGTCTGAGAGGCGGATGTTGTCCAAGGTCAGGACAATGCTGGACCTCCCACCCACTCATGATGAGCTGGTCAGTCACTGAGAGACTAAGATTACCCATAATGCACCACTAAAGGACACAGGAAGTCATTCCTGTCTGTGGATATCACTCTCCATCTAATGCACATCCTCTACAGTGAAAATAACAAAATTAAGTTTTACAGTAAAATGTCAGTTATATATATTTAATCTCTGTAATATTCTGGATATTTACAATTGAGTTATTTTATAATGGAGCTAAATCATGATAGTAAATGGTAAATGGACTGGTTCTTATAGAGCGCCTTTCTAGTCTGAGCGCTTTACACAACTTGCCTCATTCACACAAGCATTTTCTTCGATGCTGTTTCTATGTAAGTGCTTTCTTGCACACTGCCAATGCACTAAAACATACCTGGATATAAAAAACACACACAGGACAGTCAGTCATGGCCTCCCCAAACCTTTGAATGTCCTTTGGGAAGCCTGGAGAACTGCTCCTGAGTACTCATAAAGGAAGCTGTCTCAGAGAGATCAGACTGTGTTGAAGAATACCGGATTCTGGCTTTTAATCTTGTCAGACCTGTACAGACTGTGTTTTAATGTACTATATTTCCTTTTACGGTATGTTTGCATGTTTCAATATATGACAGCACCATTGTCTTAACAATGGTTGGCTCAAGACTTTTGCACAGCACTGCATCTTAGAGCACACAACACCATAAGAACTAATGCTTTACCTAATATAAAGAATGACCTCACTTACCAGTAAAAGTTATGTTTGCGATGGTATAATCATCACAACGCATTAATTTAACAAAATAAAAGTGTCTGAGAGTGAAAAAAATAAAAGCCTCCTGCTTCCTTCTTCATAATATTATTATATAGTAGAAAGCATAAAGATGTGGGGTCCTTACTTTACAAAATAAAGTACCAACTGTTGTTGTGATTTGGTGCTATATAAATAAAACTGAATCAAATTGGCCACAAGAAAGAGACTGCAGCTGCATGGAGCTAAGCTCACTGTCAGCTGATTACATTTGAGCCATTTCCTAAAGGTTCACACTGAGCTTGCTATCCTCTGCCAAAAGAACAAGTAGAGTGAACACAACATGGCAGTTCAGTGTTGTCTGGAGTAATAAAATAGTAACAAACATTTATGGCGTCACCGCTCTCAGTTACCGTTCCACCTGAGGCATCCCTCGATGGATGGCAATCGCTGGAAAGTTCTGCTCCACAAGCAGCTGAGCCAGAGCTACACAACGCTGGACGGACTTCACAAAGATCACCACCTGAGCAGCACAGCGACACAATCACTCAGCTACAGTGGACATTAAGTCCTGTCGGCTTCCTGTGTGTGTCTGTTTCACTGTGTGCGCCCCTCGTCTGCACTTGGAGACAATCGATCATTAACAGCTATTTATTACTTTACTCTAAATAGAATCAAAAAGTTTTCATGTAGAACAACACCAGGACAAAAGAGACAGAGAAACAGGACAGCACCGTCAGCCATGCTTTTTGACACTCACTAGCGCTCGACTTGTTTCTTTGTTCAGTGACAAGCTCGCAAACTGCACAAGCAGAACCTGTTGGATTAGCAGTTATGACACTGCTGTCCTGTTGGTTTCCTCCACGTTCTGTTAACTCTGCTGCTGACATGGTAACGACAGAACTCCAGTGAACTGCTGGCCCTGTTGTCAAATATACATGATTCAGGTATTAAAGTCTGTACTGGGCTGATATCTAACAAATACTGGGTGGGCGCACCCCTCACTCTGGTGGACCCTCACATACTCACATGAGCAAAGTATATTGTTTCCCTCGCTCCCTCACACTGAAGCATAGTAAGGCCTTTAAGAGGACCATTATACTTTTCTGTCTGTACACACACATACTGTACATATCTTATTAAGTATTTCTTTAACTGTAAATGTGAGGAGATGTCCTCTGGCACACAGCCTAACCCTAACCCTTCTTTCTGAGAGGTGTAGCCAATCAGAAGAAGAATAGAGCCTGGTTTCAGGAAGTTGATGAGCTGAGGGGTTGCACACAAGTAGCATAAATAACATTTATTTTGATCTTTGAAATAACTAATGCTTCTCTAGCAGGATCTGCAAGTGTGTCCCACAGTAACATGCTTGTAAGACATGAACATAAAACGCAGCAATCTAATTCCCATCAACAGAAAAGCAAACAGACAAAACAAAAATGTCCACAGGGGGGTTACACTGTGGGGAAAGTATGGTGTGGGTACCTGATTGAACTCTAGTGCATCCAGGAGATCGAAGAGCTTTCTGTTTTTCTCATTATCCTTCAGCTTGACGTAGTACTGCTGCAGCCCATGCAGAGTTAGCTTGGTTTCGTCATCTACAAAGATTTCCATCGGCTGGACCGGCAGGAGTTTGAAAGGGAGGTTGGCAAGATTCAGGGAAGAGCACACAAAGAGAACACCAATCATAATACAGTGGAAGTGAAAAGGAAGCAGCGAGGAGACGGAGGGAAGGCTTTGGTATAGGTAACACACACACACAGTTGTGTTTTCATATCTCTGTGGGGACATCTTATTGACATAATGCTTTCCCTAGCCCCTTACCCTAACCATCAAAGATGAATGCCTGACCCTCAGCCTACACCTAACCATGACCTAACTGTGACCCTCACACTAAAACAAGATTTTGAGCCTCGAAAATCCCTTCAAATTTGTGGGGACGGGAACTTTGTCCCTATAAGAGCTGTTAGTCCCCACAAGTATAGTAAAACTCCACTTTTTGGTCCCCAGAAAGATAAGTAAACACACACACACACTTCTTTCTTGTGACTTGGACTCATGGAGGCTGAACATCGACTTGGACTTTGTTACCCACTGTTCCAGCAGGCGAAGGAGTAGTGGAGGTGTGGAGGGAGCGGGAAGAGGCATGGCAGATGAAAGTGAAGAGGCGTATTTACATCTTGCATGAACTTTCTGCAGACTGGACGGATCTCTTTACTCAGGGTGGCGCTGAACATCATGACCTGCTTCTCGTGGGGAGTCATACGGAAAATCTCTTGGACATCTCTGCGCATGTCTAAGGAAGAGAGCATTATTTACAGCGTATTACAAACTCATCTAGATGCAGTGACTAAAGATTCAATAATGATGACTGAAGGCCCTTTCACATATGCACGCGCTGCACTCTGGAACCCATTTGTGTCTATTGTTTGTGCCACACAATAATGATTTCCCGCTGCACCGAGCAAAGCACAGCACATGCACACTTGTGACGTATTGTTGTGCGAGGAACAGAAACGAAGAGTACTGCTGCGCTGAGTTCAACCACATGATGAAGGAGAACATTCTGTACGTATCAGAGTTTGGTGAACTGTTTGCTGCAGGTTCTGCAGACCTCAGAGAGAAGCAGTGTTGTGGAAACAACACACTCTTCACCAGCTGGGATAGTTACAAAGTTTTCTTCTTTATGAACCAGCGATACATGTTTTTATCAACATTTGAACATAATAGGACACAAACTCCTCAGAGAAACACGTTTTGAAATGACAAGCAGTGAGTGCAGCGCACGGCCGATGTAAAAGGCCCTTCAAAAGAAAACATTTTTGCTTCACTTCGTACCAAATGAATTGTCAAAAACACCAAGAAATCTATGACATCACATTTGAAACAATTAATTCCTAAAGTTTTTGTACAGTATTGAACAATCATATCACCCAACATCTAAAACTGTTGTTACACTGAGAAAAATAAACCCTAAGAGCTGCTAAGTCTACGTAGGTTCTCGGTCATCCAGGTCATAGTAATCTAAGGAGCTATTAAACACATATGTAAGACTGCTTTCTTCCATGTGTGCAACATCTCTAAAATTAGAAATATCCTGTCTCAGAGTGACGCTGAAAAACTAGTTCATGCATTTATTACTTCCAGGCTGGACGACTGTAATTCATTATTATCAGGAAGTCCTAAAAACTCCCTGAAAAGCCTTCAGCTGATCCAAAATGCTGCAGCAAGAGTCCTGACAGGGACTAGAAAGAGAGAGCAGATTTCTCCTGTTTTGGCTTCCTGTTAAATCCAGAATTCAAAATCCTGCTCCTCACATACAAGGTCTTAAATAATCAGGCCCCATCTTATCTTAATGACCTTGTAGGACCATATCACCCTATTAGAGCACTTTGCTCTCGCTCTGCAGGCCTACTTGTTGTTCCTAGAGTATTTAAAGTAGAATGGGAGGCAGAGCCTTCAGTTTTCAGGCCCCTCTTCTGTGGAACCAGCTTCCAGTTTGGATTCAGGAGACAGACACTATCTCTACTTTTAAGATTAGGCTTCAAACTTTCCTTTTTGCTAAAGCATATAGTTAGGGCTATGGCTGAGCCATATTATACCGTTCACGGTATTACCGGTACAATGTTAGGCAACGATAAGAAAATGAAATATCGCGATAGAATATGGGTAAAACGCGCATGCGCAGTTCCTTTGTTTTCATACGCACATGGCCGATTGTTGAGTGAAACGGATGAACCAGAATTGGTTTGTAAAAATGGTGCAACTTCAGTGATGTGGAACTGGTTTGGTGTTTGTCCCTCAGATACACAACAAAGCACATTTTTTTGTAGAACATGCAAGCGGGTCGTCGTTATTGCCGTATTTGTCGGACTAAGATGCTCGTAAATCTGGGAGTAATCTGGGTCCTAAACTTCGTCCGCTTCAGGTCCCAAAGTCAAACGAACACTGCTGCATCACTGAGAGTTAAAAACTGTCTAAATTCTTTCATCTTTAATAAAACGATCAGCGTTGCTGCTTTACCAGGTGTAACTATGAAGTTTAACTTCCAGGCATCCATGAAAACAGAATTTATGACATTTAACAGTTAGAAGTTAGCAGGAAGTTAGCTCGCTAGTTACCTAAGCATGATATAGCATGTTCCGACTGAGAGATTTCTGAAACATTCAAACGTACAGCTCTGCTATCACTTCCAACATATATTAAGACAGGAAACTAAACAGCAGTGACGTTTGTAGGGTTACTGAAGTTGGGCTAGCTGGTATATAATGATGTGCCACGTGATCGCTAGCGACACAGCTATGTTAGCATAACAAACACAGTGAAGCTGGAGGATGAACGCTAACACTTTTGCACTCGATAAAAGTTAACGTGAAGGTTCCTGATAGTTAGAGACAAATGCAATCGCATGGCAGGATGCTGTAAACGGACCAAACTTCAGTCAGGAGAACAACTGAGATAATCCATCCACAATACGAGGTTAGTCATTAATATACTGCAACAACATGGGAATAGAGCAGCTGCCAGAGAATTCAACATTAATGAATCAATGGTACAGAAGTGGAGGAAGCAAGAAGAATGAGTTGAATAAAGTTTGATTTCTCTGACTGCTTTGTTTTGCTTAATGTGTCTTATAATCCCGTGCACCTTATGGTCTGAAAAATACACATTAGACTTTTTTTATTTGGCACACTGCAGTTTAATGTAGCAAAGCACCTCTTTTTAACTTCAGTGGATATTATACATGGTTATGCTCAGGATATGTCAGCCCATATGTCAGCAAATTTGCATTTGCACTGTTAAATTTGTATATAGCTTTAATGCACATAAAAAACAGCTGCTTGTTTAAGTGAAAATAAATGGATGGTTTTTTTGCACTAGTAAAGTTGTGGAGTTGTATTTTGTCTCGCAGTAACTATATCATCAGTTATATCGTTATCACAAATTTTCAAATATATATCGTGATAAATATTTTCGGCCATATCGCCCTGCTCTAGTTAGGGCTGGATCAGGTGACCCTGAATCCTCCCTTAGTTATGCTGCAATAGGTGTAGGCTGCTGGGGGATTCCCATGATGCACTGGGTGTTTCTTCTTCACTCACTATGTGTTAACAGACCTCTCTGCACTGAATCATCCTTGTTATTAACCTCTGTCTCTCTTCCACAGCATGTCTTTATCCTGTCTTCGTTCTCTCACCCCAACCAATCACAGCTGTCGGAGGTTTCTTCCTGTTAAAAGGGAGTTTTTCCTTCCCACTGTCGCCAAAGTGCTTGCTCATAGGAAGTCATATGATTGTTGGGTTTTTCTCTGTATTTATTATTGTAGGGTCTACCTTACAATATAAAGCACCTTGAGGCGACTGTTGTTGTCATCTCGTACTGTATATATAAAACTGAACTGAAAGCAACTGGATTTCTTTAAGTTTCTTGAAGATGTTTCACGTCTCATCCGAGAAGCTTCTTCAGTTATAAAACAAAATGGTGGAGATTCCCAGGTATTAATCCTTAGTGGAAGTTGTCCCTTAACCTCTTAAGGCCCGAACTCTTTCATGGCATGCATTTTTAATTTTTCTTTGCTATTTGGGCTGATTGGGACCCAATGGATGTAAAAACAAAGAATTCCCAGATTTTTTTTTATACCTGATTTTTGTTTCTGAGATAAATTAGATCCACATATGAGGACATTTGCTTTACATTTGGATAGAACAGTGGCAGTATAACGTCCTCGTAAGTGGATATCGGGCCCTTGTAGAACAAAATTTTGTATTTTGGTCTAGACAACCCAAAATGTGATGTCCACATATGTGGACGTCAGGTCCTAGGAGGTTAAGAAGGTTGTTGACCCACTATTGATCATGTCCCTCACCACACGTGCCATGGTGAGAAAAAAGGCGTGGATTATTATCGTCAGAGTTTTGATGCATGCTCAATCATCCAGGTAAGTAAATCCCAAAGGTTGATTCCGTTCACCTGGACGTTTTGTGGGAGAAACGTTTCGTTACTCGTCCAAGTGACTTCTTCGGTCTCAGCTGACTGCAGGTTTCCAACCTTATAAACAGTACATTTACACAATGAGGGAAACTATTGGTGGGTGAACAATGGGCTGGGAGGTAATGACCATTAATCAAAGACCACTGATCAATGGCCATGAGTACCATTCACAGAGAGTTGGGGAATGGCTGCAATCACAGCATTGTAAGATGGTGACAGATGCACCCTTAGGCCCCTCCTCCATTCAGAGATGGTCTTTCCCTTTTCACGTAAATGGCCTCCTTGACTCCGCCCTCAAACCAGCGTTCCTCCCTGTCCAGGATGTTACATCCTCATCATTGAAACAGTGTCCACTGGCCTGTAGGTGTGCATAGACTGCAGAGTCCTGGCCTGACGAGGTGGCTCTGCTGTGTTGTAGCCAGAGGTTGTTTGGTTTCCCCGATGTATAAATCCTGGCAATCCTCCTGCACTTAACAGCGTACACTATGTTACTCTGTTTGTGTCGGGGGACACGATCCTTGGGGTGGACCAATTTTTGGCGCAGCGTGTTTTGAGGTTTAAAAGCCACAGAGACCCGGTGTTTAGAAAAAATGCGTCTCAGCTGCTCCGATACTCCTGACACGTACGGGATCACTACAGGTTTTCTCTTGGGCAGCGGTTGTCCTTCTCTCCTGGATCAGCTGGAGCTTTCTTTAGGAGCCAAAAGTCCAGCTGGGATAACCACACTTACTCAGGGCCTTCTTGATGTTCTTCTGCCTCCCTGGCTGCTGTGTCTGTGGGGATGGTGTTCGCTCTGTGTTGTAGCGTCCTGATGACGCCCAGTTTGTGCTCCAAATCACAGACGCCTCATTAAATTTTATTAGGGAAAGACTGATAGCCCTCAGTGTTTTATTAGATACCCTAGTGGTATCAATTTCACACCCCTATGTCGCTATGTCCTTGAGTTATCACTTCACAAATTTGCGTGTCCAGGCCGCCCGCCTCGCAGGGTTACGACAATAAAAGTAGCAGTTGTCATCAAAATAAAAGCAACAAAGTCATGCTGCATTTGTTTAGCTGCCCCCTCTGCCTCTACAAAGTTGGGAAGACGCTGGTGCCATGATCTTTCACAATCCTCCAAATTTATCTTTAACTGAGAAATTTGTTTCTTACGCTTTATTCTGTTTGTTGTCACACAAGCACAGCAGAGAAATCCACTGTGTACATTTAGATTTAGCTAGATATATGTCAGGGGTGCTCAATACGTCGATCGCGATCGACCAGTCGATCGCAAAGGTAGTATTGGTAGATCGCATGGCATTAAAAAAATAGATGCCAGCCTATCATCCATCCCGTCACTTGATTGATACAGGGAAGCCAGTCAGATGACATCAGATTTTTTCTGACGCTTAGGTCGCTGCGCATGCGCAAACAGCGGCGCGAAGTGTAGTAAAACTGACAAGCTAGTCAGCGAGTTAACTCCAATTTTTAGCTCTCGGTTTTTTTCTCTTAAACCTGGCCGTCAGCAGCTACTGTCCGGACTATGCATCCC
This sequence comes from Aulonocara stuartgranti, assembly GCF_965226115.1. Taxonomy (NCBI): domain Eukaryota; kingdom Metazoa; phylum Chordata; class Actinopteri; order Cichliformes; family Cichlidae; genus Aulonocara; species Aulonocara stuartgranti. The sequence goes on along the minus strand of NC_138957.1, from coordinate 268,444 downwards.
TGGCTGATTCAATTCAGTGCAAGTCATCAGAGTAAACTCAGGTAACGACAAAAAATTTACATAGTTAATTGTGTTGTGAAATATTGGATATTGCGGTTATGCATGTATATACATTGTAGATATAAAGAATCCTCAATATATTTATAAATAAGTATATGTTTTGGATTTTTGTAGTGGGTAGATCATTTTGACTTGGTCATTTTATAAGTAGCTCACATGCGGAAAAAGTGTGAGCACCCCTGATATATGTCATGTATACGTTACTGTTTATTCTCACTGTTTATTCTCACACCAATCACACCCGCAGTACAATAACTTCTACCACCAGCACCTTGGCCTCGAGTTGTCAGCTGTCAAACACTTTATTATCCTGGGAAAAGAAAAGATGGATACCTCATGATCCTTATAAAAATCACACATTACAGGAAAACCACAGACTCATATTTACTGCTGCAAGCTCCCCAAGGGAGGCAGGAAACCTTCACACAATATGAAAGGAAACTGGACTCCATACATAAAAACCACAAAGCTACCACAGTGAGACCACAAAGCTAATGAGACAGAGGTTGGTTTGAATGTTATCTTATCCTCTTCTTTGTTTCTTGGTTTTAAACACTGGCACATATTTGGATCTGATTTTGCTTTAAAAAGTGGGTTGTGCCACTTACCAAGCTGCTCGAGCATCTTGTCACACTCATCCAGGATGAAATGTTTGATGTGACGCAAATTGAGCGTCTTGCTGCGCGTCAGTGCCAGGATTCTGCCTGGTGTTCCCACCACAATATGAGGAGAGTTTTTCTTCAGCTCCTCTTCATCCTTCTTTATAGACAGCCCTCCAAAGAACACTGCCACCTGCAGGAAAACAAGCATACATCATACTGTTTGAGCTGGGAGAAACTGATGTATGAGTTCAAGCTGCTTTACCTTAACAGTGGGCATGTACTTTGAAAATCTCTCATATTCCTTGCTGATCTGAAACGCCAGCTCTCTGGTATGGCACATCACCAGGACAGAGACCTGCACATAAAAATGGCAAAGATTAAGATATAGTATCAACTTAATTCACTATGGGATGTATTTACTGCACTATGGTCCTTGAAAACACGATGCATCTGTAAATCTGAATGTACACTGTTCTTTTTTCCCTGCACACTACTGCAAGTCTTTCGTTCAAACTCAAACAGCCCACAACTCTTTACCAAGCGTTCTGCCAAGTGGATGGTAATAATTAAGAGTGACTCAAACATTTTTTCTCTCATCTGGATGTTAGCAGTTGGTCAGTCAAGAGTTGTGAAAAGCCCTAATCACAACATCATGGAGTCAACTGACTCTGTGACTGCCAGGTAAAAGTCGGCATTTTACACAAAAGACACAACGCAATATCCTGAGTTTGCTTTCAGATTTGTTTTTGAGCCTGTTTATCTAGATATGAAGGCTCCACAAGTACAGAACAAATGTGCTCATTAGCTAAAAATCAGCTGTAAGTAGAATCTAAAATGAAAATAAATGCAGAAAAGCAATTAAATGACAGTTGTTACAATATAATAAAACACCTTTTAGCTCTGTCCTGGCTGCTACACCTCACCTGACCGGTGATGGGCTCTAGCTGCTGCAGGGTGGCAAGAACAAACACTGCTGTCTTCCCCATCCCAGACTTGGCCTGACAGAGCACATCCATACCCAGGATTGCCTGAGGGATGCATTCATGCTGAACTGGAAGGAGAACACATGAGCAGGAGAATTTCAGCTCATTTAGGATGCAGCAACCAGAAACCAGTACTCAAGCCATTTCTTTCACTCCCAGTTCAATGCAAAGTTACCTTTAAAATCCTTTAATTATTTCACAAAACTCTCTGTGGTTTGCCCTCCAGTATACTTTCTCAGGGTCTTTCAGAGTCAGAACTCTCAGGTCATCACATGCACATCTCTGAACTGTTCCCAGACTTAGGTCTACGGGTGCTTTCAGCATCTGTGGTCCTGTTCTTTGGAGCAAGCTGCCTGCTGACCTGAGGTAGGTTACAGTGGTTTGCGAAAGTATTGGGCCCCCTTGAACTTTCCCACATTTTGTCACATTACAGCCACAAACATGAATCAATGTTATTGGACTTCCAGGTGAAAGACCAACACAAAGTGGTGCACACGTGAGAAGTGGAACGAAAATCAGACATGATTCCAAACATTTGTTACAAATAAATAACTGCAAAGTGGGGTGTGCGTAATTATTCAGCCCCTGAGTCGATACAATAAATAAATAAATACTAAATACTAAATACTTTGTAGAACCAGCTTTTGCTGCAGTTCCAGCTGCCAGTCTTTTAGGGTCTGTCTCTACCAGCTTTGCACATCTACAGACTGAAATCTTTGCCCATTCTTCTTTGAAACAGCTCCAGCTCAGTCAGATTAGCTGGGCAGCGTTAGTGAACAGCAGTTTTCAGATCTTGCCACAGATTCTGGATTGGATTTAGATCTGGACTTTGACTGGGCCAGTCTAACACATGGATATGTTTTGTTTTAAACCATCCCATTGTTGCCCTGGCTTTATGTTCAGGGTCGTTGTCCTGCTGGAAGGTGAACCTCCACCCCAGTCTCAAGTCTTTTGCAGACTCCAAGAGGTTTTCTTCTAAGACTGTCCTGTATTTGGCTCCATCCATCTCCCCACCAACTCTGACCAGCTTCCCTGTCCCTGCTGAAGAGAAGCCCCCCAGAGCATGATGCTGCCACCACCATATCTGACAGTGGGGATGGTGTGTTCAGAGTGATGTGCAGTGTTAGTTTTCACACACAGCGTTTTGCATTTTGGTCTCATCTGACCAGAGCAGTTTCTTCCACATGTTTGCTGTGTCCCCACATGGCTTGTGGCAAACTGCAAACAGGACTTCTTATGGTTTTCTGTTAACAATGGCTTTCTTCTTGCCACTCTTCCATGAAGGCCAACTTTGTGCAGTGCACCACTAATAGTTGTCCTGTGGACAGATTCCCCCACCTGAGCTGTAGATCTCTGCAGCTCGTCCAGAGTCACCATGGGCCTCTTGGCTGCGTTTCTGATCAGCGCTCTCCTTGTTCGGCCTGTGAGTTTAGGTGGACGGCCTTGTCTTGGTAGGTTTACAGTTGTGCCATACTCCTTCCATTTCTGAATGATGGCTTGAACAGTGCTCCGTGGGATGTTCAAGGCTTGGGAAATCTTTTTGTAGCCTAAGCCTGCTTTAAATTTCTCAATAACTTTATCCCTGACCTGTCTGGTGTCTAAATCCAATCGAGAATCTGTGGCAAGATCTGAAAACTGCTGTTCACAAACGCTGTCCAGCTAATCTGGCTGAGCTGGAGCTGTTTCAAAGAAGAATGGGCAAAGATTTCAGTCTGTAGATGTGCAAAGCTGGTAGAGACAGACCCCAAAAGACTGGCAGCTGCAACTGCAGCAAAAGCTGGTTCTACAAAGTATTGACT